>NW_006780142.1:28981-76142 GCF_000442215.2 Lipotes vexillifer
GCTGAACAAGATTAAGTCTTGGTGGAAATATTTAGGTCATGCTGGTCTGGACGAAACGTAGTGGGAGCAGTTGGAGGTTTTGGATGACTAATAGAGAATTGAGTGATTCCAGTGTCTTTCCTCCTCCACCTTCATGTTTCCCAACCCCAGGTGCTGCTTCCATGGTAGCCCATCCTCTGGAGCAAGGTACCATGACGATGAGTACATACCCAAAGGGAGAGCGTTATTAGTATGGAGACTTTGAAATGATATAAGGTAATAATCCTCAGGAGAATCAAAAGATGCATTTGACATTGATGCTTGTCGCTCCTTTTAGGGATTTTGCTTCTTTATCACTGTATTGCCATCTTATTGAGTGCCACAAGCAAGTTGGGTCGTGTTTGTATCTCCCACAACACCCAGCAAAGTAGCTGTCACCCAGTGGGCACAGAGCAAATGTTTGCGGAATGGAATACTAATCATCACCCTGCTGGCAGATACACATAAGCACCAGGATTCAGATTCCTGATCCTCTGTTTTTGAAACTGTACTAGTACAGCACACTTCTGTTTCACTCTTACTTTATAGACTTTAGACATTTTGTGTCCCCAACATCATGATTATTATCTCTCTGGATGTATTAATGAGCCAGGAACAAATAGAACTAAACCACTCAAGTGTACCTAGTCACATTTCTTGTCCCTTCCCTGTGAAGAGTGTTCTCTGTTTGTGCTTCTGGGCTCTTCACTCTTTTTTTTTTTTTTCCTGATTAACTGAGAATATTAGCTGAGTGTCAGAGAGAAGAGAATAGAGGCTGCTACACAAGAAAGTATATAGAGAAGAATATGTCAAGAGGTTTGAGGAGGGGGAATTCAGATAGTGAGTAAGCTATCCAGCAAAGGCTGGGCTTTCTAAGGAGAGAGGGATCCCGGGTATTGGAAAAACTGCCATGAGGTGGGGAAGAGTTGGAGGGGGCGGTTATAAATAGGTGAAGAGAATTCTGGGGCAGTCGTCCTAAGTATTTCATCATCCTTCAAAGGTTATCTTAAGAAATCATTCAAGAAAGATCTAAATTGTTCCCCAAGGCTTCGGGAGCTAGGGGTGTGTGTGTGTGTGTGTGTGTGTGTGTGTGTGTGTGTGTGTGTGTGTGTGTGTGTGTGTGTATGTGTGTGTGTGTGAGAGAGAGAGAGAGAGAGAGAAAGAGTTATTGTGCTGAGAATTAAAAGGCTCAGTTTTATTTGGGGTACAGTTAATATCTTGTATACTAACTTTAGTAGCATTTTGGTTTACTAACATGTTAGTAGGTTATTTAACAGAGATTTTTCATTAAAAATTGCATGCCTGAAGGAACTTAGTTTGTGTCATTGGCCATAGAACCAGGAACAGGACAGTGGCCACTGGAGGTAGAATTGTGACTACAGGTGTATGAAAATAGAATAACAGGGTAATATAAAAAGAGCAGATGACCAGGAGGCCAGAGGTTACCTAAAAGTTGAACTTGTTTGACCCAGAGTTGAGGGAAGCAGATACTACAACTACAGATTTGTAGGCACATGGCTGTTGGACTAAGTTTGTGGTGTTTATTAAAAACACAGTCAAGGAGTCCATTCTGAGTTTAAAGCTAGATACCTGATCCTATTTTGAGGAACTCCATCTCTTGTATTGAGACTATGCTTACCCATCTTCTATATACATCCTCCCACACCTAGTAAGTATCCCTTGCATATTTTCATTGTTGGTATTATTCTCTTGACTCTTGATGGGTCCTTGGAGAGAGGGTTGCTCCCACTCTCCTTATGTTAAGGTTTCTGCTTTGATTCCTTTTGATTTCTCAGGTCTTCAGGATTTACCAGAGAGAAAGGAGAGTTGGCATCTAAGAGTTCTACAGCCAGATGGCTGAGACATGTGACACAGCTGTGTCTAGCCTCAGCGCCAGAGACGGAAGGCCCTGTCCTATCAGCCAACCACAACTGACACCATCTCACTGGGCTGCCATGTCAAGTGATTCTCTCTGAGGGAAAGAATGTTCAGTTCTCTGTGAGCATGCTTGCACTTGATTATTGACCTGTGTGCTGAGTAGTGTTTAATTTTTTTTTAAAAGTGTGGCCTGACAATTCCCTCAGAATCACACTTGGTGTGCTCGACCGCCCCTAAGGAATACTTTTCAGAAGTATTATCATATACAATTTATTCTCTTCTGTGTGTGTATGTTGGGCAGGGCATATTTGGAGACAGGGGACAGGTGGGGTAGAGAAGAAGGGAGCACTGGGGTTGGGGGTGGAACAAAATATTAACTTTAACTGCTTTTCGAAGCTTATTCAGTTTCCACAGTATATTAAATGTATATTATACTGTGTATATTCAATATTATACACAGTATAATTAAATTTGTACTTCATTAATTGCATAAAGTACAAACTTTGTCATTAGCTCTTCAGTCCACAAATCAAATATAAGAAGTCATTTACAACAAGATTTAAATCCTAAAATAAGATACTGAAATTAAAAATTTTGGGAGTGTTATTCCTCACCTCAAATATGGTCCCCGTTGTAGGAATATTGTTCCTATTGTAGAAAGAGAATTTGAAGTATTTGAGAATTCACTGAGGAAATCCTGATTGTCCAGTTTCTAAGTTTTAAGAATCTGACAGTATTTTTCACTTATATTACTGAATGTCTCATATTTTACGCTTAAATGCTTATTTGGTTCAATTTGTTTTGTTTTGCACTTCTGGAATTTTCTCTTCCCTTTAATTTACTGACTTTTGCTAGGCATTTTTGTATTTAGTTTAATGATACTCTTACAAATAAAATTAAATACTGATAGAGGTAATCGATGGAATAATGAAGGCTCATTAATATCTGCCTAATCAATTTTTCTAAAAGGCTAGAGCTTGACAGAGAAGATCACAATGTAGTGAATCCTGTTTTTTCCCAAACAAGGCTTGTTTATTTAGCTGATGATATTTGTCAGTTCACTCAGGTACGGATGGTAACTGGAGATTATCCAGGAGTCATAAATGTGGAAATTACATTGTAACGTCACTCTTCTAAATGCTCGGGCCAAAAATGGGGGCATCATCCTTGCCTCTTCTCTTTCTCTGATACCCACCATCCTGTCAGCAAATCCTCTTGGCTCTACCATTAAAATATAATCCAGAGTCTGACCCTTTCTCACCACATACCATTCCACTCTAAGCCAACATTTCCTTGCTGGATTACTGCAGTAGCCTCTTAACTGTAGGGAGAACTGTGAGAATAAGGTAAAAATGACAGTGAAAGAAGGCTACAATATCTCTACATTCCTTTACATTTGGGGCAGGTCGTGGCTAAATTTCTGGCAGAATATTTGATTGCAAGAACAAGAAACCTATTCAAACTCATTTACACAAAGAAGGAAAGAAAGTGTTGCCAGATTTCACAAGGAATAAAGACTGGAAACTGGAAAGTCAGGAATGGAGACTTTTCTCTCTACCTCATTAGACTCACTTCTCTGTGTGTAGTTTGTGTGTCTGTTCTGTTCTCCTGGGTTCCATAGATGTCTGGGCACTCTCAGCTTTAATCCCAGCTCTGCATGACTTTCTAGTTGAAACTAATTAGCATCTTTATGACTCAATGCCAGATTCCCAGAAGAAGATGATCTCCCGGGTTGGCTTATTTCAGGTGTTTGCCTTTGATCCAATCAGTTTAGACCAAGACATATGGTCACCAGATCAAAACACAGTTGCCCAGTTCCAGCATTTCAGCAGGGCCTAGGGGACCCATTCAGAAAACGGGTCATGAACTAGGCAAACTAACTAACATCTCTACTGCAATTTACAGATAATTTAAATTCAATATTCTGTTAAATGCTGTAGTGAATCAATTATTGTCATGCATACATCCTTTGGGACTCAATAAATGAAAATTAAGTTGATATAAATGAATGCTAGCAGGTGAGGTACAGTTGGCTACCTTCCATAAAGCTTTTGCCAATAACATAATTTCTTTTTAAAATATTTTAGTTTCTACTTTATTCCTCTCAGTCAGCATCCATCTGCCCCTGTGAGACCAATAACAGTGCCTTTGTTAGCCTGGTAGGCTTTAAACAAAATAATGAAGACTGGCAGATTGTTATGGGAATGTTATGGATTCTTAGTCTTTGGCCTTTCATACCAAATAATTTAGTGAGCTGCCTTTTTGTGTGTCAAATTTTTTTTGCATTTTAATTTTCATTGTATTAACTAACTATTGTTTAGAGCTGTCCTGACTCAGCTAAATGTAATATAGCTATTTATAACTTGTCAGTGGTATATATTATTATGCCATCATCTCCTGGTCCATTCTTCTAAATGCTCGGGCCAAAAATGGGGGCATCATCCTTGCCTCTTCTCTTTCTCTGATACCCACTATCCTGTCAGCAAATCCTCTTGGCTCTACCATTAAAATATAATCCAGAGTCTGACTCTTTCTCACCACATACCATTCCGCTCTAAGCCAACATTTCCTTGCTGGATTACTGCAGTAGCCTCTTAACTGTAGGGAGAATTCTGAGTATAAGATAAAAATGACAGTGAAAGAAGGCTACAATATCAGGTAAGAAAGCAGGTAAGAAAGAATTCCATTTGGGAGAATGTCACTTACCCAAAGGCAGAAATCTATTAAATTGTTTTGAATCAGCACACTGATTCACTCATGAAAACAAAAATAAATAAGTAAAATTTTGTTGACAGATTACTATGGGTAAATACTATGGGTATGCTATGTGCTAAATTTTAAAAGGAATAATACAAATTATTGAATTTTTAGTCATTTTATTTTAGACTTTAAATTCCTAATTAATTTTAATTCTAAATTAAAATCCTAATTTAAAAATTAGTTGATCAATTTAAACTGACAAGAAATATCATGAGTTTGAGGATCCATTATTTTATCTTTGCCTTCATAAAGGTAGATATTTGGGAGCTTTTTTTTTTTTTTTTTTTTTTTCCTAAAAAAATTTGGAGCAGTATGCCTTTAAATAGTTAGGTTTCCCTGGCCTGTGCATTAAAATGGATCTTACAAAATCTCTGCTTACTCAGAATTATTGGGAATGGATATGTCTCTGAGCTAGGAGAAGATAGATGGCAAGTTCACAAAGCTAACCTACAGTAGCAGGTACGCTCCATATTCATCTTAAATTCTACGTTTCCTCTAAGAACCAAAGTTTTGGGAATGCCACGGTGAGTTCATAATCTGATGAGAGGGATGAGGTATGAAAATCAAAACAAAATTCCACAAGTCAAAAAGGCGGGACTGGGGCTTCCCTGGTGGCGCAGTGGTTGAGAGTCCGCCTGCCGATGCAGGGGACACGGGTTCGTGCCCCGGTCCAGGAAGATCCCACATGCCGCAGAGCGGCTGGGCCCGTGAGCCATGGCCGTTGAGCCTGCGCGTCCAGAGCCTGTGCTCCGCAACGGGAGAGGCCACAACAGTGAGAGGCCCACGTATCGCAAAAAAAAAAAGGTGGGACTGGCTTCCTTTGGTGGATCTGTTGAAGTTCCTTTCACCCCAAGGACACTGATAGTAGTTTTTCCATGCTACTATGTGTAACTAATGTAATGCAAACTTTACATTTTTCCCTAGTTTATCCTCCAAAACCCTAGGAAGCAGGTAGTATTAATCTTTTTTTTTCACATGAGGAATCTGACCCTTAGGAACAGTAAGGAATTTGCCCGAGGTTTCCCACATTACCACGGTCTGGACTGAAATCCATGTCTGGCAGACAACAAAGCCTAGGATTTTTCCACTGTACCACAAGGCCTTTCAGCAAGAAACTGTCCCTTCTCCAAAGGGTTTCATAATCCAATGATGACAAATCATCCAACAGATTTATTTTCAAGCTAGATGAAAAGGTGGATCATAAACTTCTGCGGGGAAGTGATCTGTTTTGCAATTTACCCCTATGGAGGCATTTGTATTTTTAAAAAGCTCCCCAGGTGATTCTGATCACCTCCCAGCTGCCTTCCAATGCTCTTCTCCCTCCTCCTCACCTGGACTGAACTATGCTGAATGCACCATCGCCGGGCCTTTTCCGGCCAATTAATTTACCCTCTCCATTCCTCTTGCGTGATGCCATCAATGAGCTCATCACATCGATTCACAATTACTGATTTACATGAGGTTTGCCCCCTTTTTGACTAGGGAGCTTGTTGAAAATAAGAGTTGCATCTTGCGTCTTCAGTACGTAGCACAATGTCTCACACTCAAAAAAATGTGTTTCAGAGGACTAAACTGGTAAATAGAAGTCTCAGAGCCACTTGGAAATAGCCTGAGAAAAATCTTCAAACCTGGTTTATCGCTCGTTACACCTAGTGAATTAACTGAGTAATTCAGTAAAAATTAAAACACAAAACAATTTTCCAAGTTCCAAGCGTAAGCCACAGCCCTTTGATGCGGAAGCTCCACAGAGAACTACGTTTGCCGAAATCCCTGAGGCCCAGTCGTGGTTGGTTTGCTGACGGTTCTTGAAAGCCTGTCACATCAACCAATACTGTGACGAGAATTTCCCAGCGCAGGGTAGTAGGCGGCCAATCACAAAGAAGAGGGCGGGCACTTCTGATTTGGCTTCAGAAAACCCTCAGTGGCTCAGAGCCGTCAGGGCTATGGAGTTAGTAGCCTAGGAGAGTATCCTTCCTCTCCAGCCCCTCCCCACGAATTAGAGTTAGTCTTTATGCACTTGCACACTTCTTTACGTTTTCCTTAGTTTCTACATCCTTCCTAATCAAGTACCTCTGCTTCCCATCCACCTTTCCTTGTTGAACTCACTCTCGGGAAAGGATACCCGCATCATTAATCTCTCCTCCTTTTCAAACTTGAGCCAGATATTTGTCTCTAAGCATCCAAGCGGGATTAGTGACAGTGAAGCAGTGGAAAGGTTTGAGCGAAAACTTCATTCTTCCCTCCTTTCCCCTTGCAAGAGTGGAGAAGCTACTGGGGATTACTTAGTGTATAATCAGCATTACCGGGCGGATTGAAGGTCTGAGTGTCCGCGCTGTGTTTACTTCCACCCTCCCTCCCGCTCGCATCTCCACCCACGCTAGCGTGCGGACTGAATCCAAGGCTGGCGTGTCACTGGTCGGGGCAAACACCCAGCCCTGGAGCCGTTTCCCTTTGGCATCCTCTTCCCATTCTAGCAGCTACCTGCCATTGGCCACGCTTTCATCCTACCAACAGTAACAGCTACAGGAAAGAATTCATTTTTCCCTTTCTAGGCTCATCTTTCCTGGTACCCTTTCTAAGTCTGTCATCCCCTTGCCACAGACATAACCGTTGTCTAGACGATGTTTTGCAAAATCCAAATCCAAATCAATCCAAAACAAAGCCCATCAATAAGGCAACAACAATAATATTGCAGCCAGCAGCCGGGAGTGTGTGCCTCATTAAAGGGTGAGAATATAAATCCCCGCTTCAGTGACCGATTTTGAAATAAAGGATTCCTGCTGCTTGTTGGTCATCAACATTTTTACTCTCCCAGCTGCAGGAAAAGAAGCTGCATCCTCTGGCAAGGCGATTGAGATGGGAGAAATTTAGCCACGGTCTGGGATTTTCGCAGAGGATAATTTAAGCCCCAGCTCCACTCCGGTGGCTGAGGAGGGGGTGGGTACGAGCGGTGCGCATGCTCAGCAGCCCGGCTCCGCCGAGGCCCAGCTGCCGCCACCGCCGCGGCCGGTGCTGTAACCGAGGCTGCCGCTGCTGCTCCGAGCGGGCGTTGGTGCCGTGTGCCGAGGCGCCCAGTCAGGCGAGAGGGAGCGGCCGGGCGGGAGCGCGGGCGGCGGCGGAGCCTGAGGAGGGCAGCCGGGGCCCTGAAGGAGCGAGGGCGGGCTGAGCCAGCCTCGGAGGAGTGAGGCGGAGAGGTCGGGGACCCACCCCGGGCGCCCTGCGTGCCCTGGCCGGCGGGCAGCGGCGCTGAACGGCCGGGAGGCCGAGCGGCGGCGGCGGCGGCGACGGCGGACGGAGAGCCGGCGACCCCCGGGAGGAGGAGAAGCGGGAGCGGGAGGAAGCGCCGAGGGACTGCGGAGCCCGGGTGGGCAGCGGGGCCGCGGGCCATGGACTCGGCGGCGGCGGGGGCGAGCCGGGGCGGCGGCGCGGCGCACAGTCAGCCCGCCGCCAGGTGAGGCTAGGCGGAGCGGGCTCCAGCCGGGAGTGTGTGCCTCATTAAAGGGTGAGAATATAAATCCCCGCTTCAGTGACCGATTTTGAAATAAAGGAGTCCTGCTGCTTGTTTGGTCATCACATTTTTACTCTCCCAGCTGCAGGAAAAGAAGCTGCATCCTCTGGCAAGGCGATTGAGATGGGAGAAATTTAGCCACGGTCTGGGATTTTCGCAGAGGATAATTTAAGCCCCAGCTCCACTCCGGTGGCTGAGGAGGGGGTGGGTACGAGCGGTGCGCATGCTCAGCAGCCCGGCTCCGCCGAGGCCCAGCTGCCGCCACCGCCGCGGCCGGTGCTGTAACCGAGGCTGCCGCTGCTGCTCCGAGCGGGCGTTGGTGCCGTGTGCCGAGGCGCCCAGTCAGGCGAGAGGGAGCGGCCGGGCGGGAGCGCGGGCGGCGGCGGAGCCTGAGGAGGGCAGCCGGGGCCCTGAAGGAGCGAGGGCGGGCTGAGCCAGCCTCGGAGGAGTGAGGCGGAGAGGTCGGGGACCCACCCCGGGCGCCCTGCGTGCCCTGGCCGGCGGGCAGCGGCGCTGAACGGCCGGGAGGCCGAGCGGCGGCGGCGGCGGCGACGGCGGACGGAGAGCCGGCGACCCCCGGGAGGAGGAGAAGCGGGAGCGGGAGGAAGCGCCGAGGGACTGCGGAGCCCGGGTGGGCAGCGGGGCCGCGGGCCATGGACTCGGCGGCGGCGGGGGCGAGCCGGGGCGGCGGCGCGGCGCACAGTCAGCCCGCCGCCAGGTGAGGCTAGGCGGAGCGGGCTCTCGCGGAGCGAGTCGGCGGCGGCGGCTCAAGCGGCGCCGCAGCAGCGGCGGCCTCGGAGGAAGAGGGGTCGGCGCCCGGCGTTCTGGCGGCCGCGGCTCTCCCGTCGCAGTATATCCTGCTCGGATTATCTTTTGCTTCTCCCCAGCTGCCTCCTTCCCCTCACACTGACACTCTGTCCCACTCCTCCGCGTCCTCGGTCGAAGCTGCCCTCGGCCCGGGCTGGTTCCCCCCCGCCTGGGGACGCCCCTTACCTCTCCTCCGGGGCTGCGGGGGACCCCGCCGAGACCATGAGGAAATTCAACATCAGGAAGGTGCTGGACGGCCTGACCGCCGGCTCGTCTTCGGCCTCGCAGCAGCAGCAGCTGCAGCAGCAGCACCCACCTGGGAACCGGGAGCCCGAGATCCAGGAAACGCTCCAGTCCGAGCACTTTCAGCTGTGCAAGGTGAACGGAGCGCGCAGACCCGCGAAAATCGGGGTCGTTTTAGGGGCAACTCAGGCTTTACACACGAGTCGAGGGTTAGAACGCCAATAATAATCATACCTCGAATAAAGGTCTCGCTCCTCTAGCACACTTTGCTTGGTGGGCTATTTTGGAGATTGGCATCATCTTACTCCCTTTCGTTGAATTTCACGTGCGGCAGTCATTTCAAGGTTGCTTCTTAACATATTATAATAACTGACCTTAATCTTATGGCTTTTATATTCAAGCATTTTAATACATAATTCACTGACTTCCAAGTTTCCTTTGGGAACAGTGTCTAATGAATGTTGTTTATCAAAAAGCCAAACGTGTTCAACTAGATATTTGCTCATCACTTTTCCCTTAAAATGTGGTAGGAGGCTTAAAATATGAAATCATAGGGTCTTTCTATCATTTTGTTTGGTGAAAAAGTTAGAGCTGTGATTTTTGCCTATTAATGGCACGACAGTTGCCATAGCGGTCTGTAATTCAGAAAGAATGATGCAGCGAATTAATTCACCAGCTGCTCAATGAGAAATACAAACTTGTGTTGGTATTAATACCAGGCATTCATAAGTCAGAGTTTCTTAAAAGTGTGTACATACTGTTTTGCCCCAGTGTCCTAAAATTATTAAGGATTTAATAGCAAAATGCAAAAATATATGCTGTGTTTATTTTCATTCTGTTACAGTTGCAAAATGATGAGATAGATGTTTACTAATTGCTTTACTGAATCCTTAGAGTAATTATGACAGCATTTCCTTAGAAGTACTTGTATTTAGCATCCAAATAAAGTAATGATGAAGTTAGCACACTTGAAAAAAAGCATGAATTGCATTTTTAAATGAATATACAGAATTTTTGACCACTGCAAACTTCAGTAATTTGTTCTCAGACATAATAGTATAGAATATTAAATTTTCTTCTAAAGCCTACCACTATGATGGAAAAGCAGAAATTAAGATGTAACACTGGGATAGTTTTTTTGTTTTTGTTTTTGTTTTTTGGTTTCAGATTCTATGTGCATAGGTTTTTGTTTGATGTAGACTTCATAGTTTTTTTTTTTATAGCAGTTCATGTATATGTGTTTTGCATCAATTATAATTGCTTCTCGGTTCTAATGCCTCTATTGACTTTTCTGTTTTAAAACTTTGCTTTCTGCCTTGGTTGCTGTGATGTCACTTGCCCATCACTAGACTGTTCGCCATGGATTTCCCTATCAACCCTCAGCCCTGGCCTTTGATCCTGTACAGAAGATCCTGGCAGTGGGAACTCAGACTGGTGCTTTAAGGCTGTATCCTTTAATTTAACTTAATTTAATTTTTGAACTTTTACTGTATTCTCCCCCGTCCTTCTGTATTGCTGATTAGTTGCTTTTCCTGTTTAATGCCAAAGAAATGGTATGATCAGGTATTATGTGAAATCATGTGGTTGTATCTCTCCCCATGATTATACTTGCATGCAGGTTGTATGTTGCTGTGATGTTTCTCAGCTCAATTTATAGTAGCTAAACATGTATCCACATAGAGTTCTAAAGTTTTGCTATAATAATGACTGTCTTTGCAAGGAAGTAGAAGTTTCTAAGAGGAAATATATCTGCTTATACTAGTGGTCTATTGAACGGACTATGTAGAGGATGAGGTTTAAAGACAATAGCACGAGGCACATTTTATTTGCTTTTTTTAAAATATTGTGCATGGTAGATGTTGAAATTATGACTATTTATTCTAATGAATTAGAGGTTGAATTTGAATTTGTTTCTGACTTGTCCATCTAGAAAAATCATTAGAAAACAAATATAAGTTTTATATAAATAGTTATGAAGTATTGCTATTTCTAAAAGTTTTAGAGCATTTTCTTAGTATAATGCAAATGGAGAAGTGTACTGTCTTGATATGTTTTCCCTTTCCTGGTCTACGTTTGTTATGTATATGTAAATACTGTTAGGTTAGCTGTACTCTTAAGTATTAGTATAGAGGATTATTTTTCTTGGTTATGCATGAACTATAATTGTTTTGTCATAGCATTTTTTTCCAAATACCTACTCACTCTTCAAGATAATTTTTTAAGTCTGAACAATGGAGAATACTTCACAATTCCTCTCAAACTATTTAACTTGAAATAAAATTGTGTTTACTTTTACTATGATATTTACCCATATTAACCTAAAGGCCCTTAATTTTAAACTTAAACATAAAATTTTAAAAAGAAAATGCTTTGTTCATCCATCAGTAGGATATCTGCTTCCTACATATTATTGAAGTAACATGTTGGTAATAAATAGAAGAAAACACTAGATGAAAGAAACACGGAGGAGCAGGAAACTTTACTCCCCACGTGTTAGATTTATCTGTCTCCTGAGAAGGAGGAGGGGAGCCTGCATTTGAGTTAAACATGTGTCTTACCTTTTTTTATAATCTTTTAAAATCTTCATTTCAAAGTAGTGCTATACGTGGTATCAGGATATTTTATTTGTGATTAGTGTGCTATGTTCAAAATGCTTATAAAAGTTTTCACTGAATTGTGTTACTAAGTGAAGTCTGTCATTCATAGTAAATACCAGTAGTGCACTCATACCTGTAAAAATGGTAAAATCTGACCAGGCTAGATCTGAATCTGTGAATTTCTAAGACAGTATATCTAAATAGTTCTTACCCAAATATCTAGATAGTTGACACTAAAATATTTTCTACTTCAATTGTATAGATATTTTTATTCTGGTATCCAGTGATCAATACCTTCTAGTTTAAGGCTCCTATTTTAGTCTTGTGAAGATGGGAATAAAATTAATTTTGGTAGTGTGGGTGCTAAGTGTTCAGCAAAACCCCATGTAGTGACAAAGTAGTGTGGTATTGGATCCAGATGGACTGTTTAGAATGAAAAGCCAATTTTTTTTTTGTTCACAGCAAAACAATATCACCTCTGGACTAAAAGGGGGAAAAAAAAACAAAGTTGAATTAAATCAGCTACTTTTAGATTATTTTGGTTTTCTTTTAAGTGGGTTCAATTTTTACTGTTTTCCCAGTTGAGACCCAGTGTGGTCTCAATTTTCTTACGGTACATAACTTTTTTCTTTTAACAGCCAGTCTGCTCCTTTTATAACTTAATATAATCATGAGTACCGCAAGCAAGGCTGATTTTATAAAATCAAATGTTTTTCTTAGACAAGACTTTTTACCCCTACTGCATTTGAGGAATTAGCAAATTACACAAAGGGAGAAGTTAAAATGTTAGGCCTAATGCTAACTGTCAAATGAAAGCAAGGATCAAGTGTACGAAATCATCACTTATATGTCTTTTGCTTTTATACCTTTTTTATTGTTAAATACTGTATGAAAAGTGAATCTGTAATTTACAGTTACGCTCTAAATTTTTTTTAGAACCTCTCTTACTGCATTTACAGTGAAGTTAGGAAAGCAGTTTACCAAATATATTTTTACCTTACCTTTTTACGAGATTTGTATGAACATTCCAGAGTGATAAATTGGTTTGCCTACCAGTAATACCACTAGTCATTCCTTCTGTTAGGTTTAAGTAGGAGATAAGCTTTTGAGCTTTATTATGGCTTTGGTTTGTAGAAAATCTAAAGTAAGATAGAAATCTTTTTTATTTTAAAGTAATATAAAAATCTTTTTATTTTTCTAAAATAAGACTAAGATCTTTTTATTTTTATATAATTTCCACATATGTGGCTTAAAATTTGTTAATTTCTCTGTTCTTTGTTTTGAAAGCTAGACAACTATAGTTTATTTCAAAGCTCCATATTGGTTTAATGTGCAGACTTAATAATAAGTCTCTTCTCTTGCCTTAGTTCTTTTATATTTTTCACTGTTGCATTTGGCTTCTTACAGTCCTTCTCTTTATTTTCTTCTCATATTAGACTCTTGTAGTCTGTAATACATTTGTTCTAAAAGATGTCTTCAGAGCAGAAATATACTTGTAAATAAAGTCTTCTTTCATCTAACTGTGGAGCAGAGTAGGAGGTTTTCAAAAGTGGGACTGGGTTATTAGAATTTGAATTGCATGTCTAATTTAACTAAAAGAATGTCTTCCTAAATGTTGGAGGACTATACTAAGTTATCTATTTTGAGGTTAGAAAAAAATGATGAAGAATTTACATCTGATATCTAATGTTTGTAGACAAGGATTGTGGAAATCTGAATCCTTAAACAGTATCTAACAAACAATGAAGCAAGATAAATTTAATGTATTTGCTGCATTAACGTATAGCAAGTGGCTGATGTCATTATGAACATGCCTTATGTTCAACCTTTTTGGTTTCTGGAGTGAATATGAGGTTGGAATGAACTTAACTGATAGGAAGCAGGAAAGCATAATTTTATATGCCAAGTTGTACAGTAGTGATTTAATTATCTTAATTCTCCTCTTTTTGCCATGTAGAAATAGGTACAGTTTGGTTCTTCTGAGTAATCTAAGCAACAGAACTATTGAGATAAAGTAATCATCTATCCCCATATGGAATAAGTAAAGGGGAGAAAAAAGGTTCTAAGTGAAGAATGAAGGCATTTCTAGTAATTCTGCTGTTGTCCTTATCTGGACTCCTGGTTTACTAGTATAATTTCGAATTGCTTCATAGTCTGTTGTAGCTATGGGCTACCCTGATCTTATTTTTAAGGTATTTTTATCTAAACACAAGGTTGTTTTATGTATGAGTATTTCAAGGACTGCCAAAAAGTGGACTTTCAAATTTACTTAATCTTTGTAAAAAATTGAGTTTTTAAGTATCACAATTATCAAAGGATCTCATTTATCGTCTTCCTGACTTGTGGAAAATATAGTAGGCAGTCTCTGCTTTGATAAGGCATGGGCTTGTCTTTTAAATTGCAGTGTAATTTTGCTGAATGCAGGCTTACAAAATGATTTCTGTACATTGGAGTTCATTTAACAAGCACTTGTTAAACGTTAACATTTGATTATGAATTGTGCCCTTATTTCTTGTTCATGTCTTGCCACTAAAGAATTATGTGTCCTTGAGTTAGTTTTTTCTTACTTTTAAAATGAAGGTGCTGTATTAGATGATTTCTTCGAGAAACAACTTTGTGATTCTAAGTAGCTATATGTTGTTCTAGGTGAGTATGCAAAAGAAATGAAAATATGATTGTTATGTTCAAGGACTAGAACTAGATAAACATAATTGAAATAAGTTATTTAGGGTCTGCTGACATAACACAAAGTCAAATTACAGGGAAGCTTATTGCGTTTAATGACACTTGTGCACATTAGTAGATGAGGCTTGAGAATGGCAGGGAAGGAGGAGTCGGAAAATTATTCTAGGCTAACAGTGTGGGCAAAAGCGGAGAAAAGGGATCATGGTACTTTAGAGGAATACTAGAGACTGCTTGGAATTATGATCCTAACTGAGTTGGAGGGAGAAATAAGGAACCAGTAGGTGGAAAACCTTGAGTGCTAGCCTGAGTTATCTGGTTGTTATTCCGTAAGGAATCATTGTAGCTATATAAGGAGATATGCTCTCAGGAAGACCTTGTGGTTTTTAGGGTGATTAATAATGCAGTGGTGTCATGGATGAAAAGAACAGAACCAAGGGAACCTTAATATGTAACTAAATCCATATGGGTAGTAAAGTGGATCCAAAGCAGGGGTAGTAGAATGGGAACTGGAGAAGGACTTGATGACTTCTTTGTATCAAATCTTAGAGGGAGCAACTAAAGGCGGTGATAAAGTTTTCAAATACAGCACTGAGGCAATTACAAGACGGAAATGGAAAACTTGGTAAAGAGTGTGGCAGAGTGATGTGGAGTTTGGAATTATGTAATCTTTTACTTTTATCCTATTGCCATTTCGAGAAGGTAGCCTAGACTGATTCTAGCTTGAGAATTTGATACGTTTTTACATTTGATTTCCTTTGGGTTGGTCCTCGGTGATTTCCTGGATTTTGTTATTGAATCAAAATAATTTAAAGTCACTGTTAGCTGTTTGGCTTTGTCCATTTATCCTTGGTCAGTGTCTCTCATTAGTGCTAGTATTTGAGGCTGGGTAATTCTGTGGGTTTGCCCAGCACATTGCAGTCTATTTAATATCCCTGGCTCCCACTTACTAAATGCCAGGGTTACCTCTGCTGTTAGTGTGGTAACCCACATGCCCTCACACACTTCCAGGGGCTCCTGGTTGAGAACAACTACACTTTATCCTAGTTCATCACCAGTTAAGTAGGAATAATAACCCAACTAGCTCATGAAGTGAGCGTCAGGATTAAATGCAATAATGTGTATGTTTTTAGGACCATGCAAGGACTGTTTTGGTGACTATTCAATATGATATTATTATAAATATGAGAGTTTTTCTGTGGTTTTAATGTTCAGTTCTTTCATTCATTTATTTCAGCAGATACTTGCTGAGAAGCAACTAGCTGCCAGGCTCTGTGTACGAAGGCCTTAATTTCATTATTTTTGTATCTGATGTAGTCTGTCTTCGAAGGAAAAGCTCTTAAAGTACTTTTTTGTCTTCTTTAAAATGGTTGTGTTCTTTTCAACCACAAGTTTTCAGGTTTGCTATTTAGATGTGATAAGATAATACGTGAAAGTTTGTTTCACATAGTAGGTGATAAACGATTGTGAAAGTTTGTTTCACATAGTAGGTGATAAATGATTGTTTAATGGCTTTGTATTATAAGATAGCTAGCATTGCAATGTTTGACTTGCTGCTTATTAATTTTATTTTATTGTAATTAACAAAACTGGAAAAAAGATTTGGAAATAGATTTTTGTTCAAAGTAGTTAAAAATGAAACAGTTCAGCTAGAATTTAGCCAAATTTTTGTTTCTCTTCTACCCCACCATCCTTTTTGTTCATAGAAGAACTCTAGTCATTTGAAATTCTAGCCTTAGAGGAGAAACAAGGCCTTCGAAATACTTTTACCTCTCAACTCTTAGCTCCTCACTGAAGAGGACTCTGTATAAAAGGAAGAATGAGTACTGTGTCAGCTATAGGTTGTGATTCTCAGCATGGATTACTGCAGCAAGGAGAATAGGCACATTTACTTTAGAAACTACCAGAAAAGGTGTCTGCCTGGAAGCAGTTATTTTGCAATGAATTTCCTGTGGAGGGAAACAAGGTATGATAGAATCTGAATGGGATTGAAAAGGGATATGTTAATTACTGGGGAATCAGGTCTGTGCTTGGTAAGCCTTTTTACTTTAAGTAAAATGGGTTTTTATTTCTGCTAGGTGTTCTCTTTGTTTTCCATTTGTTTTTTAGTATAATTTGCTTTTAAAAATATAACTTGACTTTGCCATCCTGACAGAAAAAGGTAAAGGAATGTTGGAAGAATTCCCTTATTAAAAGCTTGTGTTCTAGTCTTCAGACTAATTTTGGATAAGCCAACTAAAATCTCTGGGCTTTAGTTTCCTTTTCTGTAAAATGAGGAAATTGGGATCTATGATTTCTAAGAGTCCTTCCGGCTCTAGGATCTTGAATTTTTTTCTGTGGAGGATTTGGGAATGCTCTGGACCATCTCTGTCTAGAGTTGTCTTCTGATTGGTTGTTCTGAGTATCTGTTAAAGCGGGTGAAGTGTTGGACTCAGTCCCGTTGTGGGTCCCTTTACTTTGTACCCGTTGCCTGCATTCATAATAAGTCAGCAGATGCACAGTTGTAAACTTTTATTTACAAAAGGGAGCAAGAAAAAGCATGTGAGATACACTTTTTTCGTTGATGAAACAGCAGCTCACATTGAATACTAGGATGGTGGGTTGTTGCTTTTCCTCTGTTTAATCGGTAGGGCCTCATTAATGACATAGGAAACTTGGGCCATTTTTAAATATTATTTACAAAATTTACTTTCCTTTATTGGGTGTTAATGGTCAGGATGTAAATTAAAATGAGATTTCTTAAAAATAATACTGTGTTCCTAATCATATGATTTTATTAATTTTTATGTAAGAAATTTAATAGAGACTAATTTCATTGACTTGCTAGCATGTAATTTGAGTAATTGTATAGTAAGTTGGAAAAATAATAACTAGCAATGTGCATGTAAATAAGTGGACTATAGGGGTGATTATCACTAAATAAAAGATAAGCTTTGGGTGTCACTTTTTGACTTTAACTTCATGCATTGGAAGTGACACCTTGTTTACAAGAAGGAGATTAATAATCAGAGTGTCAGCACTGTGATTGATAATGCCTGAATGAGAATATCCTGTCCTGATTTGGTGCATTATCATCATCGGAAGGTATATTCAGTATCTTGGGATTGCAGATTAATGAAATGTCTTTGGTTTGAACTAAACAGATGTCTGTTTAAGAATATAGCAGAATGACAAAGAGAAGAGGATGTTTTACTATATACTACCTTTTATGTTTGAATGCCTTTGATTAAACATAGTACTATAAAACTTCCTAGGAAGCAAAACAAAGTGACTGTTGACAAAATAAACTAAGAGTTCATAAACTATACTCATAAAAGACTACCAAAAGGTATTTGATACATCGCCCTTCCCTTAGTCACATGTGATGTAAATCATTCTAAGGAGGAAATATCAATAGTACCTTTGGATTTAATTACTCACACTTCTTCCTGTGAAGTTGTTCAGGCTTCTGTATAATAGGTCTTGTACTTTAATTTAAACTTCTTTCTAATATTTATTTGCAACACCAAAGAAGAAAGACAAGTTAGTTGTCTTCCATATGTTGTTATTACAGTTTTTAACATTTTTGAAAAATTTAAGTAACAGTCATCTACTTGCAGACTTAGCAGTCCCAATTGCTTTAATCTCTCATTCTTTTGTATTTCATTTTAAAGAAATTTTGGATACTTGCTCTGTTTTATGTGTAACTTTTGTTTTTATTTTGGGGCTTGGGTGGAAGGAGGGGAAGGGGAAAGAATCGTTGACAGTTTATTCCTTACTACTCAGTGTTCCACAATGGGCCATGTGTTTAGTGATTCCTTAAGTCTAGAACAGCGTTCCCCAACCTTTTTGGCACCAGGGACCGGTTTCATGGAAGACAGTTTTTCCACGGATGGGGGAGGGGGGATGGTTCAGGGGGTAACGCGAGCAATGGGGAGCAGTGGGGAGCGGCAGGGGGGGTGGAAGACAGTTTTTCCACGGATGGGGGAGGGGGGATGGTTCAGGGGGTAACGCGAGCAATGGGGAGCAGTGGGGAGCGGCAGGTGAAGCTTCGCTGGCTCGCCTGCCGCTCACCTCCTGCCATGTGGCCTGGTTCCTAACAGGAACCCTAATGTGTTGGGGACCCCTGGCCTAGAATACATTTTTCCCTGTTAAAGTAATCCTTTAAAGCCCAGTGCCTTTCTCTTTGTGATGTATTTTTGGTTTTAATTCCATCCCTTTTTCCACCCATGTAGCAATCTTTTTCTTAATTCAGCGTTTAAAATCTAAATTTCTACATTACCATCCTTTATGCATAATATCACGTAGTCATTAAATGGCTGAAACTAGTCCTTTTGGAAATTATAGCTATAATATTGAGGTATTTTTATTTTAAAATAAACTGTCAGAAATGTTATAGCATATGAGAAGATGCAGTAGAGTCCAAAGCAGTGCAAATCAGAATCAAGCAGTATCCTCTGCCTTATAAAGAGGCCAGAAATTGGACAGTGGTCAATATACAATTATAAAATCAAAACAGAAAGAACATACAGATTCTTAAATGATTAGCTTAATATCTTCTCTACTAAAGATCATATAAAAGATGAGTATGTGTGTGCAGACAAATGAAGTAATGAAGGTCTAAATCTATAATTCAGGAGTCTGCAAACTTTTTCTGTAAAGTGCTAGATAGTAAATATTTTGGCTTCATTGTCTCTGACCCAGCTACTCAACACTGCCAATGTAGCGCAAAAGCAGCCATCCATAGACAATACGTGAAGGAAGGAGTGTAGATATTTCAATATAACTTTATTTATAAAATCAGGCAGTGGACTAGATTCAGCCCAGAAGCTGAAGTTTGCCATCCCTGCTTTAGTTTATTAGGCTTCCTTGCTTTTAAATTGGAGAGGAATACTCAGGAAGGAATTACTCCTGACATTTTTATAGTTAAGTTTCATAAATTACACTCGCATATCAGTTTAATCTTTTAGTCATAAATAGAAAACTATTTTAAAGAATCAATGATATATGGTACTGCTATATACCGAGTTAAATTATTTTCATAAGTATTTTTTGATCCTATGAAAGATGCATTATTTTTCTGGTGAATTATAATTAGTATGATAAGATGACTAATCAGGCATTGTTTGGGGACAGTTCAGTGATCAGTTCTATTATTGAAGTATTCAGCTTGTTTGAGCCCTTTACTTCCTAATTTTAATTTAAAATATATTGGCATTTGTAGCTTTTTCCTAATATTTTCATTAATATTATATAGAGCTATGTAGAAACATTTAGATACTTTTAAAAATAAAAGTGAATGTAAATATTTTATTAAAATATTGTGATTTCTTATATGTCTGCAAATTTTGATTAAAAATAAATCATTTACACTGTGGGAGAAAATAACCTGAAAAAATGTATTAACAACAATAACAAAAAAAACTCATAAAGCTCTTAGAAGCAAATTTAGGTGCATGGTTACCTTCTTTAAGAGTCAGATATGTTGCATGTCCCTTCTTGGAATGAACATACATGGGACAAATTGAAAACATTATATCCGCCATGAAAAATTTTTATAGTTGCACACTGTTCACATCGTTTTTCATTAGCAGTAAATATAAATTTTATTCAGTAAATAAGGCTAATTTCTACTTAGTTTCATTTCTCCAACTGGTGTTAATCCTTTTGGAAGTTGTTATATAAGACAAATGAAATGATGACATACTGAGCATATTTCTTTATATTTACTGGTGCTATGATTTAAAAATGAGCCTTGATCTAGAGTAACATTCCCTTAAACTGGGAGTGAATACAAAGGTTTTTAATCAAAAACAATAGCTAATACTTTTGGTTTTAGTACAGTCTTCGTTTGGAAGTTAGGGTTTGCTAAACACATGATGTTAATTGGAAAAATAATATAGACTTAGAAATTATATGGTAATTATTGTTAAATAATGTTTTGTTTTATGGTTTTTGGTTGTGTTTGCCTTTCAGTAAGGGCTCTCTGGAACTTCTGAAGCTTTTCCTGGTGAGGTTGTCTGTTGAAGAGTGATTAATCCTACCCTTTCTTGAAAGTGCATAATCTTTTCTTGTAATAGCAGCACTTCTGCTTTTTCACAGCAGTACTCTGCCAAAAGTGACTATAAATCTAGTGGCATCAACTATTGCAGTACTTTCTGCCAAATTGCTTTCCTTTTCTGTATTTTTTCCTTTTTGTCTTTTGAAAGGGAGGAAAAGTATTGAAACAGATTTTCCATCTATGCAGTCTTTGTGCTGTATTTTTCATAATGTGTTTTATTTTTCTTTTAAAATTCACTTGGCCATAGTTAAGAACTTAGCCATTAAACATCTGAGAATGGATGCTGGGATAAAAGATTGTTATATGATATGTGAGAATGTATGTTCCTTTTTGTTTCTTTAACCCAGGCCGTGATTATTTATGACTATATTTCATAGACGACTGAGCAAATGGTTCATTTGAAAGTATATTTATGTATCAAATGCCATTCTGAAGAATTGCCTGTGATAATAAATATAATTCATTTTGACCCCTTTAGAGACAGTCATAACTCCAAAGCAGTAAATAATAAGGATGAATATTTTTGAAGCACTCTCTTCAAAAATAATAAAAAATTCTTATTCAGAATAATAGTGGAAGCTGTAACTAGAGGCCTATTTCAACCCAGTTAATGCTATAATTATATTTTAGTCTAGATGCTGCAATTACTTTGTTTTGATGTTTCACTCACATGAAAAGAAAGCAGTTGACTGACAATTTTTCAAATACCATTTGACATTTACTGTAAAATATTACAGTTGTGTTGGATTAAGGAAGTTTTAAATGTTGACCTATGCATCTTTCATGGTTAATTTTAGCGTTTCGTTAAATTTTTACTTTAGAAATAGTGCACGTTATAGTTTTGCTTAAATAGCAGACTAGCAGGATGTTAGAATTGTGTGAGCAGTAAAAATTATGTCCACCCTTATAATCATGAGAATGTGGCTAGCTTCATTTCTTAACATATTAATTTTTTGGCAGACTTTACTTTATAGAGCAGTTTTGGCCTCACAGCAAAATTGAGCAGTAAGTACAGAGATTTCCCATATACCCCTGTTCCCACTCGGCACAGACTCCCCCATTATTAGCATCCCCCACTAGAGTGGTACATTTGTTACAATTGATGAACCTACATTAACACATCATCACCCAAAGTCCATAGTTTATGTTAGGGTTCATTCTTGGCATTGTACATACTGTGAGTTTTGACAAATGTATAATGACATGTATCCACCATTGTATTATCATATAGAACAGTTTCACTGCCCTAAAAATTTTCTGTGCTCTACCTTTTCATCCCTCCCTTTCCCCTACCTCTTGGTAACCAGTGATCCTTTTACTGTCTCCATAATTTTGCCTTTTTCAGAATGTTACATATTTGGAATCATACAGTAAGTAGCTTTTTCAGATTGTCTTCCACTTAGTAATATGCATTTAAGTTTCCTATGTTTTTTCATAGTTTCATAGTTGATAGCTCATTTCTTTTTAGTGCTATATAATATTCCATTGTCTGATGTACCACAGTTTGTTTATCCATTCACTTACTGAAGGACATCTTTAGTTGCTTCCAAGTTTGGGCAGTTTTGAAAAAGTGGCTCTACATATTCGTGCACAGGTTTATGTGTGGATATAAATTTTCATTTCCTTTGGGTAAATACCAAGGAGTGTGACTACTATATTGTATGTTTAGTTTTGTAAGAAACTGCCAAACTGTCTTCCAAAGATAGCTGTACCATTTTGTATTCCCACCAACAATGAACAAGAGCTCTTTTGCTGCACGTCATCGTCGTCATTTGGTGTTGTCAGTTCTGGATTTTGGCTCTTCAAATAGGTTTGTAGTGGTATCTCCTTATTCTAATATTCATTTCCCCAATGACATATGTGGGGCATCTTTTCATATGCTTATTTGCCATCTATATATCTCCTTTGGTGAGGTGTCTGTTAAGGTCTTTGGCTCATGTTTAATTGGGTTGTTTGTTTTGTTATTGTTGAATTTTAAGAGTTCTCTGTGTATTTTGGATCATGGTAGTTTATCAGATGTGTCTTTTGCAAATATTTTCTTCAGGTCTGTGGTTTATCTTGTCATTCTCTTGATGCTGCATTTCACAGAGCAGAAGATTTTGATCAAGTCCAGTTTACCATTTTTTTCTTTCATGGATGGTGCCTTTGGTGTTGTATCTAAAAAGTCATTGCCATACACAAGGTCATCTAGGTTTTCTCCTATGTTATAGGAGTTTTATAGTTTGGAGTTTTACATTTAGGTCTACCATGCGTTTTGGGTTAATTTTTGTGAAGGATGTAAGGTCTGTGTCTGGATTCATTTTTTGGTGGTACGGGGAGGGGAAGCGTTCCTAGGTCGTAGTCTTTGAGCGAGCCTGTGCTTCTGGACTGTGAACTACACGGGCGCGCCTCAATTCCCCTCTCCTCCCACTTCCCTCGGAGGAGTTAGGATGGCTAGAGTGGGTTGCAGTTGTATATTTCCCTTCCTTCAGGTCAGTTAGGCTCTGATAAGCCTCCCAGCAGTTTAGGCTCTCATTAGTTTCTCCAGAGGGCAGACCTTGTTATGAACAGAACGCTCCAGTGTATTTAAAAATGGTTGCTTTTCCCTTTCCCCCTCCTGGAAGTGGGAGGGGATTTTTCTCAGATAGTCACTGTGACAACCTGGTAGAGCCCATGGAGGTAAAACTCACTAATGTATGGGGATTCCTCCCATGACTGGGTCCTCCTGGAGTTTCTAACAGACTTGTCTACTTTAGGCCTCCAGCAGTTCATCAAGTACAGTTTACTTAGGTAGGTTTTCCTACCCCAGCACTGATTCCTGCAGAGGTGTCTGCTGGTTGGTTTGTTTCAGTAAGTTGTGAGTTTCTGTATTGGCCTATCTGTGTCTGCAATTTTAGGGGCAGCCATTTGCCCTGTGACCTCACTTGTCTTACGAATCTAAGAAGAGTTGTTGATTTTTAGTTTGAACAGCTTTTTATTTATTGTTAGGACGGAATGACCACTTGCAAATTTCTTATGTGCTGGACGACAAATAGGAAGTCTGTATTAATTTTTATAGGTGAAAAATACATGATCTTCAAAAAGAAGTTTTTAAATTGATGTTTGATGTTTGTCAAGCAGATGAAACTAGAGTTAGGGGTACTGTACTCTGAAAGTGAAAATAATTGCTATTTGACAAAGGCTTTGTATTGCAAATACATTCATAGGTCATAAAATACAAAATGAGATGTTCTTCACTATCTTAAACTTTGGTAAAGACTTAAGTTCTTGTTTTGCACATATTCCTATCAAGCTGATTAGAACTAGTTCAGATGGAAGAAGCAAATTTTTAGAAGTTTGGAAAGTAAGACCTGTGATGAGATATTAAGGGGATTCATAATAATTTTTCAGACTTTCTTCCTTCAAACAGAATAATTTAATTATTCATATGTATATATATACAATATGTGTGTATGTATATCAATATATGAATTTTGTGGAATATAATGCTTAGTTATACTTTTGCCCACAAGGTTTTGTAATTGTTCTGAACCATGGCTATATACGTTAGAATGATTTGTGGAGCTGAAAAAACAAAAAACAATGCCCAAACATGTGTTTGGATTTCTTCTCTAGATACTCTGATTCAGTGACTCTGGCATGGGGTTTGACATCTGTAATTTTTTTTTTATCTTAAATGTCCATGGATGCTTATAATGTAGGGCCAGAATTGAGAAGTGCTGGTTAAATGTTTGGTAGACAGGGTAGTAGAATTCTTAGTGAGGCAAATGGTGGATAAGAATCATGTTCAGTACAGTGTGTGTAGAAAGGATGTCATTTTAAAGCAATCATAACATCTTGAGACTTGCGGTATAACCAACCATAAGGAAATAAGCTGACACTTCGCTCTATCATTGCCTTTGGAGACAGGGCTGTGAAGCTGTACAAAATATTTATGAAGATGGAAAGGAACTGGAATTCCAGGTTTGAATTATTCCTCTTCCTAGCAGTGTATCACTGGATATGAGAACCAGCAATAAAAAAAAAAAAGACCATGGAGTCTAATTATGAGGTTGAAAAATCTAGTCTCAAACTTGAAGGTGATCCTCACACTGATGAGACAAAGGAGGCAGGCAAAGCAGTTCACAGAAGAGAACTCGGCAGCACACGTAGGTTGTCTTATTTATTACAGATCAGTATATGTATTTCCATTTTTTCTCTGGCTATCTGCTACTTTTAGAAATTTTATTTCTTTGAATAGTTCGTATTATCTTGACCAGGATAAATGTATGATGTACTGCCCCTTTTATTTGTTGCCCCCCATTTATTCCTCATAACAGTATAGAATAACAAAGAAATGAAAGCTTTCACGTGCTAATTGATTTGTTGTTGATGTTCAGGGTAAATGGTAGAGTTGGTCTGATGCTAAAGTTCACCCTCTTTTCGTTTTAAGGATGCTTTCATCAATATTCTTTGACCACACTATGGTGGTATTTAGATTTTAACTTCACTATTGAAAAATAACCACATTATGGGCCATTAAAAATAAAAATCATCCACTGATCTTTTACTCACAGAAAAGTAAGCCAATTCAGAGTAGACACCTTGAAGGCTTACTAGAATGCTTAAAGAGTTATGAATTACCCTGTTTGCTAAAAGTCTAAGAATGTACTAAAAGAAGTAGTAACAGAAGTTAGTGGAAATCTTCAGGGTTTCTGATGGATTAAAATTATGCTCTTGGGGCTTCCCTGGTGGCGCAGTGGTTGAGAGTCTGCCTGCCGATGCAGGGGACATGGGTTCGTGCCTCAGTCCAGGAAGATCCCACATGCCGCGGAGCGGATAGGCCCATGAGCCATGGCCGCTCAGCCTGCGCGTCCGGAGCCTGTGCTCCGCAACGGGAGAGGCCACAACAGTGAGAGGCCCGCGTACCGCAAAAAAAAAAAAAAATTATGCTCTTGGGTTTAGTATTTTTACTGTGGCAGGAAGCAACAATTTACCCTTAAAAGTCTTTCTTGGTTTGTTAGCAGAATATCTGCTCAAAGAAAGTTATTTCACAGAATATTACATAATGAAACATGGGATAATTTATTAGTCACTTATGAGTTCATGAAAAATACAGCTTTCCATATTCTTATTTTTAAACATTGCAGGATATAAGTGTATCTTTAGAAACTGCACAGGATATCAAAGTTCTCCAGTTCTTTTCCATTTTATAGGTACTCCAATCTTCTCTTTCTAGGTTGGAAAATTGAAGATGTCACTTCTCTAGATGTTGGAATAATGCCAGTACTTTCTTTGCCTTTTTCCTTGGTGACAGGAATTGATGAACAGATTCTCTGAGAAGGTACATAATCTTCAAAATCTTAACAGTTTCCTAAGTATATACCACTCTTGATATTACCACATTCTTCATAAAAGTAGAGGTTGTCAAATATGTGTATAATCAGTGGTAGTGGCAGCCGTGAAACTTGCCTAGGAGTTGTACTTTCAGAACTTATCACTGGCTGGGGTCCCATTGCCTGATTCTTTTACTATATTTTATTCTACTAGTCACAGGTGATGCCTGTTGAAGGAAACAAGGAAGTACCAACAGAATTCAATATGATTATATAAAAAGGAGGGAGGAAAACAAAAGAACAGCATGGACATAGAATACTGTAAGACAGGCTAAAGCCCAAATGAACTGACGATCGTGAAAGTAATTGGAAAGTGTTTTTTCTTTTCAAGCTAAATTCTTGTCTACAAAAATGAACACCATTTGGGAGTATCTGTGCACCTATCTGCTCTTTTGCTTTTATATTTCCATTACTAGAGTTTAAGACTTTTGAGGATAGGGACTATGATTTATATCCCCAATGCATATTAAAGTTCTCAATTAAGAGAAATGAGTGGGTTAAGCAGACATGGTTAAGGAATATTCTGTTGCTTGCTCTCTTTACCTTTTAAGAGCTAAAAGGTGGGAAATGTGGAGACAGAGTCTTTAGTGTAAGAAGCTCTGCTTTCTTTCTTCTTTTATTTGTGTTATTATTGCCATCCAGATGGTAATTTTTTTCCTGATAGGCTATAGGGTCTTTAGTGTTTGTGCGATAAGATTTTACAGTGGTATATTTAGGTATGGGTCTTATTTCATTTATCATTCAGGGTACTTCCATCTGAAGACACATTATTATTTTTTTTTTATTTAGAAGCTAAGTAAAATACATTTTTGTCCTGTTACTTCTTTGATAACATTTTTTTTCCTCTTATTCGATATTACCTTTCCTAAAAGTCTTTTTTTTTTTTTTGCGGTACATGGGCCTCTCACTGCTGTGGCCTCTCCCGTTGCGGAGCACAGGCTCAGGACGCGCAGGCCCAGCGGCCATGGCTCACGGGCCCAGCCGCTCCGCAGCACGTGGGATCTTCCCGGACCAGGGCACAAACCCGCGTCCCCTGCATCGGCAGGCGGACTCTCAACCACTGCGCCACCAGAGAAGCACCCTAAAAGTCTTTTATAGTGCATTTTTTTCCTTATATTTTCCAAGTTTTTTTAATCTTTTGGCTGTACTTTTTTTTTTTAGCAGGTTCTTAAAGTTATAGCAGACAAATATGTTCAGCTTACTATCTTGAACCAAAGCATCTTTTCCCTACTTTTTTTTTTTTTGCGGTACGCAGGCCTCTCACTATTGCGGCCTTTTCCGTCGCGGAGCACAGGCTCCGGACGCGCAGGCTCAGCGGCCATGGCACACGGGCCCAGCCGCTCCGCTGCATGTGGGAACTATTGCGGCCTCTCGCGTCGCGGAGCACAGGCTCCGGACGCGCAGGCTCAGCGGCCATGGCACACGGGCCCAGCCGCTCCGCTGCATGTGGGATCTGCCCACGAACTGCATCGGCAGACAGACTCTGAACCACTGCGCCACCAGGGAAGCCCAATAAATTGTTTTTTATATTGGAATTCCCTGAAAATTTTTTATATGTATATTTTAAGGATTAATGTGTATTTTACACTATTAGATGGAACATAAATGATCATGATTTATAAAGGAAAAGACATATTTTTCTTGGGATTTTACTTACGTGTTTCTAAAACCATACTGTTTCTTTATATGACTGAAGTTTTCATTTGTTTAAGAGAGCACTGCATTTTCGTTTTTTCTTATCTGTTGAATACATCCTGTGTTCAAATCTTGAATGAAATTAAAATGTTTAAAAATTGGGTGCAGGACAGAAAGAAAAAAGCTTAATCGCAAAAATGTTTAGTCTTATTTTGCCCTCTTACTATGCTGCATTTCATTTAGATTGCTAAATAGTTATATTCATTTGTTGCTTATAAAAGATATTTTTAAATCTCAGATAAAAGGGATTTTAAAATTATATTTAAGAATATAATGTTTTAACTTGTTTCATTAGTAACTACAATCATTTTTGCTTTAAATTCAGTCTTTTGTTTTTGGCTATTTGTTTTCATTCATTCAAGCTGATTCTTTTTTAAGATACGTTTTATTGAAATATTTGAATATACCATAAAATTCACCCTTTTAAAGTGTACAGTTCAGTGGTTTTCATTATATTCAGAGTTATGCAATCATCAGCACTTTTTAATTTCAGAACGTTTTCATTACCACAGTAAGAAACCTTATACCTGTTAGCAATCCGTCCCCATCACCCTCTCTACCCAATCCTTCACAACCACATATCTACTTTCTTTTTCTATAGATTTTATTTAGGACATTTCATATAAATGCAGTCATATAATGTCTAGTCTTTTATGATTGGCTTCTTTTACTTAGCGTGATATTTTCAAGGTTTATCTATATTGTAGTGTGTATTATTT
Source organism: Lipotes vexillifer (assembly GCF_000442215.2). Lineage (NCBI taxonomy): Eukaryota > Metazoa > Chordata > Mammalia > Artiodactyla > Lipotidae > Lipotes > Lipotes vexillifer. The sequence goes on from NW_006780142.1 coordinate 57,283, forward strand.
CTTTTTCTGGCTGAATATTCCATTGTATAAGTCTACTACATATTATTTATCCAATGATCAGTTGATGGACATTTGGATTTTCCTCTTTTTTGGCCATTATGAATAATGCAGCTGTGAACATTTGTGTAGAAGTTTTGTGTAGGTATGTTTTCATTTCTCTTATTTTTATCCATAGCAGTGGAATTGCTGAGTCATGTTAACTCTGTGTATATATTAGAGGAATTACTGCTCTATTTTCCAAAGTGGCTGCACCATTTTACATTCCTCCCAGCAATAATTGAGGGTTCTAATTTCTCCACATCCTCACCAAACCTTGTTGTTGTCTTTATTACAGCTATACAAGAGGGTGTGAAGTGATATTTCATTACGGTTTTGATTTGCATTTCCCTAATGACTAATGATGCTGAGCATCTTTTCATATATGTTTTGGCTATTCGCATATCTTTTGAGAAATGTCTATTCATTTTTCTTTCCCCATTTTTAAATTGGGTGGTCTTTTTGTTCAGTTGTTAAAGCTCTTTATATATTCTGGATATTAAATCCTTATAAGATATGATTCACAAATATTTTCTCCCATTCCGTGGATTGTCTTTTCACTTTCTTGGTGTCCTTTGAGGCACAAATGCTTTTAGTTTTGGTGAAGTCCAATTTATCTTTTTTTTTTCTTTGTGGCTTGTGCTTTTGGTCTTATATCTAAGAAACCATGACTTTATCTGAGGTCACAATGATTAACTCGTATGTTTTCCTCTAAGAGTCTTACAGTTTTAGCTCTTACATTTAGATCTCTGTTCCATTTTGAGCTAGCATTTGTATATAGTGTGAGATAGGGATCCAAATTCATTCTTTTTCATGTGGATATCCATTTGTCCCAGTACTATTTGTTGAAAAGACTGTTCTTTCTCCATTAAAGTGTCTTGACATCCTTGTCAGAGTCAATTGATCATAAATATTTGTTTCTGGACTTTTAGATCATTCCGTTGATCTATATGTCTACCCTTATGCTAATACCACACTGTCTTGATTACTATAACATTGTAGTAAGTTTTGAAATTGGGGAATTGTGAGTCTTCCAACTTTTTTCTTTGTCAAGATTATTTTGCTGTTCTGGGTTCCTTGCATTTCCATGTGAATTTTAGGATCAGCTTGTCAGTTTCTGTAAACAGCTGGGATTCTGATATTGTGTTAATTTTGTAGGTCAGTTTGAATATTGCCATCTTCACAATTATTATGTCTTCTGTTTCATGAGTATGGGATGTCTTTCCATTTACTTAGATCTTGTTTCAACAATGTTTTGTAGTTTTCAGTGCACAAGTCTTGCACTTCTTTGGATAAATTTATTCCAAAGTATTTTATTCTTTGTGACATTCTTATAAATGGAATTATTTTCTTAATTCCACTTCAGATTGTTTATTGCCAGTGTGTAGAAGTGCAGTTGATTTTTGTATATTGATCTTTTGTTGTGCAACCTTGCTGACCTCATTTATTCATTCTAATAGTTTTTTATTGAATTTTTTAGTTTATTGTAAATTTTCAGATTTTGAATTTTCCATCTACAAGATCATGTAGTGATAGTTCTACTTTATTTCTTCCTTTGCAACATGGACACTTTGTATTTCTTTTTCTTGCCTGTTTTCCCTGGCTAGAACATCCTGTATAATAATGTTGAGTAGTAATGGTAGAAGTGGACATCCTGTCTTTTTCCTGAGCTTAGCACAAAAGCATCCAGTCTTTCAGCATTAGTATAATAATGTTAACTTTGGGTTTTTCATATATGGCCTTTGTCAAGTTGAGGAAGTTCCTTTCTCCTTGAGTGCTTTATCATGAAAGGGCATTGGATTTTGTCAAAGGCTTTTTCTGTTGGGATGATCATGTGGTTTTCTTCCTTTATTCTACTAATAGTGTTTTGATTCTGTTTTTTGAAGACAGGGTTGTTTACTCATTTTAGCATCTTATTTAACTTTACTAAGGACTGTTCCTCTCACATGGCTATAGTCTCTAAAATGTTTGTTGGCTCATCATTTTACACATGATGATATTTGTAAGGAGACTATTCTAATTCTAGTTGAAATTTTGAGATACAGAACTCCAGATTTTGAGAAAGAAAACTCCAGCTTTTTGCTTATTCTGCTTGTCCATAGTGCTTCATTATTAAAATAGGTGTTTATTACCATGAACAAACATGAAAAATGAACCTAGAAAAAAATTTTTGATTGGTTTATTGTTTATGCCTAATTGGTTTTATGGTGTTTACTTTCTACTAAAAGTTACATTTGGTCTAGTTTTATTGTTTTAGACAAGTCTGACTTTAGTGATACTGATTTTAAGTATTTCCTCATTGTTAATTCTCCAGTTTTAAAAGGACTTAAAATAAGTCAGGAAGTGACATTTACATGTGAAAATTGGCTGTTTGGGCAGTGAGGTTTGATTTGTGTGTGTGTCTGCCTGTCTATGTTCTGGTGTTAGACTGTTTGGGTTCAAACCCCAGCATCCTTACTAACTAGCTGTTTGGCTTTGGCTAATTTAATTAACCTTGTTGTACATAGTTTCCTAATTTGTCAAAACAGAGCTTATAATAGAGGGTACTCCTTGTGAGGTAATACATGTATAGTGCTTGACACATTAAGTGTTCAACAAGTCTTAACTACTATGATGATGATGATGTACTTAAAAGCCTCCAAATTCCTCTTTTCTCTCTCCCTTTCCAACCAAATATATATGTATATATAATAACCATTTAGACAATAGGATGAATGCTTATTTTGATTTTTAATTTGTGGTACAATATTATAAAATAAAAGATTTTACTGGATCTAGTCTTTGTTTCTGCTTATCTGTCATTACATATGTCTTCCTGATTATTCTTCATTAACTGGTAGGTTTATTATGTTATTTTTTTCCTTAAATATTTCTTTTTCCCCTATTGCTTGGCATTACTAAGTATTAACAGTTTTATTAAAAAATGCAGGACATTTGGTCCTGTCTAAAACACTCATAAGACATTTGGTCCATGCCAAAAGTTTCTTTAAATTTAGTCCTATTCAAAATGCCCATGAGCATATTTGTTCTACGCAAAATGGTTTTGGACAGGACCCAATATCAGGAACCTTTTGGTGTGGACCAAATGTCTTATGGTTGTTTTAGACAGGACTGAATGTCTGCTCACCCTGAGGATCATGTCTGAACTCAGAGATCATGTCTGTATTCAACGACTCTGCTCCCAACCAAAGAGCCTTACCTTCAGCAGCTCCTCTTCAGGAGTTCTAATGGTGCTTATCTGGACAAAAACCATGAGTGTAGCTGTGCAGGAAGAGTCTGGCCTGTGTCATGGGTCAGGTAAACGGCTGGTTTACTCCAGAAACAAAGATGACTGGTTGGTTAGGTAGACATTAAAGCTCTTGATAGGTGAGCAGTAGAAAAATTGAGACTAAAGGTATCTAAGATAGGAAGATTGCAACATTTTTAAAAGGATACATTGGAGTTCAGAATTAGAAAGTAAGATAAATTGACACCAAGAAATATTCAGTGTAGCCTGTAATTTGGATTTGCCTTACAGTGGATTCATGTGTATATAAAAGGGCAGATGTCAGATCAATAAGTGAATATTTCTACATATAAAAAATATCTTTGCAGATTGTTTATATGTAATCTTTCCTTTTGGTTTTTCTTCATTTTAATTTCAGATGCTTTGTTTTCTCATGTAGTTTTGAACATAGCCACAATAAATGTGAATTTTCCAAGAAGACCTTTGTTGTAGTGAGTGACCATTTTTTAATAAAACTGTTAATACTTAGTAATGCCAAATATTAGGAGAACCATATATGCAATAATCATTATAGGTAGGAAAGGATATGAATATTTGCATCTATGACATGGTCTTTTGTGATCTAACATATTGAGTTGACATTCTTACATTACGATTTGTTCACTGTAAGATAACTTTAATTCTTGTTAAAGTAGTGAATACATTGTGTTAAATAATGATAATAGCCACCATCTGGTTAGTCTGCAGTTTTAATTCTCACCACCATTCTGCAAGCTAGACTAGATAGCATTTTATAGAGAAACTTGAGTGGTGTAATAATTCTCCACAGATCCCAGCAACTAATTATGGAGCTGGCATTGTCTTGAAAGTAGGTGTCTTAATTCTCGCTGTGCCTCAGATGTTCCTGTGGCACCTAAACAATAACAGTGGACACAACAACAACAACAAAATACCCACTCAAGCTTCTTCTCCAGCAATTTGGGTTTAGTAAATCTGCAGTAGAGCCAGAATTCTGATACCACCAGGATTGAGAACTACTTGCTCTGAAACGTGTGTTCTTTCCACACTAATATCTCTTGATTATATATAAGCAATATCCATTACTTAAAATTTAATTTTAAACTTTGTTATTATGAAGTAATGATTTGTTATAAAAATTTTCCCCATAGGGCTTTTTTAGTGTTAGGACCCTTCAGGGTTGGCTGCAGCACAGTACTACCCTTTCCAAAGGAAAAGGGAAATAAATCAGTAGTAACCTTGGGGGAAAAAACCCCCCAAAACACTTCTCTGAGCCTCAGAATTATCGTCTGTGAAATATGGGTAACAAACTTTTATTTATTTATTTGTTTTTGTCCGTGCCACGCGGCTTGTGAGATCTCAGTTCCCCGACCAGGGATTGAATCCAGGCCCCAGCAGAGAAAGCCCAGAATCCTAACCACTAGGCCACCAGGGAACTCCTGGGATAACAAACTTCTAAAGTTACTGTGAGGATTTAAGAAACGGTGGCTAAAACTTAGTAGATACTCAGTAAGTGGTTCTTATTTTTAAGAAAATATATTTACCGTCTTAGCTAGAAGTAAAATGGCTATATTAATACTAATGTCATAAAAAGTGTAGTTTTGTCTAGAATAGTGTCACACACAGAGTAAGAGTAAACCTTTCTTGATCTCCATATAACTGACTTCCTGGATTTACACTTTTGTTTTTTAATCTATTTAGTTTTTCATATTTTATTTACTTGTTTGGTTGCACCGGGTCTTAGTTGTGGCAGGCATGCTCCTTAGTTGCGGCATGCATATGGGATCTAGTTCCCTGACCAGGGATTGAACCCGGGCTCCCTGCATTGGGAGCTCAGAGTCTTAACCACTGTGTCACCAGGGAGGTCCCTACAGACACTTTTCATTCTCTGTGAATAAATATTGATAGATGCCCACTGCATACTGAAGTTTCAAGACCAGTAGGCTATTTTCCAGGAGGCCCAAATTAGTAAAGGTGTTTGCATATTCTTTACTTACCGTGAATCTGTTTTGTGTATTCACAAATCTGTTTGTGCCTTTTATGTTTGATATTATAATCAAGAAATTCACTTTAATAATGTATAATAATAATGATGAAATGTGAATGCAAATAGTGTTTTTAAAAATACAAAAATACAAAATAGATACTTTGGAAAGACTTCATGAATGTTAATCAGTTAAAATTTCCTGTCTGATGCTATGTGGATGAGAAAGCAGCAGATGACTGGAAAAGAAATGATAAGACTCTGCGAATGCTGCACTTAGTTTGCATTTCCCGTATCTTTAGAATGCCATTTAAAAAAGTAAACTGCAAATCTTATACCCGGGTAGTTACAGCTATGTTTTATTTAAGAAAAACAGTTCTGAACCCTAAGTAATAGATCCACACTTAAAGAAAATAATATTTGCCGAATATCACAAGATTAGCAGAACTGTGTATGTGTTTTTGGTGGCGATATGCGGGCCTCTCACTGTTGTGGCCTCTCCCGTTGTGGAGCACAGGCTCCGGACACGCAGGCTCAGCGGCCATGGCTCACAGGCCCAGCCGCTCCAAGGCATGTGGGACGAGCCCATGTCCCCTGCATTGGCAGGCAGACTCTCAACCACTGCGCCACCAGGAAAACCCAGTAGCTTACATTTTTAATTAACTTAGTTAATCCTGATCTGGTCAGATAAGAGAAATTTTACTCCATTTATATAAGGTGGGAATATAGAATATGCCAATTGGTGCCAGAAAGAATACTAACTGGAAAGATTAGAATTACTTAGAAATTAGTAATTTCTTAGACTTACTTAGAAATTAGTAATTTCTTAGACTTACTTAGAAATTAGAAATACTGGCTAAAAGGTGAAGGTCTTCGCTGTCCTCTGACAAAAGAAATGGATGAACAGAAATGTAGACTTATCTTTGACCTATCGGTGTGACGTGGCACTACCAAGTGCCAATAGTAGCAATTTCAAATTTAGCTTCATGTAGTTGCATTTGGGCAAGTGATGTAGCAAAAATACTACTACTGATATTAATAATAGTAATAAAAATTTTGAAGTATTTAAAGAGTAGGGTACTGTAGGCTAAACATGTTCAGTTAGTCTACTAGTTTATGAAATAATAGAAGAGTTAATTGCTAGTAATAAAATAAAAGCCATTGAAAATAAATGTCACCTAGAAAGACTTCTAGAAATCAAAGGGAAAAAATATATATAGAAAATAGGAATTTAACCTTTTGGTACAATTATTTTTAATTAAGAAGAACCATAGACCTGTTACTTGCTGGGTAAAAATATGATGAGCACAATAATGAAATTCTTTTACACTTATTATTTTGCTGTCTGCTTTGTACCAGTTTTCATTGAAATACTTGTCTATATATATTGTGGCTACCTATACATTCACATTTATTGCATTTTGTTGCTTGTTTTGCATTTTTACTGATATATCTTCTCTGTCTGGCTAGGATTGGCTAGGAATTCATTTAAAATCACCTTCTATCGTGTGTTTTGGTTAATAGTATTCACTAAAATAGAGTGGGCAAAATTCACTTTCATAATATTGCATGTGTGGTACAGAATGTCACTTGTTAGTAAATTCATTATGCTTTGATACTTGCCACATACCGCAGTTTTCATTAATATCTATATTTCTTTTTCATTATGTAATATGTTTTTCGTGATTTTTCTTTGTCTTTCTAGAACTTATTGTATCTTCCTCCATATAAATCATACACAACATAAAAAAAAATAGGAAGAACCATAGGGCATGTACTAATAGAATATAGAAATAGTCTGTTCACTTGAATGTGACTTTGTATAAATAGGGCTATAATTTTATTAAATCCCATCAAATTTTATTTTTAGATTTAACTTTTTATTTTCAATTAATATTAAGTAGTGAAAATATTAGTGTAGCAGTGTGTTAAAATGGCTAACTTATCTCAAGTTTATGAAGGTAAAAAGAGTATAACAATACCTGGCATGTAGTAAGTTCTGTAAGTGTTTGGAGTTTTTTGTTTTTGTTTTTTTACTCAGCATAACTTACCAATTAAGAGTATAGACTCTGGAGCTAGAATGCTTGTTCAAATTCAATTTGTGCTATACTTTCTAGTTGTATGACTTGGGACAAGTTAATTTCTCTGTGCTTCAGTTTTCTTATCTGTTTATATGGGGGAAATTACATATTCTTCATGGTTGTGAGGATGAAATGAATTAATATATATGACAAGTTTACTATAATACTTAACATATAGAAAGTGCTGTGTGTTTCCTGTTATATGCAAATTAATGGATATTTACATATTAATCTGTGTTCAAGCGTATTGTAAAACATTGATACATTCATTGGTGATATAACCTGCCACAATTACAAACATAGTTATGTGGTTCTTCATTATATTTTTAGCTTACACTGTTTAAAAATGACACTACAGGAATGAAAGATGCCAGGAAGAAGATTGTACCTAAAAGCAATATTCTAAAGTGACATTTGTCTACTTTTCAGATTGCTTTCTTGACTTCAGCAAAATTGGAAGCGCTACAGATCAGCTCCCTTTTCTCTTCTTTTTACTTTAAGGGAAAGAAAAAGACTTGGGCCAGAGTAAAGTATATTAAATATATGTAGCTTGGTTCTGTATATTGCTGTTTTTAATTGTTTTTTTCTAGAAGGGACAGTTGTCTTATTTCTGTTAGACCTGAAATCTCTGAAAATTCTGATTATCAACAGGAACTAGCTGATTAGATTGCTGTGTAATCACCTAACTCTAAATCTCAACCTTAGTAAATAGCCTGTATCAGGTCATTGAAATATTTGAGTCTATTATATAACTTATCAATTGCTATAAAAAAGCTCACACATATCATAAACTCCTTAATGAAATTAATGACAGGTTTGGTCGTCCAGGAGTAGAATGTTACTGCCAGCATGACAGTGGAGCTGCAGTAATCCAGCTCCAGTTCCTGATTAATGAGGTTAGTGAATTGCTTTAATCTCACCTGCTTATGTATGAAATAGGGCCACATCCCATCTTTCAGAATTCTTGCATGCAATTATATTTAAATATTTGAACAAAAATGAATTTCTTGTAGGTCAGAGCTAACAGTAATTCACTTCAAGGCATCATCACAGACAGTTACATAAATAATGTAAGATATTTCTCAAAACAGTATTGAAAATAGAATGGCATAAGGTAGATCTTTTTGGTACAGTGTGCTGCATTTAAATTTTATTTCAAGAATATTGAAAGTTATGCAACATATAAAAATCTACATTAAAGTGTTTTCAAAGATTGACCTTATTATAAATAACAAATTGTATTTCTCCAGTGGGCTGTTTTGAAATACATCCAGGAAACCAGAATCCATTAGAAACTGGTTATTGTCCAAAGTTCTTGTTGTGTCACTTATTGGTTGACGTAATTGATGCCCTTCTTTCTGATAGAGTGTAAAGTTTGGAAGGAGCTAGAGATACATCATTTTATTAGCAGAGTAAACAATGTGTTTGCATGTTTTAAAAAAGTATGAGCAGCTCTGACAGTAGATGTTTACTGCAAGTAGTGACAGGCAGGAGAAGCTAGAAGGAAAAGCTAGAAGCTAGAAAAGCTAGAAGAAAAATTACTCTAGAAAAGATTCTGCTGTACTTAGATGTGAGGATAGTTTGTGGGCATTTTTTTTGCCCCTAAGTCCTTGGGTTTCGTGGAATAAATTTCTAGATATATATGAGAGAAAAAAAATACTCGATACTTTCGGCTTTTGATAAATCTTTTCTTCACATCAGAGGATTTAAGAGAGGCAGTATTGATGTAAAGAGTTAAAGAGTGTAATATAAAAATTTTAGTAAAACTGTGATCCAAATGATATGCAATCGTGTAGGTTCTTCAGGGTCAGAGGAAGTGTTTAAAAACTTCAGTATTCTGTGTAGGGCTGAATAATAGGCATCGTAAAATGTTAAAATACACATAAAAATTTCACAGTGTAGAAAGTTGTTGAATCCATATGAGATTATTTTTCCTTTTTTTAAAAAAAATTTTATTATGAAATAATTAGACTGGCAATTCGTTTCAGAATAGAGAGGTCCTGTGTACCCTTCCCCCATTTCCCCCAATAGTAACATTTTATGTAACAATAGTAAAATATTAAACCAGGAGAAAGACATCAATACAATACTCTTAACTAGACTACAGACCTTATTTACATTTCACCACCAGTTTCTACATGCGCTCATTGTGTGTATGTGTGCAGAGTTTCATGCAGTTTTATTCCCTGCATACATTTCGTGTAATGACCAGCAGGAACAAGATTACAAATCGGTCCCATCACTGTGAAGTCATGCCCTCGGGCTACCCCTTTATAATTAATTGCACCCCCTCCTGCTCTCAGTCCCTAATCCCTGGCAACCGCTAACCTATTCTCCATCTTTTACTTGTGTTGAGATAATTTTTTTTTAAGCAGTATGAACCAATGTAAATAACACATTGCAAATACATTACTTATATGCCTAAAGTTTAGAAATCTTAACTAGTTGATGCTCTCATTATTCATAACACAAGCTGCTTTTCTGTAGAATTTATCATAAAGTTCTTTGCTATGACTGTTATTTTACATGCTTAAATGTTACATTTTTAAGTACTTAAAAATGACAGTTTTAAAAAATGCTTAGCAGAATATGAATATTTACACTGTGATGGCTATGGGAATCTGACAATTGGGAGTAGCTGTTTGCTTTCAGTTTTGGAAAAGCACATGTAGGTAAGTGAGCCACCGCAGGCGGTCAGCAGTGATTGCCCTTTTGGCCCCACATCTTCTCTTCTTCCTTGAAGATACAAAGATGGGGCAAACACCTTGAGAAAGAAGATGACCTGGTCTGAAACTGGTGGAAGTAAGAATGAAGAGTACAAAGCTTTGATACTCTGAATCCTTTTAGTTTCTCTGCTTCAAAGTGATAGAGATAAGAGGATGCTTTCTAGTGAAAGGAAGAGTATGTGGGCTTCCTGTATTTCTGTTTTCCAGTAGTCATGTGGTAGCAATAGGAGTTACACAGCAGAGGAGCCCTCATAGAATTTCAAATTGGAAAGCACTTGGAGAGATCATTTAATGTAAATCTTGTCTTCAGAGCTATTTTAGTGCTCTTAGATAAATGAGAAACTCTCCTATTTTAAAAGAGGGAAATTTTAAGATTTCTCATAATAACCTAAAGGACTGGAATTGCACATCTTTTATGAAATTAAAGTTCTTCGTGTTGCATCTTTTGTCTTATTCTCTCAGTGTAGATGAGGAATATCTTCCTCTTTTGAGGAAAAATATTCACATGTCTTAATAAATCAGCCTTAGCCTACAGATTCTTAATCCTATTCACACATCAGAATCACCTCTGGAGATTTTAAAAAATACACCTGCAATGGTCCTTGCTCTGAAATTTCTGATTTGTCAGGTCTGGGGTGAAACTGAGCCCCTCGCATGATTCTCACATACTGCCAAAGGTTTTCTTCTCCAGACTTAATCGTATTTAATAGTATCAGCTGTTTTAACTTTCTAAATTAGTCAGATTTTTCAGCCCTTTGGACATTGAAATTATACAGTGCTGAATGCTGTTTTTGTTTTCCATATCATTCTAGTAGTAGAATTATGATCCAAGCAGAGTACATTCATAAGGATTTGTCTTAAGCCAAATAAAATGGGAAGGTTACTTCATATCATATAGTCAAGGAAGGATGAATAATAGGGACCAAGTAACTTATAGTCTGACTTCTAATTTTACATAGCTAGTTATCAACTATAACTATATCCAACTAGATCCTAGTACACTTTTAGTTTATAAGGTGTTAAATTATACTTTAAATTGTTGATGTTGAAATATAATTTTTATACATACGTATACACATAATACACTCTTTTACATCTGCTGTTTAGAATTTGGGTGAGGCAGATGTTTCTCAGAACTAAATCTATTGGCAGAGAGTTTTGAAATTTGGGAAGATTTTTTTGGTAGCTCTTTAGTAGCATTAATGTTTGTAAATGTATTCTATATAAAATATATTACACTTTATTTTTAAGGGAGCTCTTGTGAGTGCCTTGGCTGATGACACCTTACATTTATGGAATTTACGTCAAAAGAGACCTGCCATACTACATTCACTTAAATTTTGCAGAGAAAGGTAAGCATTTTCTCAGTTATTTTATATATATATATATATATATATATATGTTATTTGCTATTCTTTTTTGAAATTTTCCTGAATTTTATTCTTTAATTTCATTTTTTTGTGATGGATTTTATGCACAATCTAAAAACTAATTCAAAAACTTCAAAGCATATACGATAAAAAGCAAGTTTCCTTCCTTTCCAGACCCATCTTCCTCTCCAGAGGTACCCACATAAATTTCTTTTGTGTCCTTCTAGAAATACTTACAGTCTGTATACATAAGCAGAAATCTCTCCGTATAGCTATTTTATTTGCATAAAAGGGAAGGCATTACATATTCTTTCTGTAACTTGTGTTCACTTAGCAATATATCTGATAGGTCGTTTCATATTGGTATATTTAAATCTTCTTTAGTCATTTTCATAACTGCATGATATTTCATTGTATCGAAATGCCATATTTTATTCAGTCAGACTTCATCAATTGACTGGGCATTTGATATATCCAGGACTGGATTTGATATAAATGGACACATATCATTTTCAGCCTGCTGTTCATTATGCTCTGTGATGTTACATATATTTCTTTGTCCACTTACACAAGTATATCTGTAAGATAAATTTGTAGACGTGGAACGACTTGATCAAAGAAATCTCTCACATGACCTGAGTTTTGTGCTTTGATTTGAAAGGCCATTTTCACTCCAATTTTATTAAACGTTCTCCCATATTTTTTTATAGTGCTCTTATAGCTGCATTTTTATGCTTAAATTTTGATTTATATGGAACTTATTTTGGCATGAACTATGAGTAAGGAATATAGTCGCCCCTTCCCCATTGCTTATGAGATATATTTTTGGTGTGTGTTTGTGTGTTAAGGTTAAGAAATCTGGGTCTAGCTAGTATCTAAATGCAGTGGAGTTAGTGTCAGGCCATGCCTGTGGGAAGGCAGGCATTAGACTGCCCAATCCATGTCCAAGGATCAGGCCATGTCCCTGTTTTGATAAATATCAATCCATTCAGGTTGTATACACTGATCAGTCTGTTTGTGAGCCTGGGCTTCTGCCCACAGTGGCTTTCTAAAGTAGGCAAGCTAAAGAGGCTGCTGGGAATATAGCAATCCAGACTTCTCTGGCCAACGCCAGGGCATGTCTACATTGTATGCCAGGCCAGAGCTGGCAGGGGGTCAGTAGCAAAGATTGCTATTGGGCTACATCTTGTCTGGGAAGATAAATCATCTAAGTGGCTTGGAATCATGTTCTACTTCTAGGAGAAGTAGAAGGAGGGGTTAATGGAAGGAGGGAGGGATGAGATAGGGGAGGAAAAGCAAGCAAAAAGTCAAGGTTCATTCTTTTCTGCCTGATGGGAGTAGGGCTATCTCAACTTGCTGGGCAGAGTTTCTTTGTCTGTTTGCCAGTGGGATCTCAAGGGGAGCCCTCCATCAGCCTCAAATGCCATAGAGCTGGTGGAAATAGTGATGGGCATCTTAGTCCCAGTACATATCTTCTTGCCGTCAGTCTCATACTGGAAATGGAAGTGTAGATCTAGCAGAGTTGTTGTCAACCTGGTGCATTTTTACCCGCCAGAGGGCATTTGACAATGTCTGGAGACATTTTTTTATACAGTTGGGAGTTGGGGGTAGGCGAGCAGTGCTAATGGCATCTAGTAGATAAAACCAGGTCTACTGTCAAATATGTTACAAATTGCAAGACAGCCCCCCACCCCATAACAAAGAATTGTCTGGTCCAAAATATCAATAGTGTCAAAGTTAAGAAAACCTGTGCTCTAGCACATCAAAGTGGTGTCATTTGATTGGTGTAGTGCTGTAGAAGTTCTATTAAACCACCATCCACTGAGGGGTTTCTTCCAGGATGTAGAATTCTAGTAGAAGAATATTTCTGATAACTCATTCTCCGGTGGCGTGCCCATATTCCTCACTGAGACATAGGAATGTGGCAATATGGGGTCCAAGCTCACAAACATACACTGCAGGTTATCATGGTAATCTTCAGGAAGGGTCATACCTCAAGGAGTTCCAGAGTGGTCAGTCCCATGATTGTCTGGTACATAGTAAATCTCCTCTATAGTACCCCTAAGGATGGTCTCCAAGAAATTCTGATAAATGTGGATAAGGAGCAGTAAGCTAGTCTCTAAGGTACCTGTAGGCACATATCTTGACAAACAGAAGGCACCTTTGTGTGAAACACAAAAAAGTTGCCCTTCTTGGTGGATGCAGCTTCAGAGTCCACCACTCCCCTCCTTGGTTGGGTGCTGTTATTCAGGGCACAGCCTGTACAATTGTATGAGGTGATCCTAAAAGTTACAAATGAAATGAACTGATGGAGTTCCCAGTTTTGAGTTCTGTAATACACTTTACCCACCTCACCAGCAGAAACTAGTTGATTCTGTTCAAAGTTGAGCTTCTCCTCAGCCTTTATTAGGACAACAAGAAACAAGAAACTGTAGCATGAGTAACTTGGTCCTTGAATATCTTCTTTGGATGAAATCCTCTAGGATGGCTACAAACTTGTATGGCAGCTTTTGTACTTGCATGCTAAGAAATGGGCCTGATGCCTCATGGATGAACCTTGTTATATTCTCTCAAGACTAAAGTTCAGATTTCCTCAAATGGCAAGAAGGAGAGAGGTGGCATTTGGGAGGAGCCTACTTTTCCTCAGCACCTGGTTACAGGTTGGGAGGGGAAGGCATAGTAGAGGCTTTCCCCCAGCTCTAGCAACCTGCCTATGGTGGCAAGGCTTATTCTGCTCCTCACCCTGAGCTCTCTGTCATTCACGACTTTTCCTAATGCCCTGTAATCAATACTCTGATGGAAGCCTTCTGTTGGAGCAGCTGCCCCAGGCAGGGGAGGGACAGAAGCCTGTCACTTCCTGCCCATCCTTCCATCTCTCTCATTTGTAGAAATCCATTCTTTTCTTTACACAGCTGCCTTGCATTCAGTTTTTATATCTGTATCAGGATAGTCTGGTGTTACGCTGTGGTAACAAAATACTCAAAATCTGAAAGACTTAAAAGAGCAACAGTTTATTTTTACTTATGCTATATGTTCTTTGTGGATTTGCTGGAACTCTCTTCCTTTTCATTATAAGTTTTATTCCAGAATCCTGGCTGAGGAACAGCCAGTCTTTACAATATTACCAGTCACTGTAGCAGAGAGAAAAAGAATATGGTGAAGCATGTTTTGGCTCTTAAAGCTTCTGCCTGGAAGCGATACTATCTCTTCCACTCTCATTTCTTGGCCCAGAGCAAGTCTCATGGCCATCCCTAGTTTTACTCATCTAACCAAGAAGAAAAAGAGCTAGAATATTTATGAATACTTGTAATAACTACCACACAGCTTATTTTTATTGTTGACATTGAAGTACAACAAGCAATAGCCTAGTTAGTTTTCCCCTCATTCCACAATGGATTTGGGCTAACTTAATAGTTAAGTTACTCTGTTTCATTTTTATGCTATTTGCATTTTTATTTCCGAAACTAGGAAAGGGAGGAGAAATATGAAAATTTTATAAACCAGTTTTATTACATTCTGAGCAAGTGTTAAATAATTCAGAGTTTTTATTGTAATATTGTCTTATTTTAATAACTAGTTAAATTCTCTTATTTTAGTAGAAATTCACATAAATAGAAATTGTAATGATTTAAACTGTATTTTTTCATAATGTAGATTTTTTCTGGTTTTAAAAAAATTGTGCTATAATATACATAACATAAAGTTTACTCTCTTAACCATTTTTAAGTGCACAGTTCAGTAGTGTTCACACTGTTATGCAACCATGTGATATGGATATTTTGACAGAATTTCACTTTTATGGTTTTTAAGAAAAAAATATAGAAATTGGAGTCTCAAGTCTTGGTTTAACTACACGAATTTAGACGTTACTTCACTGCTTTGTGTGTTGGTTTTGGTAGAAACTGTGAATTTGACAAGTAAAATTCTATCTGGCAGTTGCCTTATCAGAATATGTTCCATTTAGCTTCTATGTTGGTTTTTTTTTCCTTTAAAGGAAGTTTAATTGGAGGAAGTTGTGGGTTTATAAGTAACTACAACTGTCAGCTAGTCTTTCTTCATCACCTTGAATTAGCGTGACCAGTATTCTTATCCATGTTAAATTTTTGCATAACAGTTTTTAAATAAGAATAAACTATATATCTGGGCTTTCCTATTTAGGACTTACTATTCCCTAAGTGAACTTTCAGAGGATAGAATCTTTTCTCCATAAATATATTAGACCCCTGAATTGCTGAGTCTGTATATTGAAACCAATACATTTCTTTTAAAGGTATGTTTTCTTTTACTCTAACACTCTGAGTTACAGTTTATTTACTCTGACTTAAGCTTTTTCATTTGATGATAGATAGATCTATTGGTTTAGGGAATAAAATAAGCATGCATGCATTCTAAACTAATGGTTAGGAAAATACAGTATGATATGGATTAATAATCCATTAATAATCAAAATTTCATCTTAACAATTATCAATGGAGCATCAATGTCCAAAGTCCTCTAAAGGGGAAAAAGAAAAACTGATGAAAGGAGTAATCCATTCAGATAACAACACAGCAGTTGGGAGAGTTGGTGCTTATAAGGTACTTCAGGAACTGACTGCTGCCGTAGCATCAGATTTTCTTAGTAGCATAAATAAAATAAGGTAGAAACAAAAACTTAATTTGTCCCATTATATTCTTATTATGATACTACCTAAATACTGTGTTTTGCATATTTATGAGGCTTACAATTTGCTTAGTCTGCACAAGAACAGGGCATAGCTGTAAAAGAGAATTTAGCTAGATATCAGCCCTCACAAAGTCTACACAGGTCTTCCAAAGATTTTGAATTAATTCATTCACGTATTTAACAAGAAAAAAATCATAATCTTGGAACATATTCTACACCTAGAATTACAGTTTTTGTGGTAAAATGGCAAAATATTTTTCTTTGAAAGCAGGTTAATGAAAAGTATACAAGCATTAGAAATGAGAACGATTTGGTGAGAGGAAATTCAGGACTGGAACAAAGGAACGGAATGATATCCAGGCTTGTTAGGAAGGCAGGCAGAGGGGTCTGCTACTTCAGACTAATTCTAATCCACAAAAAGAGTTGCTTGTTGGTATGGAAATGATGAGTCACCTTGGGAATGTTAAGTGTAGAGAACCACATACTGAGACAAAATTTAAAAAGGAAACAAACATTCTCAGGGTTCAGAGAAAAAACTTTTGATTTGATGGCCTTGAGACTGTGACAGTCAGGAAATGTTGGATAACTTCCTAGAGTAAATTAATAACTAAGAAATCCTGACAAGGGAATTAGAGACAGTCAGAGACTGGCCTAGTTGCACAAGGGCTTTATAATGTACTCAGGTATAAAAAGATATGGAAGGAGGAGATACCTGTAACAAATACCTAAAGATGTAGAAATCACTTTGGAATTGGGCAGTGAGCAGAGGAAAAATGATAGAGAAGCCTAAATTGTTTTGACAGGCTGTTTGCAGGATGCTGGACTTGGAGACTGCTGCCAGAGAGAGCTCAGAAGGAAGAGAGGAATATGATTTTGGAAATTGGAGGAAGTTCCTTGTTATATAGTGGCAGGAAGCTTAAAAGAAGTGTCTCTTGCACAATGTATAAGTGTTAACTTATATATTTAGCTGAGGAAATTTCCAAGGAAAGGCTTGGAGGTGTGATCTGACTTTCTTGCTGCTTTATAGTAAAATGCAAGAGGAGAGAAATAAATTGATGGAAGAATCGTTAAATGAACCAGGACTTGATGATTTGGGAAATTCTTACCCTGATCTGTATGGCTAAAGGGAGATTGCTTCTGAAAGTGTGGCACAGGGAAAAACAACAGGGTGTGGCTGAACAGTTGTTCAATAAAAATCTTCTATAGACCAAAAGGTCAAAGTATTTAATCACATAAAGGGCTCTTTTAAGATATTCAGAATGCCCTACAGATCTTCTCAACCAGGTAGCCTGTAGGAAGTTTGAGTATCATCCCTCAGGCCTCTCAGCAGCAGCCTAGATAGAGAAGGTGTTATCTCCGAAAGATTTGTGGGTGTGACTTTTGCTAATGCAGAAGACCCAGTGAAATGTGTTCAAGACCCACAAGTTTCTTGAGAAAGTTGTACAGCAGAAACATTGCCAGCTGGGACTTAAAGAAACAGAGTACAATGGGAAAGGAGGCTGCGTCCGGAATCAGGGCCATAAAAGTACTCAGCTGTAAACAGTTGCTGTCTTTCATGAAAAAGGATGATTAGCAGGGCAGAACTGAGAGCCACAGAGGCTTATTCCCAGGTCTTGAAGCTAATTAAGACAAATCCAACATTTGCCCACCTGGATTTCAAAACTGTTATGGAGTCCTTTTTACCTTCCACTTTTTTTCATTTTGAACAGGAATTTCTACAATTGTTATCCTACGCCTGTCCAACCATTGAATGCTTGGAGTGTTGGGGGCAGATAATCTGTCTCTTCAGTTTCATAGGTCCACGGATGGAGTGGAATTTTGCCCAAGATCCATCTATACTGAATGGTAACACGCAGGACCCTCATCTGCAACAAATTTAGATGATGAGATTTGGAATTTTTGAGCTGAGATTTTGAGATTTGGGACTTGAATTAATGTTGTGATTGGTTGAGACTTTGGGAATATTGAGATGGGTGAATGGAGGGATTGAATCTTTGGAGGGTAAAGGGAAGACTATTAGAGGCAGAATTCTAAGATGGTCCCCAAGATTCCTACCCCCTGGTAAACACACATCTTCTCCTAAGTATTCAATTCTAATCAAGGTACTGCTGTGGAGGGATTTTGCAGATGTAATTGAGATCCCAAATCAGTTGACCTTCATAGAAGGAATGTATCTAATTGGTTTTAGACTTGGATTATCTGACTTAAAATGGCAGCAAGTACATGGAATTGCCCTGCTTGGTTTGGCTTATCTCTGGAATTCAGTATGGTTTAAGTGTCTCCCAAAGTATCAATATATGGGTAACTTGGGTAAGATATGGGCGCTCTAATGAACATCTCACTAATATTAGGAGGAAGTGGACTGAAGAGTGCATGGTAGGTAGATAAACAACCAGTGTTCACTGTATTTTTCACTGCCTTCAAAATGAAGTTGAAACTTAAATATTTAGCATTCCCTAAAAGATCTTGCAAGATCCATGACTCTTCTTTTAAATCACCATAATTTTATTTCACTATATTTCTCCCTCTCTTTATGATTATAGTCCAGCCACCCTGGCTTTTCAGTTTTTTAATGAACTATCCTCTCTCCTGCTTATTTGTATGAGCCGATCTCTCTGCTCAAAAGACACCTGGGCTTCTCTTTCCATGGCTGGCTAATGCCTGTTCATCTTTGAAGTCTTGTCATTTCCTTTACAGGTTTTTCTGTAAGCTCCCAAGACTAGGTTTTGTATTACCCCATAGTATGGTGTTCTT
>NW_006780142.1:76336-82983 GCF_000442215.2 Lipotes vexillifer
TCCCTAAAATAGCACATACCATTCTTACTCTTATTGCCTTGGTTTCTTGATTATCTTCTCGATTAGAAAATAAATTGTAAGTATTTTCCTTATTTTATTCTCAGCAGCAGTCTCAATGCCTGACATCTAGTAAATACTCAATAAAAAATGTTTGATTGGTACCACATTGCCATTGCAGAAACAGCGGGGAATCTCTTTTTTCTAGAAGGCATGATCCTCCACAGGCTCTGTCAATTACCTGGGAGATAGGTTCTAAGAGGGAGAGTCTCCAAACAGAAAAAACAACAAGAGTATTTGCTCCAAGCTAACTTTATATATAATCTTTATTCCTCTCACTAATCCAAAACTGGCTAGGTTGTTTGATTACCCTTGGAGTGCTATTTGGTCTTTGGTCATAGCAGAGCTTTTAAATTTTTTCTTTTTTTGTAGAAAGAGTGAGATGGGAGAATAGAGCTTTGAGCAGTGTATACACTTTGAGCAGTGTATTTCTTTTTCCTAAACCAGCATGCCTGTGAGGTACAGCAGACTTCCATCTGTAATAATTTGGCAGGGATTTTCAAAATGAAAGTGAAAATTTTATTTTTCATTTTCCTGCCTTACCATATTAGCAAGAATTTCCAGAACAGTGTTCAATGATATTGTTGATAGCAAGTATCTTTTTCTTTGTAATAATTTTAATAATACTGCTTCTAGGGTTTTACTGTTAAGCATAATATAGGATGTAGATTTAAGATAGAATTTTCCCCCCTATGAGTTGGTGGTCAATTATGGAAGTTCAATTTTAATTGAATGCCTTTATAACATCTTTTTAGATTATCATGTGATTTTTCACTTCCCTTTGCCATATTGATTTAATCTATGACATTAATAGATTTCCTAACACTAAGCATTCTTGTATACCTGTGAAATTTTTTGAATAAAGTTGAAAATTATTTTATATTGTTAAATATGATTGTCAGCATATTCTTCAGGGTTTTTAGTTCTGTTCGTGAGATTGACAATAACAGGAAAACGTTATATTCCAATTTTGGTATCAGGGCATCCTTCCCTCATATTAAAGAATTGAGTAAACTTTCTGTCGGTCTTTCCTCCCTCCCTTCCTTCCTGTTCTAGGTCAGAGAAATTAATGGAGGAATTATCTATTTTCTGAATATTTTCAGAGTATACTTAAACTTTTTAGGGCTAGAAATTTTCTTGTACCTACTTTAAATGTGTTCAGTTTCATTTATGGTTATTGATCCTTTCTGTTTCCCTCTTTCTTGAATAAATTTCATGATTCAGAGTATGATGAATTTCATTAAGATGAGAGGCTTGTATCCCACTGTATTCTTGTGTACTTAAATTTACTTTTGTATTTTCTATATTCCCTTTCTCACTTTGTATTAACATATTTCTAATATGATTTATCAGAAGTTGTTCTATTTCCCTGTCTTCCAAATGAAGTAGTTGGTGGATTTATTAATTTTACTCTTACCTCTAATTGATACCTAATTTGTTGATTTTTATCTATCCTTCTCTTTAGCCTAACTTAAAGTTAAAATTTATTTATTGTAACTTGCTTAAAAATAAAAATACTTTAGGGCAATGGGGTGAATATGATAGAGACAGTGATAAGATAAAGGCAGAGGATGGAGATTTCAGCCCAAGAATTGTAGGGATCTTTTGGGTGGAGAAGACAGGAGGAAACAGAACAATGGGGAGAGAAGTAGTGATCAGAGGCACAAGTGAAGAAAGTTTTGTGGAGCTAAAATATTTTTAGGTTGAAAGGTCTAGCTTCTGACATAACCAATAAAATTAGAGATACCTTTTTGAGCCATATTCTAACATTGTCAGCTATGAAAGAACTCAAAAAATATAACATTTATCTGACACTATGCCCCCCGCAATACTCATTCTTTCAGACTTTGTTAGGAAGCTGTAAAGTTAGATGTGTCTTAGAAGTGTAAGAGTAACCGCTAAGATAGAAAATATATAATATTAAAACCATTAGAGAAGGAAATGAAGAAAATAAATAAGGGTCAGGAAAAGAGATAAAATGATAGAAAGAAAAAGGATGTTTAATTAAGGTTAAAAACTTAGTGCAACTGTATCAGTAATGAAAATCATTGTAAATATACTAAAATCATCTACTGAGATTTTGAGATTGGATTAAAAAACAACAAAATACATCTATTGAACTGTTTAGGGCTTCCCTGGTGGCGCAGTGGTTGGGAGTGCGCCTGCCGATGCAGGGGACACGGGTTCGTGCCCCGGTCTGGGAGGATCCCACATACCGCGGAGCGGCTGGGCCCGTGAGCCATGGCCGCTGAGCCTGTGCGTCCGGAGCCTGTGCTCCGCGGCGGGAGGGGCCACAGCAGTGAGAGGCCCGCGTGCCGCAAAAAAAAAAAAAACTGTTGATAAAAGATATACATAAAACATAATTAAACAAAGTTTGAAAGTAAATGGAAGGGAAAGGGAAAAAAAGCACAGATCATGCAACAAAGGTTACAGTGTTCCTAGAAATAACACTAGCAAAAATGTATACTATCTGTGTGGAGAAAATACTAAAACTTTATTGAAGGAATAAAAGAAGATTTAAACAAATGGAGAGCTTCAAAGGAAGGAATACTCAAGTTTTAAAATGTCACTCCTCTCCAAATCTATAAATTCAGTAGAATTTCAATCTAAATTTTAACACCATTGTTCATTGGACTTAATAAGCTGATCTAAAATTCATTTGGAAATAAGCTGATATAAAATTCATTTGGAAAAAAGAAAGGCTCAGAGCAACCAGGACAGTTTTGAAAAAGAAAGATGATGGGGCTTATTTTATTAAATATCAAAAATTATTATAAAAGTATAGAAATTAAAATGGTGCAGTAATTACAAGAGAAAGAGAAATGAATGAAAACACAGTAAATGGACTCCAGAAACACGTATATGAAGAGAGAGAGATCACACACACTTGATATATGACAGAGGTGGCATTACAAACAAAAAAGGATGCAATAAACAAAAGATGCTGTGACAACTCTTACCTAAATAAGGAAAAGTGGTCCCTACCTCATAAGTAAAATAACTTGCAAGCCAGTTAAAGACTTAAATGCGAAATGAACACAGAAAAATTAAAACTTGAAAGAAAGTGACACAGGGAATATCTGTGAGACCTGATCCAGGTGTGCTTAAATAGCATACAAAAAAACCCCACAAGCTAAAAAGGAAAGGATTAAAAGTTCTGTACAACAAACACACTTACCATAAAGTTAAAAGACAAACCCCATCCACCAGGTGCTGATGCATAAGAACACAAGATTCAGAATAATTTGTACAGTACTCTTTTTAAAAACAATGACTCCCTCCCCACCCCACATTTATGTTGTCTTATGTGTATTTAATGAACACGGAGAAAAAATATGGAAGAATATGTTGTTCCAGGCTGTTAATATGACTTACGGAAAGAGTAAATTTTAAAGGAGACAAACATAATAAAAACTAATAAAAAATGACTGAGATAGTAAGTTTGCATAAATGTACAAATAGGGTAATATTTATGTGTGTGTGTGTATATATATATACATACACAGAGAGAGAGAAACTTCTTTAATAATCAAGCCATAGACTGGAAGATATTATAGAGTATGCCTATCCAAACAGTAAAGAGCAATCTAATATAGAAATGGAAAAAAAGTATAGCTAACAGTTGCTGACGAGTACCAGATTGCTTTTGTTTATCACAGCATTTGTTATTTAAAAACACGCTCATCTTCATTCCTCAAGGTAATATCATTAAAAACAGAACTTTAAGAAACCCCCCATACAACAAGGAACAGTTTGTTTGGGTTTTTTTTCAGATGTTATTTATTATTTCTGTAGTTGACATATACTGTTTTCCTATTTGATATTCACTGTTTTACTTACTGATACTCAGTTTTTTTGATAGCCATTGATGATCTTACAGTAAGGTCTCATTTCACAAGGAAGGTTAATACCATGATTTATTTGGCATATTTCCAAAAGTTCTTAAATGTTTTGTAAAAATTGAGATGTAATTGATAAAGCATATAATAAATCAATACAAATGTAAAATGACCTTCGAAAATCTCTGAAGCTTATTTTTTGAAATATTTATTACATTGTACTGCTGTGTTATAGATGTGATGAAGATTTTTCTAAAGTAGCTGTGACAGTTTATCAGAAAAGATATGTGGGACTACAAATAAAAAGGAAATCCTTTGAACAGATTTATAAATTGCTTTCAGCTGACTGCTGTTTTAATATATTTCCATGTTCATTAATGCAAACTTAAATTTTCATGTAATAACAGTATAAGGTACAATTAATTTAAGAAAAGTATCTAATATTTGCTTTATTATTTTGCATTAATTCACTTGATGAACATTGATTAAGATTCTGGTTCATGCAAATACTGTCATCAATTCCAGAAAGATATGGAAGTTATAACTGTCTAAGGTAGATGAAATGACTAATTACAATGCAATGGAAAACGTGATATAGTATAAATGTAGTGAAATTTTCTTATGAAATTTTGAAGATTAACCAGAGAAAGGACATATCACCATGTTTGGGGAATTTTAGATAAAGCATTACAAAGGAGCCCATATAAACAGATTTATAGAGTTAGTAGTAATTTCCTACACTGACAAAGGGGAAAGGGAATTTCCATTATGTTCAGATGTACTAAGTCATAAAGCAGTCTCATGTGTTTTGGGAACTGTATGTTTTTTTAGTAAAAATGTTCTAATTTAATTTTTTTTTAACATCTTTATTGGGGTATAATTGCTTTACAATGGTGTGTTAGTTTCTGCTTTATAACAAAGTGAATAACAAAGTTATACATATACATATGTTCCCATATCTCTTCCCTCTTGCGTGTCCCTTCCTCCCACCCTCCCTATCCCACCCCTCCAGGCGGTCACAAAGCACCGAGCTGATCTCCCTGTGCTATGCGGCTGCTTCCCGCTAGCTATCTGCCTTACGTTTGGTAGTGTATATATGTCCGTGCCTCTCTCTCGCTTTGTCACAGCTCACCCTTCGCCCTCCCCATATCCTTAAGTCTGTTCTCCAGTAGGTCTGTGTCTTTATTCCTGTCTTACCCCTAGGTTCTTCATGACATTTTTTTTTCTTAAATTCCATATATATGTGTTAGCATATGGTATTTGTCTTTCTCTTTCTGACTTACTTCACTCTGTATGACAGACTCTAGGTCTATCCACCTCATTACAAATAGCTCAATTTCGTTTCTTTTTATGGCTGAGTAATATTCCATTGTATATATGTGCCACATCTTCTTTATCCATTCATCCGATGATGGGCACTTAGGTTGTTTCCATCTCCGGGCTATTGTAAATAGAGCTGCAATGAACATTTTGGTACATGACTCTTTTTGAATTCTGGTTTTCTCAGGGTATATGCCCAGTAGTGGGATTGCTGGGTCATATGGTAGTTCTATTTGTAGTTTTTTAAGGAACCTCCATACTGTTCTCCATAGTGGCTGAACCAATTCACATTCCCACCAGCAGTGCAAGAGTGTTCCCTTTTCTCCACACCCTCTCCAGCATTTATTGTTTCTAGATTTTTTGATGATGGCCATTCTGACTGGTGTGAGATGATATCTCATTGTAGTTTTGATTTGCATTTCTCTAATGATTAGTGATGTTGAGCATTCTTTCATGTGTTTGTTGACAGTCTGTATATCTTCTTTGGAGAAATGTCTATTTAGGTCTTCTGTCCATTTTTGGATTGGGTTTGTTGTTTTGTTATTGAGCTGCATGAGCTGCTTGTAAATTTTGGAAATTAATCCTTTGTCAGTTGCTTCATTTACAAATATTTTCTCCCATTCTGAGGGTTGTCTTTTGGTCTTGTTTATGGTTTCCTTTGTTGTGCAAAAGCTTTGAAGTTTCATTAGGTCCTATTTGTTTATTTTTGTTTTTATTTCCATTTCTCTAGGGGGTGGGTCAAAAAGGATCTTGCTGTGATTTGTCATAGAGTGTTCTGCCTGTGTTTTCCTCTAAGAGTCTGATAGTTTCTGGCCTTACATTTAAGTCTTGAATCCATTTTGAGCTTATTTTTGTGTATGGTGTTAGGGAGTGATCTAATCTCATACTTTTACATGTACCTGTCCAGCTTTGGGGGAACTGTATCTTGTTAGACATTGTTAGGTGTTTAACAATGATGGGATAATTTTGGAAACAAGGACAAGGTCTACTTATTGAAAAGCGTTTTATGCAATTATAAGAAAGTTATTCTTAACCTTTTTCCAACTTTAAATCATTAAATGAATAATGTTGTCTGAACAAGATACATTATAAGTGGGTATTTTTTTGGTTACTATAAACTATCATAAGTAGCAGATAAGGTACATTTCTTTGCTGTATTAGTCAGGGTTCAACACAGGAACAGAAAGCACTGTAGATAATTTTAGCATAAAGGGATTTAATTCAAGGAGATAGCTGTTTCTAAAATGTTTGGAAGTGTGCTAGAACTGTTGAGTTTTAGAACTTAATATTCCTGCCATACAACTGTGTCTCACCATGTGCATCTAAGGCGTAGATATGGGAATGCTGTATCTGGTCCCCACTGCTATGTCTTAGTGCCTCTTACCTCTCAGGTTTTCATGAACATTCTTGTCAGCGGAAACATCAGCAGGA
>NW_006780142.1:82993-88962 GCF_000442215.2 Lipotes vexillifer
GTCTCTGCCTCACTTCTGCTTATAAATCTTAAGCACATTCAGTTAGTAGGAACTTAATTTCATCTAGAATTCCAGTTGTAGGAGTGTCTGGTAAATGCAGGTTTTAGCTTTCTAGCATCTGCAGTACAAGAAGGCATGTAGGAAGATATGGGAGAGGCTGCTGAATATCAGTTGACCAAATCCAGCACACTTTACATCTATAACCCTCTCTCTCAGACATTTGTACCACAGTGCGTCACTAAATATTGCTTCAGAAGCATTATGGTAGAAGGTAGGAAGCCATTAGAGTTTCAAGTAAGATAATGGTGTGTGTGACCTCTCTTGGCTTTGAAAGATAACTCTCAGGGCAACTTGGAATTGATTTAACCATCAGTGATAATGGTTTAAATTAGGGCCAGGCCATGGGGATAGAGAAAGGAATAAGTCAAGAATATCTGATTGGACATAGAGAATGGACTTGAGGACAAGGGGTGGGGGGGAAGGGTAAGATGTGACGAAATGAGAGTGTAGCAATGACATATACACACTACCAAATGTAAAATAGATAGCTAGTGGGAAGCAGCTGCATGGCACAGGGAGGTCAGCCCGGTGCTTTGTGACCACTTAGAGGGGTGGGATAGGGAGGGTGGGAGGGAGACGCAAGAGGGATGGGATATGGAGATATATGTATACATATAGCTGATTCACTTTTTTTGTACAGCAGAAA
Organism: Lipotes vexillifer; assembly: GCF_000442215.2. Taxonomy (NCBI): domain Eukaryota; kingdom Metazoa; phylum Chordata; class Mammalia; order Artiodactyla; family Lipotidae; genus Lipotes; species Lipotes vexillifer. The sequence continues at coordinate 83,700 of NW_006780142.1, forward strand.
CTAGCACAACATTGTAAAGCAATTATACTCCAATAAAGATGTTAAAAAAAAAGAATATCTGATTGTTAATTAACATAATAAATCCTCACAAATTTTTATAGTTCCTTTGTCCATTTAACAAATATTTATTGAGTACTTATTAGGTGCAAGATAGTGTGATTTTGCTGAGACTATAAAAATGATGACATATTTCCTGTCATGTCGGGCTGGTCAAATGGTGGTATAGACACATAGAAGAGCTTATTGGTTCATATTTCTTTCTATGGATTAAACTGTAAAGTTGTAATCATCTGTGTATTATGCCCTTGCTTATGGATGATTAATTTCAACATAGGAGGCTGTGCATGTTCTTTTGCTAAAGAAAATTGGTAATAGTAAATCTTCCTAATATGTTAACTACATAGTATTTGAAAAACTGCTGGTAAGGATAGTGAATAGGATATACGTATCACTCCCTAAAACTTAGCATGTTATACATTTTTGTAAAGTCCTTCAAGCAAGTATAAAAATTATTGTGTTCCCAGTAACGCTTTGAGTAGGATAAGTATATCTGTGTCTAAGTCCAGTATAGGGATTCAGAATGCAGCTCCATTAGTGACACACTGAGGGAATGCAACTTTATCATCTGTGTATTTCTGTTATATTGGTTTCAGTCACCCCCTTTTTTTGGCTTGTCCATTTTAAAGTACCTTATCAGTCTCAATTTAATATGCCATTCTTATAATAATAACCTTATTAGTGTTCATTGAGTTTTAATGTTTTCCATGTGATCTCAACTATATGTATTATAAATTATTTTTGGTATAACCTTTTGCCTTAATAATGTCAGCACATAAGCTTAAATTAACTTGGTCTCCTGGTGTCAGTAAAAACTGAAGTCACTGTCATTTATTATGATCTTTATCACATTAAAATAAAAATTAATCTTTATAATAAAAGTGCGTGAAAAACAGTAGTCATGAATTTGGTTTTTTGTTTGTTTTTGTTTTTTAATTAATTTATTTATTTTTGGCTGCATTTGGTCTTCGTTGCTGCACGCGGGCTTTCTCTAGTTGTGGTGAGCGGGGCTACTCTTCACTGTGGTGAGCAGGGCTACTGTTCACTGCGGTGCGCAGGCTTCTCATTGCGGTGGCTTCTCTTGTTGCCGGGCACGGGCTCTAGGCACGCGGGCTTCAGTAGTTGTGGCTCACGGGCTTAGTCGCTCCGCGGCATGTGGGGTCTCCCCGGACCAGGGATTGAACCCGTGTCCCCTGGATTGGCAGGCGGATTCTTAACCACTGCGCCACCAGGGAAGTCCATGAATTTGTTTTTAATCTAAGGTAATGTTTTAGCTTCATGATACATGCACTTGCATTCCTAAAAAGTTTTCTGCGGTCTTTTTTTTTTTTCCCCTCCCGGTACGCGGGCCTCTCACTGTTGTGGCCTCTCCCGTTGCGGAGCACAGGCTCCGGACGCGCAGGCTCAGTGGCCATGGCTCACGGGCCCAGCTGCTCCGTGGCGCGGGGGATCTTCCCGGACCGGGGCATGAACCCGTGTCCCCTGCATCGGCAGGCGGATTCTCAACCACTGCGCCACCAGGGAAGCCCTGTTTCATGACTACTTTTACTGAAAAATATTAGATTTCTATCATGTATCACTTTCTTAGATTCATTAAATAACAACAAATCTCTCTATATGTATATGTATGTGTACATATCAGACATGTATATATGTATATAGTTTTTAATATGTGTATATAGTTTTAAGTCTGCTAATTATACGTTATTCCTTTTAAATAATCAATTAATAAAATAGTTTCATCAATTATTACATAAAAGCTTACTTAGTTATGTATTCTCAATTTTCAACAGAGGAGGCTAAGATTCTTATTTTGTAAACAAGGAAATAAGGTCATGTTTATATAACAGATTGAAAAGACACTCTTAATTATAATAAGTAAAGTCTAGTTTGTGTTAACCAACAGTTTTATGTTTTGGTAACTGACTGATTAAATTGCCCCAAATTTAGAATCCTACAGTTCTTGGTAGGGCATGTTGATTGACTTGCCTTTTTTAGTAATATGTTTTGGGGGACCACATTTTCTTATTGGCCTTTCCCTAAATCACTGGCATGGTATTATTTTATTTGATTGCAGCATGGAATTTTATTTTTCTCACTATTCCGAATCCAACCTGTTCATTACCCATTAAAATTTGCTAGTTAAGGGCTTCCCTGGTGGCGCAGTGGTTGAGAGTCCATCCTGCCGATGCCGGACACGGGTTCGTGCCCTGGTCCAGGAAGATCCCACATGCCGCGGAGCGGCTGGGCCCCTGAGCCATGGCCGCTGAGCCTGCGCGTCCGGAGCCTGTGCTCCGCAATGGGAGAGGCCACAACAGTGAGAGGCCCGCGTACCGCCAACAAAACAAAACAAAACAAAACAACAACAAAAAAATTTGCTAGTTAATAAATTATCAAGTTAATTGTGATAAAAACTATTTGACTTTCCCCCTAATCAGTTGACTCAAATAATAATGGTAATAATGGAACAGAGTAATTTTTAAATTTGGTGGTGCATTGTACAAATACACTCCTATGATTCGTATTTTTTTTTAAAGTGTACAAGACTCATTCTAGGGACAGTATTAAAGTCTTCGTGTCAGATCAGTAAGTAAACAGTTTAAGTTCCTGCTTAAAATGTTAAATATCAAATAGGATAAAGATTAAAACATACAGTTGCTTAAAATTTCCCAGCAATGTAAGTTGGTTTTATAGTTGACTGGGGAAAAAAATCTTACTATGGCAGCTTATATTGAAAAAGTGAGCCTAGGAAAAAGTTCTAGACTTTTTTCTGAACAGTAAAAAATTTATTCTTCATTTCTTTAAATATTTGAGAAACAGCTGCAGTATGGTATTGCTGTGCTAGGAACAGAAAATATTGTATGATATATCAAAATGTCTGCCCTTAAGGAGATGAGTTCAAACTTTGTAAACACATTATTTAAATAATTTTGTTAGTATTAAAATCAAAGATGGATCATGTAATTGTATTAAGCCAATAACTACTGTTTTTTGAAGAATAATGGGAAATTGCAAAGTAGCAGAACAGATCAGGAAGTTGGATATTTCTGATTTTTTAAAATCAAACTGTCATTATTTTGACTTATTTATTTTGAAATTATTTTTGAATTTTCAGAATATTTGAGCTCTGTTTATGTTTTAGTTTAAGGCACATTTCAAATGAAATATTTGGGTTTTGTTTGTTTGTTTGTTTTAATATTTATTTATTTGGTTGCTCTGGGTTTTAGTTGTGGCAGGCAGGCTCCTTAGTTGCGGCTCACCAGCTCCTTAGTTGTGGCATTCAAACTCTTAGTTGCGGCACGTGTGTGGGAGCTAGTTCCCTGACCAGGGATCGAACCCGTGTCCCTTGCATTGGAAGATGGATTCTTAACCACTGGACCACCAGGGAAGTACCAGAAAAAGTTGTTTTATGATATTTATTGCATTGTTCATTTTGTATCTGGCATGCTATTATTGTACCTTATTTTCTTCATGTCATTAAAATTTGCCCTATAACTTCTAATTGATAGAGTATCACTTAGTTTTTTAGAATAATTAGCTAACATTTATTGAACACTTACCTGTGTCAGGCCCCATTTTAAGCATCTACCATGCTTTGTCTTATTTGATCCTCAGGTGAACACTAAGGTAGATGTGCTTTACCACTTGGAAACTGAGGCTCTGAGAGACTGAATGGTTTACCGAAGGCCACATGCTAGTGAGTGACAGAGCTCAAATTAAATCCAGGCAGTTTAACTCCAGAGCTTGTGCTTATGTATTAATCAGAGTCACAACCTTATTTTTCATAATTCCTAAAGCCACAAATCTCTGAAAACAAAACATTTTAAAATAGCTTAATTTAGGTATAATTGACATATAATAAACTGTACGTATTTAAAGTAGTAAGCCATTTGATAAGTTTTGACACATATATACATTCATGAAACTGTCACCAAACTGTCAATCAAGATAATGAACCTACCCATCACCCCAAAATGTTTCCTTGTGGTAATCTCTCCCCTCTTCTGTTACTGGCCTCTACCCTCACAATCCAGGCAACCATTGATTTGCTTTCTGTTACAATAGCTTAGTTTGCATTTTCTACTGCATATGAATTATATGTGGAATGATAAAATATGTCTTTTTTGTCTGGCTTTTGCTCATCTTAAGGATTTTGAGATTCATTGGTGTTGCATGTATGCATGTTGTATGTTGTATGCATGTTCTTATTTACTGCTGGGTTCTAAGTATATATTCTAAGTATATAACATAATAATAATAATAATATTCTAAGTATATTCTAAGTATATATTCTAAGTATATAACACAATTTTTTCATCCATTTACCTGGTGAAGGACATTTGGGTTATTTCCAGTTTGGGTCTGTTGCAAAGCTGCTGTGAACATTTGTGTACAGGTCTTGTGTAGACATATGCTTTCCTTCTTTTGGGTAAATACCTAGGAATGGGATGGGTGGATCATATGGTAGGTGTAACTTTTTAAGAAACCTCCAATGACTATAGGTAATAACACTGTGTTATGTATTTGAACTTTGCTAAGAGAGTAGATCTTAAATGTCCTCGTCACAGGAAGAAGAAAATTCTTACTATACCTGTGGCTTTGGATGTTAACTTGACTTACTGTGGTGATCGTTACGTAACACATACATATATTGAATTATGTTGTATGACTGAAACTAAAGTTATAGGACAATTATATCTCAAGTAAAAGAAACTGCCAAAAATTATACCTCAGAAATAATCAGTGTGTTTACAAGGTGCTACCACCATATTAGGTAATATATAAATACTTATTATGTACCTTTGTAAAATGTGGAAAATTCTGAATTCTGAAACCTATATGGCCCTAAAGTTTTCATAAAGGTACTGTGGACTTACTGCCTTGTGAAGTAATAAGGTACTATAAGATGTTTTTTTGATTCAGTAGTCATTTCTTTGCTTTGTTAAATTTACATAAACTCTATGGAAATATGACATGCTATCATATAAAACACTCAACAAAAAATATAGATGATGAACCTTAAGTAATTATCTAAATGAACATTAACTCTAGGAATTAGTGAGACCATGAGTTGCATGTATTTATTTGAAGTGTTTTCATCTTGAAAATTCTCTGTAATGAAATTATGTTAATGGGAATAGCAAATGTTCCATATGCTGTATCTTGCCTAATGACTGCTGTCAGTTTGAGGGTTCAGCAGTGATTA
>NW_006780142.1:89042-129998 GCF_000442215.2 Lipotes vexillifer
TCAGCAGTGATTATCATCATTGTGTATTATTGAAAGGGCTATTCCATTAGAATTTTAAATAGTATATTTTGAGAGACACAATAGGTAGTCTGAAAAAAATGAGCATTATATGGTTTCATAACATACTATCTTTATTTGTTTTTCCTAAAAATAAGTTCTACGAAAAGGACAAGGTATTTTCCATTCTTAACCTTGTTATCAACTGAGCTTATATAGAAAATGTTAGATATTGTTGGAATGATTATAAACTTTAATACGTGCATGTAAATTATTATAATGTGTCAATGAAGGACTTTTATATCATCAGGACTTAGAAGGAGATAGTTTTGAGTATATTCCAATATCATTGTCTAAGCCTAAGTACAGAGAATCTTAGCCCTTCCAAAGGCTTACAAGTTAGTGAGGAAGGTAGACTCTCTTACAAGGCAAGCCTGATAGAGATACAAAAGTGTTGAGGTATCAATTTGAGTGAAGGTGGCATTTTAACTAAATCTTGAACAGGAGAAGAACATGAGGAGGAGGAGCATTGCGTAGAGGGAGTAGTCAGCACAGGTACCGAGATGGATTCGTGTGGTTAATAACTTCGGAGAAATACGGTAGTACCTAGGGGTGATGTGTTAAACTCACTTTGTGGCTTTAAAGGTTACATTTGTTATACATCTGAAGTAACACAGTGGATGACATAGCCAGATTTGAAACACATACTAATGTCAAAACTCATCTTCTTTCTATCAGGTTATGCTGTCTATTTACTGTAAGGACTTATATTTGACATTAAAGTTGAATTAGCATAATTGAATATTAACTACAGTGAGTTGATAAATCTGATGGTTGTATCTTTTTTGCTTTTCCTAAATTGTATATGTCATTATTAACCCTCTAATACAGTTAATAAGGTTTACCAGATATTTTTCTGATTTCCTTTTTGGATATATTTTCTCTTTCAGGGTTACGTTTTGCCATCTGCCTTTCCAGAGTAAGTGGCTCTATGTGGGCACTGAACGAGGTAATATACATATTGTCAATGTGGAGTCCTTCACACTCTCAGGCTACGTCATTATGTGGAATAAAGCCATTGAACTGTGAGTTTGAGCAAATATTCCATATCTGAAACTATCAGTACCATATATGATAATATGTAATAGCTAATTAGTAAATATAGAATTAAATTTTTAATATTAAATACAGATTTATCAGCCTTTTGCAAGTATTGCCCCATTGGCAGTTTGAAAATTTAAATGCTTTACATATATCTGTATAGATACATATATGTATTATATATAAATATGTTCACATATATATAAGCTATAGCACAAGTTTAATCAAACCATTATTCTTATTAGGTGAAAAACATTCCAGATTTTTTTCTGTTCATTTATCATCTAATTATTTTTCTTTCAAATGCTTGGTCATGCCCCACTAAATTGATTTCATGACCCACTAACAAGTTGCCACCAATGTTTAGAAAACACTGATCTAAACCACTACTTGCTATGTTTTAGTAATTACCAAATATAATGTAAATGTTTATATGTTTTAGTAATTACCAAATATACTGTAAATGTTTATAGTGTAACATTGCAGAATTAATTTGACAGTTAATTTTCCTTAGTTTTGATATGGTAATGATTGATTTTATTTGACAGTAATGACAACAAAAACTGGGTTGTGCTATAGGGCCCTAAGGATCTTTAGTGCTAGCTTTTCACTGTCCTAGAATCTTACCTCTTTCTCTAATTTTTTTCTTATATTATTTAGATATAAAAATCAGAATTTAAGGATATTGGCAAGGTTCATTTTCAACATTTCTTCTTTTTTTTAAACAAATAGTTCCATATTGTTGCATTCCACAGAATTTGACATAAGGATAAATTTGTGGCATATCTCCTAAGTAATGTGTTGTTGCAGCTGTAATGGTGTATTAAGTTTGGTTTTCCTTCCTTTATTAGGAACATTGTTATTTCTCAGTCCCTTGGCACAAGGTTTTCTAGGTCTGTTCTTTGAGTTGATCACAACATATAGCGGGGAGGCCTGGTGCAGGTGTCTGTGTGGTTTCACAAGTGGCTCTCAATGAAGTGGACTCGCCTCTCAACTCTTAGAGTTTATGAATGGGTTATTTCTGCTTATTTCTACTCTATAGACATCAGTTCAACTACATTCTTATCTGTATGACTTCTTTTTTCTCTGAGCAAATATTGGTGGCATTATTTTGTTGATTTTTTAAAAGCCATAATGGAATTTTTCTTATTTTTGGTATGAAGTGTGTAACTAGATGAGATTCCCCAACTGGAGGCTACAATTGAGTAAAATAAAGATAGCAATATTTTAGATGCTGCTTTATTTTAAAATATTAACTTTAACTTTGAGAATTCTACCATGAGAATAAATTTTCTGTGCTAAAATACAAAATTGAAGATTCTTTCCTATACAGAAATTGTACCTTTTTTTTTTTTTTTTTTTTTTTTTTTTTCGGTACGCGGGCCTCTCACCGTTGTGGCCTCTCCCGTTGCGGAGCACAGGCTCCGGACGCGCAGGCTCAGCGGCCATGGCTCACGGGCCCAGCCGCTCCGCGGCATGTGGGATCTTCCCGGACCAGGGCACGAACCCGTGTCCCTTGCATCGGCAGGCGGACTCTCAACCACTGCGCCACCAGGGAAGCCCAAGTGTACATAATTTTAAATTTTTGTGACTTATATCAATGTGAGAGTCACTATTTTTCCTCATTCCTATTTTGATCCGTATTGAGAACTACATATCTGTTACTGATCACTTGCTGAAATGTTTTCAGCCTTTGTAAATATATCTTTATTTTCCATTCATTATTCTTATTGTAATGAATATGTAATAGTATTGTAATTTTTAATTGAGAAAAAACATCTTAACTTTTTTTCTTTTAGGTCATCTAAATCTCACCCAGGACCTGTTGTCCATATAAGTGATAATCCAATGGATGAAGGAAAGGTAGATTTTTTAAAATATATATATTTATTACTTAAATGCATGAATTTTGTATTTTTTAAATATGCAAACTATTCCAGAACTACACTTACTCTGCAAAGTTGAAATTGATAACAAAGGTTGTATATCATATATACTTAATTGCTTATTTATGCATTATGAAGAACAAGTGAAAGTTAAAATATTTACATTTTAAAGAAGAAATCTCTAAAACAAGTAAAATTTAATAAATACAGTTAAAGGTTGTTAACTTGTTTTTGGCTTATTTAGAATAATTCCCCTTATTTTCTGATAATCCTGACAAAAACCATTTTCTTTTGGTCTTGAATTCTTTTTTACACTAGTTAAACAATTTTTATAGCATTTATCACATAACGTCTTATGTTAGAGTTGTCTCTGTATCTCTCTCCCCTAAATTTTTCTCCATAAATAGCTCAGATCAATAGAGACTTTTTAAAAATAATACTTAACTTTTTTATACTTGAAACCAGTTTCATGCAGTCATTACCTAGCTATTGTTAATTTAGGTTCATTAGTACTCTGAATAATAATAAAATTTTCTTTTCCATGAATCTCTACTTCCTAATTCAAACCAATCTCTCAGTAGTTCTATTTAATATTTTTTCTACTTATAAAATTTCATGAAAATTAGTCTGCATCAATACCAAAAAGTTAATCACTATCAGAAATCAGTGAAATGAAAGTTCTGGATTTTGTGAAGTTTATTCGGGTTTTTCCTTTTCTCAGTTAGTGAGAGTGGTAGAGCCTGTATGTTGTGTTAACACTGTTCTGTTAACACTGGGAAAACAAAAGGATAGCGGTACTGTTTAGAGCTAGCCTATATCATACAATTGTATGGTTTGAGAGAAACTACATGAAGCAAGTTACAGTAACCTATATCTTCACTTTACTTACTTATTTTTGGTATAAGATTATTGTCTAAAAGCCAATCTTTGGGTGGGAGACCTGGTGGAAGAATTGAAAACTTCCCTTTCTTCTACGTTGAATCAGTCAGTAAGTCAATTCAGTCCTTCCATTGCAGTGTCTTTTCTATTCAATCTCCTTATGACCACTGCACTTCAAGGCATTCCAACCCATTCTTGAGTCATTTCCCGATCAATCTTCCTAGAGTGCCATTTTAATCTTATTGCTCTCCTGTTCAAAAGCTTTCAGTGGTTCTGCAGTATCTAACAAACAAAACAATGTTTCCTCAAAACATAGCCCTAGGTTTCATTATCTTTGAAAACATCTTTACCTGAATGCTATGCTGAAGCAAATAGTTATTGTTGCCCAAATGTGAGCTGCTCTTTACTACCTCCATGCCTTATTTATATAAGTCCCTCTGTTTGGCATTCTTTCCCACTGTTCTTTCTCTGCTGAATTCCTACTCACATCTTGAGGCTCAGATTAAATACATATCTTTCATTGATACCTTTCCTGATAACCCTAACATAAAATGCTTTCTCTCACATCCAAATTTATTAGCACCTTAGTTGTGCAATTTTCTGTTTATAAGTACCACATCCTTCAGTTAGTTCTTCTATTTTTTAACATTTAGGAGATTGTAGGGATTAAAGTTTAACTTATAGGCACAGATTTCTAACATTCTTAGGAAGATACAGCTGGCTAGAGAGGTTAAAGTTTACTTTAACCCTCTTATGTTATTAAGATCTGGATGGGTAAAATTATTTTTTTTAAGTTACATAGCTACTAAGTGTCAGATCTAAGGCTAGAGCTTAAGTTTCCTGTGTCCTGAGCAATCCAGTATTGTTTATACTGTATATCAATTCTTAAATTTTATATTTTTCCATCTCTTTCCTTATTCCTGAAGTTCCTCTCTTACTTCCCCCATCAGAAAATGCCATATATATGTCCAAGATATTTAGAAGGGCTAGAAAAAGGTAAAGGAAACAAATACCAGTTTTGTTTTTTTTTTCCAGAAAGAGTATGTATTTCAGATTGCCGAAGAAAGAAGAGTTTATGTTAGGAAAATTAAGTGTACTTCCTACCAAGGTGGGAAAATCTATTTTGTTAGTTACAATGACTCCTTCTTCCAAATGTCCCGGTAGTCTGAAATCCACTAAGTTGAGATTTAGTTAAGGTTACTGGGTCTGCCCTCAAATTTGTTCATATCTGCAGGTTACATGAACAGTTATTGGCTAGCTACCAATCATTCATGTATTTATTAAACAAATATTTATTGAATAGCTACTATGCATTAGGCAGTATATTAGATATTAGAGACATATAGGTGAAAATGCATTTACTTGTGTAAGAGAAGAAGCATCTCCATCTGTCCAGAGGAATTGAGTAGGCTTACCCAAGGAAGCAACACTAAATGCTTAAAAGTGAATAAAAAGTGAATAAAAGTGAATTAAAAAGGGAGAAGGTTTCAAGCAGGGGGAATACTGAGATTTGGAAAATGCCAGTGCAGGAGGTGGTAAACAGTAGAGAGTTTGTGAGGCAAGATCATGTATTTCATTCCGGAACTTATTCATTCACAAAAAAAGTACCTACAACCTATCAGGCTCTCTGTCTTATGTTAGAAGTATAGTAGTAAACAAGGTAAAACCAGTTCTTGCTTAAATAGACCAGTGTTACAGTTTGCAAGAGAATTCAGATAAGGAAAAAGACATTATTTTATTGTCTAGTGACCCTTCAGGTTAAAAAATGTACAGGTTGCTGTTGGAGCACTTAGGAAGGGCATTAACTTACATTTGGTAGGTCAAGGAAGACTTTCAGGAAGAAGTGATAGCTAAAATGACATGAAGGATTAGTAGGATTAGTCAAGCAAAAAGGATGACATTCGAATGGAGTGGCCCACTTAGGGTGACAGCATGGGCAAAGGCGTAAAGGTAAGAGAGAGCATGACCTGAAAGATGTAATGGAATGTATTGGGTAAGAGAGATGTGGAAAAGGATGAAGCTGGGGAGGTGAGCAGAGGCCAGACCATGATGTATCTTGTAGGTCAGATTATTCAGTTTGGACTTGATCTAAAAATAATGGTAAGGCATTAAAAAGTTTTAAACAAAAAGCTTACATTACATGATCAGATTTGTATTTTAGAACTATCACCCTAGCTACAATATGGAATGGGTTAAAAAAAAAGGGCCAAGACTGGAGAGTCAGAGAGACCAGAGACTAGAGAAGAGATTTTTGTATCTTGAACCAAGAGAGAGGTATTGGAGGTGGAGGAAAGTAAATTAGAGAGATATCAGAGTGTACTTTTTAAATTACTTGATGATTTTACCTGGTAGGGGAGAGACTAGAGTTAAGGATGACTCCAAGGTTTTTGCCTGAGCGACTTAATGAATATTAAAAAAAAAAAGAATGCTGAGAGAGACACTGCAATAGGGAATACCAGAAAAGGAGAGTGGGGAAGAAAATAATGAATTCACTTTTGGACACATTTATTTTGAGGTTCTTATGGAATAAATATGTGAACATGTGGCCACTGGAATTTTATATATATATATATATATCTCATGAGAGAGGTCTAGGCTACATATAATTTGGAACTAATCAATATATAGATGAGTAAATGAGATTGCCTGATAATGTGTTAAATTAGAAAAGTCTGTAAACTTTAAAGCACATGAAAATGTTAATTTTTATTAGTGACATATTAATTAATGAAAATATACCCTCTGGACTTCAAAATGGTACTGTTTTCATTTTCAATAATCAGTTGTATGATGTATGTTGGATCCCTAATGATCAAAGGCATATAAATATGCAATGCAGTATTCCCATATGTCATCCATGAGATTAGTAATTAGCAATGCAGATGTTTAATTATATTATAATTTCATACCTTAAGCATATGAATGATAATAATTATCTTTATCATCAACAAATAAATGTTTCATATGATTCATGTCATTCCTAGGTAATGTGGCATTTTCTTTTATTACAGCTTTTGATTGGCTTTGAATCTGGAACAGTAGTGTTATGGGACCTCAAATCAAAGAAAGCAGACTACAGATACACCTACGATGAGGTAATAACATTATTTTTGCTAATCAAAAGCTGTTGTCATTTCTCTAGCTCAGAACGGCTTCTCTAAGAGCTTAATTAGTGATTTTTTTAAGCAGCCTTTTTAATTGCAATAATGCACAGTTTTTGCATATATATGAAATAATATATTAAAATAGGTCAAAAGATAGAAAAAAAAAATCTCTGCAACTCCTATCATTTGGCCATCCGGTTCCCTTACCTCACGTCACAATGTTAGTTTCTCGTGTATTCTTCCAGAGATATTTTCTGCATTTACAAACAATAAATGTATGCTATTTTTAAATTTTATACAAGTGATAGTATGCTGTAAATATTTATAGTTTGCTTGCTTTAGGATCCAAATAAAGACTGTGATTGATTGATTTTGTCTTTTTTTGCCTTCAGACTTCCTATAAATTGGATGGTTTACAGAGGCATGATCATATTTAGTTTCATTTTTAGCAGGACTATTTCATAGATGATGCTGATGTTCTTCTACCAGGTTGAATATTAGTGTCTGTTTGTGATATTAGCAGCCAGTGATGTTCAAGGCCTAGATCTATTAGTGTATAGTGTTGCAAAATAGGGAAGTTCTAATTTTATAATTCCTTCTCTATCTATTATGTGGGACACTTCAGTAAAGAGAAACTTCTTGTCTACTCTTTTGGTTATATAGTAGGACAGTTCAGTTAGGAAAGGCAGGATAAATGCTTGATTCTTTCTTTTTATTTCAGTATTTACTCTAAAGGGGTTGTTCTCTAGTAATCTTAATGATGGGTAATTTGTTCTTGTTTTCTGTTTCACTATGTACTCAAAGATTTAAACATATTTCATATGCTTCAGTACACTGAAGTTATTATCCTTATTGATTTTCAAATTGTCCCATCTTTGGTCAGTGAATCTCTTCCAGTTGTTTCCCAAGTCCTCTGGTGATAATACTCTTAGATAGCTTCCTTGCCATCTGTTATAACAAAGTATACCTATTAATCTTGTATATTTCTGTCCCAAATTTAGAATATCTTTTTCCATGAAACTGGCTTCTTTCAGTGTGAAATGGTATCTAGTGACCCTAATTTGGGTACCAGGAGTGTTCACAATTTCCAATTCAGTGAATAGATCTAGGAAATGTGTAAGTGGTTTTGTTTGTTTGTTTTTGAGAAATATGTCATGTGTTCATATTGATGCTTTCAGTTACTCAAGCAGACTACCTTGAGCAACTGTAGCAATACTTGGAATACTTTGTAAATGTCTGCATATTATCTTTGTAAGCTTGACTAAAAGAATTTCCTTTGCTTTCATAGCTGTATACTTTTTGTCTTTAAAGCTTTTTAGTTAGTAAGTATTCTGTGGTTCACCAATCAAGATCTTGAAATTATTTTAAAAGAATATTTTTAATAAAGAGTTCTTGTCGTTTCTCTGGAAGCTTTGGCCTGTAGAGCTGTTTCCTATGTCAAAATGAAAGCACATTTTAAAAAGTGACTGTTTTTTGTTTTGCTTTTGTCATTTAAATAGTTTTCTTGGCTTTAGCCACTATGGAGTCACAGGGAATTTACCATCTCACCTTAAATACACTGGAAAAATACATGTAAGAACAGTTTTTAGAAATTAGCAGGTAGTGTAGAACAGGGATTCCTTAGAGAGGGGAAACAAGGTGAGCCCTTCAATTGCCTTAGCTTATGACCTGGAGAGATCTTCCAGGTCTCAGCCCATGAAGGGGGAAGGGGGGAACCTAATTTAATAAGCCCAACAGTCTCCCTGAGTTGAGGAAGCAGAATTGGGAAATTGGGGAAGATATCCATAGCTTATAAGACAAGGTCACAGAGAGTAGAGAGCTGCCTAGAGATAGTTTTAAAAGTTCGCAAGGAGCCCTTCACCCTGCATCTTCAGCTGAATACTGATTACTGCGTGGGTGTGAGGCTTGGAAAAGATCCACTGGAAAGGAGTAGGTAGAACAATTCTCATAGCACACAGAGGACTGAGAGTAGTTCACATTCCCAGCAGAATGGAGAAAGCTTGTAGTAGACAGAGCATCAGCAAGAGTGCTCAGAAAGGTACTGCCTCAGTAGTGGGGCCAAACTAGCCCTGCATTACAGGCTGGCTCAGCTAGCCTAACAGAGCTTAAAAGCAAGCCTTAAAAAGTCTAAGCTGTTTCCAAGCAGTATTTTTAACTGCATCCCAGAAAAAAGGCTCAAAAATCTTTAAAAGAGTATAACAACCCATCATAAATTTCACAATGATTAGCATCCAGATAAAAATCTATGAGGCATGCAAAGAAGCAGGAAATATAATGCAAAAGGAGAATAAAATGCAGTCAATAGAAACAGACTCTGAAATGATACTGATGGTATAATTAGTAGACAAGGATACTAAAACAAATATTAAACAGACTCCATATGCTCCAAAAGGTAAATGAAAGCATGAAAACGTTGAGGAAAGACATGCAAGACTTCAAAAACACAAGTGTAATTTCTAGAGATGAAAAATGTCTAAGATGAAAAATTTTCTCTGGATGGGTTTACCAGAAGATTTGATATTGCAGAAGAAAAGCTTGATTAACTTGAAGACACACAGCAGTAGAAATTACTCAATATGAAAGATGAGCAAAGAATGAGCAGAACATCAGTGAACTGTGGTACAACTTCAAAAAGACTAATATGTGTGTAGTAGGAGTCTCAGAAGGGAGCATGTGGACAGAAAACATATTTGAAGAACTAATGACCCAAAGTTTCCCAAATCTGATGAAGACTTTAAACCCTATAAACTTCTAGAATATACAGATATCTTAGAAGTTCAATGAACTCAAAGCAGAAGAAACATGGAGAAAACTACACAAAAGCACGTCATATGCTTAGAAGTAGAACCTGGGCTTCCCTGGTAGCGCAGTGGTTGAGAGTCTGCCTGCCGATGCAGGGGACGCGGGTTCGTGCCCCGGTCCGGGAGGATCCCACATGCCGCGGAGCGGCTGGGCCCGTGAACCATGGCCGCTGAGCCTGCGCGTCCGGAGCCTGTGCTCTGCAACGGGAGAGGCCACAACAGTGAGGGGCCCGCCTACCGCAAAAAAAGTCTGCATATAAGTGGACCTGCATGATTCAAACCCGTGTTGTTCAAGAGTCAACTACACAGTATACATATACTATACTTACATAGTATATACATTACTGTAGCATAAAGTTTACTATACTATATATACATTATTGATATTTATGTTTACATATATATATATATATACATATACTTGGATAGCACATATGTAGTATTACAAGTAATGGTATTAGACTATTAGGAAAAAAGAAGTCTTTTATCAAGTTGTATTTGTACTTTAAACATTGCAGAAATAATGGAAAAAGTTGTGCATGTTTGTTGTATTTAAAAGTTCACATTTGGCTATTTCTTTTTATAGGGTATTTTCTGTTACTTGTTTCTCTCTGTTATCCAAAATATTATGAGCTATTGGTCCCTGTAATTAGCTAGTATTTATTTTTGGAATGCTTAATAATTTAATATCTTAAAAATAAAGGGTACTGTTAAACAAAGATGTATATTGTTTTCTTTAGCAAAGTAGAAATATTAGTTCTCTTTATATAATATATATAATTATGTATATGTGACACATTTTTATATATGATAAGATTAGAATGTTTTTATTTATAAGTTCCAGATAACACTGTAAACCTCTCTTGTATTTCTTTTATCACTTTTAAGAATATATATTTAAGTAGCTTTATGTATAGCTTCTTAACATTACTTATATTTTACAAAAATAATTTCATCTATTAAGGCGACTAAGAAGTTGCTTATTTTAACTTTTTTTTAACAAATAAATATATTTATTTATTTATTCATTTATGGCTGCTTTGGGTCTTCATTGCTGTGTGCGGGCTTTCTCTAGTTGCAATGAGCAGGGGCTATTCTTTGTTGCGGTGCGCAGGCTTCTCATTGCAGTGGCTTCTCTTGTTGCGGAGCACAGGCTCTAGGTGTGCAGGCTTCAGTAGTTGTGGCATGCAGGCTCAGTAGTTGTGGCTCACAGGCTCTAGAGTGCAGGCTCAGTAGTTGTGGTGCATGGGCTTAGTTGCTTCGCAGCGTGTGGGATCTTCCTGGACCAGGGATTGAACTCATGTCCCCTGCATTGGCAGATGGATTCTTAAGCACTGCACCATGGACTTCTGGGAAGTCCAAGAAATTGCTTATTCTAAGATTGAGTTCATGGAATGTCATGTGTATATTTTGGAATAAGTTTATTACTATTTTAAGATTTTATTTAGAATTTTGTTAGAGATACTTTGACCCTAAAACATTGTATTAAATATTGGCATTTAAAAATACAACTGAGGGACTTTGCTGGTGGCACGGTGGTTAAGAATCCGTCTGCCATTGCAGGGGACACGGGTTAGAGCCCTGGTCTGGGAAGATCCCACATGCTGCGGAGCAACTAAGCCCGTGCGCCACAACTACTGAGCCTGAGCTCTAGAGCCTGTGAGCCACAATTATTAAGCCCCACATGCCACAGCTACTGAAGCCCGTGTGCCTATAGCCCATGCTCCACAACAAAGAGAAGCCATCGCAATGAGAAGCCCATGCACCTCAACAAAGAGTAGCCCCCTGTTGCCGCAACTAGAGAGAAAGCCCATGTGTAGCGACAAAGACCCAACGCAGCCAAAAATAAAAATAAATAAATAAATTTATAAAATAAATAAATAAATAAAAATGCAGCTGATTGTCTTTGTCTATCATCATTTAAATTTTAAAATGTGATCCATAAACATTAAATTATTTTATTTAACTTAAATTTATAAGCATATGAGGAACCCAAATAAATGGACATTGAATGATGATACTAAATGATGACTTTGTATGTAAGTGAAACTCTTAACTTCCAGTTACATGTTTTTTGTGCTGCACTTGGCAGTTCAAGACATTCTAGTAGGATAGCTTTTAGAGTCTGTTGACAATTAAGAACAAGAAGTGTATCAACTTGAATAAAAAAGAAGTGATTTAAAGAGAACGTAGGAGAGTGATTTTTTAAATTTTTTACAGACAAAATTTAAATAATATCAGAACAAAAAATTGAAGGGTAACAAACTTTGGTCATATTAAAATATTTTTCATGAACATTGGGGTGCGTGTATCTTTTCAAATTAATGTTTTTGATTTTTTTGGATATATACCCAGGAGTGGAATTGCTGGATCATATGGTAACTCTATTTTTAGGTTTTTGAGAAACCTCCATACTGTTTTTCACAGTGGCTGCACCAATTTACATTCCCAATGACAGTGTTTGAAGGTTCCCTTTTCTCCACATCCTCGCCAACATTTGTTATTTGTGTTCTTTTGATGATAGCCTTTCTGACAGGTGTGAGGTGATATCTCATTGTAGTTTTGATTTGCGTTTCCTTGATGATTAACCACGTTGAGCATCTTTTCATGTGCCTGTTGGCCATCTCCATTTCCTCTATGGAAGAATGTCTGTTGAGTTCTTCTGCCCATTTTGTAATCGGGTTGTTTCTTTCTTTGATGTTGAGTTGTATGAGCTGTTTAAATACGTGGGATATTAATCCCTTACCAGTCATATCATTTGCAGATATTTTTCTCGCGTTCAGTAGGCTGTCTTTTTATTTTGTCAATGGTTTCCTTTGCTGTAGAAAAACCTTAAGTTGCATTAGGTCCCATTTGTTTATTTTTGCTATTATTTCCTTTACTTTAGGAGACGGATCCAAACAAAATATTGCTGTAGTTTATGTTGAAGAGTATTATGACTATGTTTTCCTCGAGGAGTTTTATAGTATCCAGTCTTTCATTTAGATCTTTAATCCATTTTGAATTTTTGTATATGGTGTTGGAGAATGTTCTAATTTCATTCTTTTATTGGGTCAGCCAAACCATACGTGTAGCTGTCCAGTTTTCCCAGCATCACTTACTGAAGAGACTATCTTTTCTCCATTGTACATTCTTGCCTCCTTTTTCATAGATTAATTGACCGTAAGTGCATGGATTTATTTCTAGGCTCTCTATCCAGTTTCATTGAGCTATGTGTCTGTTTTGTGCCAGTACCATACTGTTTTGATGACTGTAGCTTTGAAGTATAGTCTGAAGTCAGGGAATATGATTCCTCCAGCTCTGTTCTTCTTAAGATCATTTTGGCTATTCAAGGTCTTCTGTGCTTCCATGTAAATTTTTAAATTATTTGTTCTAGTTCTATGAAAAATGCCATTGGTATTTTGATAAGGATTGCATTGAATCTGTAGATTGCCTTGTGTAGTATGATCATTTTAACAATATTGATTCCTCCAATTCAAGAACACAGTATATCTTTTTATTTGTGTCATCTTCAATTTCTGTCATCAGCATCTATAGTTTTCATAATACAGATGTTTTGCCTCCTTAGGTAGGTTTATTCCTAGGTATTTTATTCTTTTTGATATAATGGTAAATGGGATTGTTTCCTTAGAAGATATATGCACCCCAATGTTCATAGCAATTGCCAAGATATGGAAGCAACCAAAGTGCCCATCAAGAGATGAATGGATAAAGAAAATATGGTGTATATATACAATGGAATACTACTCAGCCATAAAAAAGAATGGAATTTTGTCATTTGCAGCAACATGGATAGACTTTGAGGGCATTATACTAAGTGAAATGAGTCAGACAAAGACAAATACTGTATGATATCACTTATATGTGGAATCTAAAAGATACAGCAAACTAGTGAATATAACAAATAAGCAGACTCACAGATAATAGAGAACAAACTACTGGTTACCAGTGGGGAGGTGGGGGAGGGGCAATCTAGGGGTCAGGGAGTGGGAGGCATAAACTGTTGGGTGTAAGATAGGCTGAAGGATGTATTGTATAACATTGTACAACACAGGGAATATAGCCAATATCTTGTAATAACTGAATGGAAAGTAACCTTTAAAAATTTTATAAAAATTTTAATTTTTTAAAAAAGATAAATTTTAAATAAATAAATTTAAAAGTTTAAAACTTAAAAAATATTTTTTCAGATAGTTTTTAAGTGGCTCAGACATATAAAATAAATTTCAGATTTTAAAAGTCACCTTAATAATTACTGTGAGAAATGGGTAACCTGTCTTAAAGCTCAGTCTGAGGTATTTTTAATTGACCTTAATTCCAAATGTACATTTTTATCTAAAAATTCTAAAATTTTAGTTAATTTCTAAAATTTGTTCTCATCTGTCAATGCAGCTAGTTTTTCCAATGGAATATTGATTATAATTGCTTGGTAATTTATGTTTAGTTATTGTTTATTGTAAGAATACATTTTGTTTTCCTGAACTTGTCAATAATACATATATCACTATCATATTATTCTTACGCTCACTTAAGGAGTAAATAAAGTAAAAATCATTAAAATAGTGTCAGAACCAAATTAAATCTCATAATGACAGGAGGACTGAGTTATGGGAATTTAAGATTAACATTATTGACGTTAGCTTGGGAAATAAGAAAAAGTTTAAAATGAAAAATTAATTATGAATAACTTGGTGTTTAAATAAAATTTTGTTTTTAAAAATGGAATTCTTTACCCCTCTTCTATAGGCTATCCACTCTGTTGCTTGGCATCATGAAGGAAAACAATTTATTTGCAGTCATTCAGATGGCACTTTGACTATATGGAATGTGAGATCCCCTGCTAAGCCTGTACAGACTATAACTCCACATGGTAAGAATGTATCCCTTTTAAATACCACCTAAATGGTGACGGACAGTGAACTGTTTTGAGTTTGCATTTGGATTTGTTTGTTTGTTTTTGATGATAAGGATGGGTTTTCTTTCATTTTGAATTTTAAATATTTATACATATAGAAATAATTTGTAACAACCAGGTAAATAAAATCTCAAATAACTATATTTGCGGTTGAAATTGCAAATAAGAGGTTTGAGAAAATGAAGTTACATAATCTTCCGAGTATTCTTTTCTCCAGTAGTCCAAAAAGTAGATAATTTTGTGAGTGATACAGGACTTACTTTAAACTGTTGTCATCTTAAAGTTATTAGTTGCAAGTTGCTAATGTATATGTAATATGTACTGAAACACTTGGAACTCTAAGAAGGTAATTTTATACATTAAAGTATTGTTTTCAGAGTCCCCAAAATGACCCCAAGTTTGATTCACTAGGAAGACTCATAGGACTCAGCAAAAGGATGCAAAGCAAAATCAGTACAGGGAAAAGGCACATGGGGTCAAGTCTGGAGGAAGCCAGGTTGAAGCTTCCAACAGTCTTTTCCCAGTGGAGTCACACAGGACATGCTTAATTCCTCTAGCAATGAGTTATTACCACATGTGTGAAACGTTATCTACCAGCGAAGCTCACCTGAGCCCAGAAGTCCATAGTTTGTATTGATGTCAGTCCACAGGTACCCTCTTCTTTAGCATGTACCAAAATTTTAGATGCTCAGAAGGAAAGCAGAGATTGGTCATAAACCGTATTGTTTGTATAGATAATATAGCATAGTGTGCCACCCTTGTCAGTCTTGGAATGGTGGAAGCTGTCTTGAAAGCCAAGTTACCAGTTGCCAACCAAGAGAGCTAATCTTACAAGCTGACCTTTCTAGGGATAGCGGTCTCAAGCCTGCTTTGTTAACTTTTTTCTGTACAAGTAATATATACAGAACCTCCATGAAGGTTTTATTAGGGTGCTTATGAACACATTATGAAGACCTTGTTTGAATTTTGGATGAGGCCTAGGAATTTGTATTTCTTTATTAATCTGCATTCTCCCAATTCTACCCTAAGAGGTTCTTAACCAGCAAATTTAGGGAAATAAAAAGGAACTGTTTTTTAAATTGGTAGCATACTAAAAGAGTACTTTTGCTAATGTACTATTGCTAATGTTTCATTGTTTGCTTTAAAATATGAATGCCCACTTTTTTAAAAAAATTGGTACATTCTGAATTATTACAGTGTAGAAAATAAACAGATTAAAAACTTATCTTTCTGTAGCAATATGCACTTTTAGACTTGTTTGTTTTCTGGTAAAAATAATAGTACTTTAAGCCACATATTGTAATATATTTTACCACTGCTTTTTGGTAGCAGTCATCTTCTGGAAAAGCACTTATTTTAAAGTTGCTACAGGTCTATTTATGTGTGCCTCCAGAAGATAGCCCTTTTGATAGTAGGTTCCAGTTTTCCCTAATATATTTTTGTTCTTCCTTCTGTTAGTGCCTAAGTCCCTAATCTTTGTGGTACTCCTGAGTATTCCCATACATTTTAGCGTCTCCCGACCCCACTGGAACCTAGGAATTCAGAAAACCAAAACAGTAGATGAGTAATTTCAAGACCTTTAATTTCAAATCCAGAAGGAAATAAAAATAATATTGAAGATGGTAGAAATATGTAATATTGGTTTTAAAGTTTTAAGTTTATCTAAATTTTTATCTGTTTTTGTAAGTCTAGTACAAAGAGGTTTTTTTCTTTCAGACCATTTGAGAGTAAGTTTTCAACATATTGCCCAATCATCCCAAAATATTTCAGTATTTGTTTCTTACAAAGACATTCTCCTATATCACCAAGTTTTGCCGTTTATCAAAAGGGTCTATATGCAGGATAGATTTA
The DNA here is from genome assembly GCF_000442215.2 of Lipotes vexillifer. Taxonomy (NCBI): domain Eukaryota; kingdom Metazoa; phylum Chordata; class Mammalia; order Artiodactyla; family Lipotidae; genus Lipotes; species Lipotes vexillifer. Next base: position 105,577 of record NW_006780142.1, read on the forward strand.
GTTGTCATGTTTCTTTAGTCTCATTCAAACTGGAACTGTTCTTGAGCCTTTTCTTGACTTTCCTAACTGATAAATTTTGAACATTACAGGTCAGTTATTTTATAGAATGTGCCTCCATTTGGTTTTGTCTGATGTTTTTTCATGTTTAGATTCATGTTGTACATTTTCAGTAGGAATATCCCAAAAGGATTGATGTGTTCTTTTTGCAGCCTCAGGTGGAGCTTATGTTTGATTTGTTCTAGTGATGTCTCATACTCTGATCCCTTGATTAAGCTTCTGTCTACTAGGTCTCTCCATTATAACGTTATTTTTTCCTTTTGAAATTAATAAATGTTTTTGATTTTTTCTTGTAATCAATAAGTGTTTTGATTTGGAGGAAATATTTGAGACTCTGTAGACATACCGTTCCTCATCAAATTTTTACCCTCTGGTTTTAGCATCTGTTGTTGTTTCTTGGATGGATTACTTATTGGTTGCCAAATGGTGATTTTCTATTTAATCTTGATACTTTTTTTATACTAAAATCTTAAGACCTTGAGAGCAGACTTTTAGAAGTCGCATAAATAGATTTCTACAGGGTTTGTAATATCTTAGCAAAAAAGGGTAACTAGTTAAAATTACTTTTTTCAAACAAGACAAAGAATATTTGATATAATATGTTTTTTTCAAAATTAGAATCCAAACAAAATGTAAAAGTACATTTTTTTCCTGTGGCAGATGTTAGGAAGTTGGATGGCGTTTGTTGGCACAGTATAGCAGCCTAAAAATGTAGATCATCAGAAGTACTGTTTCTTTATAAAATATGAATTATTTTCAGCAACAGTAATGTGGTAGATACCTGCCAAAGTTAAATTTATGCTGATAGTTGAGTTCAGTGGCAAAGCTAAGTGCATTTTTATACATTAAAGCACAAAAATGTGTTTTCCATACAGTAACAAGGTACCACATATTCCATATATACATATACCATATTTGTGCTATGCAATTTTTGGTATACTAAATATCTGATTTGATGGATTGAAATTTAGGGCTTTTTTTCATTACTATCTTGTGTTGTGGTCCTTTGTTCTTACTTTCTAACAGTTACGGTAAATCTTGGGTTTTTTCATATCTAAACCATGTAAGGTAGTGGTTAAGTATATCTTATTTTTAAAAAAATTAATAAGCGTTACCTTGATAATTGATTAGAACTGATTGTACTTCTATTTATTCATTCAACAAATATTGGTTCTACTATGTGATAGGCACCATTCTACTATGTGATAGGCACCATTCTACACCTTAGAACAAATAAGCAAAATGAAAGTGAAAGTACTTGGAAACTGACATGCTATATACATATGCGATTATAGTAAATATAAATTTGGATATCTTATTTACTTGGTAGGATAGGACCAAAAGATTTTTAGATTAGTTTTCCCCCAAATGTATTTCACGATACTAATTTTTCCTATGTTAATGAGTTATTTGGTGAAAAAGTATGTTATGATCAAAGAAGTTTTAGAAATGCTGAATTAAAGTTGAACATTTTCTTCACTACAAGACTTCTTAATCTTTAACGTACACTATGAATTTCTAAGAGGGAAGGTACGTATACACACGTATACATACATATATACGATTGACCCTTGAAAAGCGCAGGGTGCTGAGGTGCTCACCGCTGCCTAGTAGAAAATCTGCATATGACCTAAAGTCAACCCTTGGTGTCTGTGGTTCTACATCTGTAGTAGTCTAGTATTTACTACTGAAAAAAAATTTGCACATACGTGGGCCCATGCACCTCAAACCCATGTTGTTCAGGGATCAACTGTATATTTATTATTTATGTTGGTTTATATATTAATTTATTTTATGTAGCTTTTCCCAAACTTATTTGACTTCAGCATCTTTTGTTCACAGAGCATCTTGTGGTTGTCTAGGGTTCTGTGGAATACACTTTGAGAAATGACGGCCTGGTGCTTGAATTATAATTTAATTATAAGACAGTTCCCCAGATTTGGTAGCTATGTTCACTTTACCCTCTGATGGTATCATTCATTGCTAAAGCTGTTTGATAGTGGACTTTTATTCTGAGGGGCATAGCAGTTATCTAGATAATGATGATAAAATGGCCAAGAAAGGAGAATAATTTGAATTCATTTAAGGTAATTTTCTGATATAATTTTATGTATATCAAGATGGTTGATAGTCATATTTTTTCAGAAAGTCTGTACTTGGGTGTCTGAAATTACTCGACAGATGATTTTTGACCAAAACAAACAAAAAATGATATCTCCCTTTAATCTCATTTTTATGAATATCAAAGAACATTTCCCTGGCAGTCAGACGATCTGGAATGTAATTCTAGCTCTGCTGTCTGTGAAATACTTTGTAGAGATAATTACTGTTTTCTGGGACTTCATTTCATCGTATGTAAAATGAAAGGATTGAGCAAGGTGATTTTTAAGGTGTAAAGTTTTATGATTGTGTGGAAATTAAGCAGGATTTGTACCATCTATTAACTCTGCAAAGTCATTTCATCTTGGTGGGCTGTAAGTTCTGTATGTCTGTATGGTAAGCCTAGTGGGTAAGCTCTACTTCCCTCTCTCTCTCTTTTGGCTTGTTTCTCTCCTATGGCAGATAGGCTTTCATTTTTTAGGAGGGAAGAACTTTGGTAGTCCTGGCATGGCTCAGGTACTTACCCTGAAGCAGTCATCATGGTTAAGTGATTTGCTGACCCAGGGCCCCAGAGGATCTCCCATGTAACCCTGGGTATGTGCGTGTGATGTGTTGCAGAGTGAAATTTTTCTGCTGTTGTCATGTTCACCAAAGTCAGATTATTCTCAGAGGAAATGGAGATGGTAGATAGTCAAAATCAATAGGTATCCATTATAGGAAATGACATTTTAAGATTTAGTTCGTGGAGCTTATTCATCAGTACAATCAATCCATTTATCAAAGAATAACCCAGGATTAGAGAACTTTTATTCTGTTAAGCGTTGCTGAAGGAAAGATAAATTCAAACTTCACATAAGTAAAGGTAACAATGTAATATTTTAAGGATGTGACATATTAAAAATTTCTATTAATCTACTTTTCAGATTTACCTGAAGCATAAAACATTCAATAAATAACAAATCCATTCAGCAGTTCTTTAATGTAGCCCATTACAGAGTTTTCCCTAGTTTTTATATTTGAGTGTTATAAGATAGCAAAGAGCAGAGCAAGGTTATTTTAGTCAGAAGGTGCAAAGACATAATCAAAAGCAGGGTATTCTTGGAAAACTGTTAATAGTTTAATATGACCAATGTTTAAAATTCCTTTGGGTGAGTAGCAGGAAACTAAGACAGAACTGCATACAGAGGCAGAAATATACCTTGTAGTATGCTAAAGAGTTTGGACTTCATGATGGAGACCTAGGAAATTATTTTATAGTGAGAAACATAAAATTTATATTTGGAAATACTGCTTTGATGGTATTGCATCAGATGAGCTGGGAGCAGAAGAGGGAGGTCAATTAGGAAGCTGTTGTCAACAGTAAATAATGATGTCAATTGTGACTGCTAATGAGAAGAAATGGACATACATAATGAAATTCTGGAATTAGAATCAATAGGACTTTGTTGATTGTGGCTGGCTAATTTGGGGGGATGGGAAGCAGGGCATAGTAAGAGACGAGAAGAAATCATATGTGACATGGAGGTTTATGTGATTTATTAAGTCGAGTTTTATATTTAACCAGATCTTTTCACTGATTTATCAAAGTAGTTCACAGGTAGTTGAAAGAGTAAGCACAGATTTTTCTATGGAGGTGGCATAGCAGTTAAGAAGTAAAATGACAATGGTGAAATCCAGTGATGCTCTAAATGTTGTTTAGTTATATGTGCTTTATAAAATCTTAGCTAATGCTAAGATTTGATTTAGGAAATGGTTAGTCTAGGATTACAGATGAATAAACCTTTCAGGAACATAAGCAATAATCAGTGGCACAATTTTAAAAACCTGAGTTGAAAAAAGATCAGAGTATGCAAATCAAAAGGACTCACTAATTTCCAAGCAAGATTAATGAAAAATCACTATAAAAACTGTAACATCTTTAATTTATAGAGATAATGAAGCAACTCTCTTAGCATCCTTGCGTGGGGTGGACAAAAAGTTTATTTATAAAGAAGTAAAAGTCAGACTGGCTTTAAGCTTTAAGTTTAAATGCTGGACACAGTAGAGCAATACCAAGAGACTACTGAGCAAGACAAACGTTAAGAATTTTGTACCTGGTCAGGTTTTATGTATCTGGTCTTCTTCAGAGCAAACATTTAAATTCCTGACTGAAAGGTCGTATATCTCTGAGCAGATTGAAATAGAGGTTGAAATTCTTACTTTGTTCCTTGTACAGCATGAGGGACTAGCTTTCAGATTTGAGCCTCCTTTTTTCCATACCTTTCTGATTACCCCAATTCTCTCTCCCACCTCAAGAAACCAGTCTTCTCCCCTCGAAGTCCTTTCCTGTCCCTTGATCTGGTGTTCTACTTAACTCTATCACTAGCCACTTGTTGGTTCTTGTAAGTTAGGATGCCAGAGTTTCAAGATTCCATTGCATCATCATTTTCTGCATAAAGAGGTGAAGAGATGTTTCCCTAGGATCTTAAGGCAGGATTAGATGTTCTAATACCAGTTGAATGATGTGTGTATTTATAAAAATTTAATGTAATAGAAGTGCCATTTCATATCAGTGGGGAAAGCTCTGATGGTTCAGTAATAAGGCTGGCAGGTGCATACCTGTATCACAACTCGTCACACTGTACACTTTAAATACTTCCACTTTATTGTCTGGCAATTATAGCTCAATAGAACTACACAAATAGTACCGAAATTATTAAAGAAAAAGTACCTTCCCTATATCAAAATATACTTCAGAAAATTAATGTAGTAAATGAAGCTATAAAGCAATTACAAGAAAAAGCAAAAAAAAAAAAATTGTAATGATATTTGTGTGGGGAAGAACTTCCTACCCATGAAACCAAAGAGGCGGTGACAAAAAAGAATGATAGTTTTTTTTCATACACATACACATATGATGATACGGGATCGTAGCGTACCGGCCTCTTCTCCCTAAACGTTCCCCGACATTAGCAGCCCAGTCCCCTTTCTTGCCCCACCAGGTAAGCTATGTCAAAAATCTTACAGGTGTTCTTCCAAAATATATGCATTTCTAAAATCATATGTATTTACACACACATATACAAACATATGAGATTTTTTGGTCATTGTTTTACAAAAATAGAACTATATTAGTCTTTTTTGCATCTCACTTTTCTTAGCCCACTGTACTTGCATTTCTAAAATCATATATATTTACACACACATATACAAACATGAGATTTTTTGGTCATTGTTTTACAAAAATAGAACTATATTAGTCTTTTTTGCATCTCACTTTTCTTAGCCCACTGTACTTGCATTTCTAAAATCATATATATTTACACACACATATACAAACATGAGATTTTTTGGTCATTGTTTTACAAAAATAGAACTATATTAGTCTTTTTTGCATCTCACTTTTCTTAATCCACTGTACTTGTACACTCTACATGTATCTCTCCATGTCATCTGGCACAGCCCTAATTCCTTCATTTCAATGGTAGTGTATCAGCCAATTGTTTGTCTCACAATTTTTCACACTTTATTCAGCCATGCCAAATTGATGGGCATTAACTTTATTTTCAGTTTCGGATCACTACAGATTGTGCTGCCTTTACCTTTCTGTATGTATTCGATAGGAATTGGTCCTTTTGTTTCTGTGGAATAAATGCTTATGAGTAGAATTACTACTCCCTGAAATTAACTAGTTTTACATATTTCTATTTTTCATAAATGTTCTCAAACTGCTTTTCAAAAAGATTGTATCCTTCGCATTTTTACCAGCCATGTATAAGTACCTCTCTTCCATTGTTCCTGCCAGCAGTGGTATTATAGCTCATTTTACTTTCTTTTTTTGTTAACTTCCTGTTGGCCCAGAGTCTTAGTGTTGGCCAGAGATGAATGACTGGGGCCTTTTCCTTTTCTAGGTCTTTCCTGGGCATGCTCACTGCCTTGCACATGTATACAGCCTTTTAGATCCCTAGAGTACGTCCAATTCTTCAGGATTTTTAAAAAATTCCTGCCCAGGATCTTATTTGCCTCAACTAAAACCACAGCCTTAGGCAGCTGTGATATTGCCAGCAGATTGCTATTATTTCTGTGATGCCCTGGAGGTAGGGCTTTTTGTCTCCCAGACCTGATGTCTGTTAGAAATTGCCACAATGCCTTGGGAGTAGAGTTTTTCAGGAAGCTGCAGATTGGGACAAAGTACTGATTGCCCTCTAGGGAATCTGGTTTTAATGGAACTGCAAATAAACTTCAGTCCTCTCTGTTGGCTGATGATGCTATTGCCTTTTCATGGTACTGGGCCACTGAGCTGGGGAACAAGGGGAATAGGAATAGCCCTTGTCAAAGCATCCCAGTCCCCCTTGTCTTACCAAGGTTTGGTCATTTCCATTGAGTAGATAATGTTAATGCTCATTTTGTGGCTTCAGTTAATTTGCAGAGTTTATAGTAAGTGAGCGAGTTCAAGGAGGTCACACTTTGTCGTTCTGGAAGTCAGTCTTCTTTTTTAGTTTTGTTAGCGGTTCATAGGCATTGAGTCCACCATGTGAACTTTAAGGTCATTTTGTCCAAATTTAAAAAAAGCTGTTGGAATTCTAATTACATTAAATTTGTAAGTTAATTTTGGAAGAATTGCCATTTTAGGATTTTAAATTTTCTTAAACAGAAACATGATTAAGACTGATAGACTTATTTAATCAATCACAAGTGACACTAGGGATAGTATTTGCAACATATGGATACAATGTTAATGACCTTTGAATATTAAGTTTATTTTTAAATATAAATAAGATAACATACAAGCACGGGTAAAAGATATAAGTTATTTTTAAGAGAAGAAAAACAGATGATCATAAAGCCTAAGAATTTTCCGTTAGGGATTAAATCAGTACAAATTAAAATGAGATACCCTTTCCACTTACCAAATCAGAAAAAAAAAAGAGCACTGTTCAGGAAGCGTGTGGCAAAATACCCTCCTACCCTTTCTTCTTCCTTTCTGGAATACAGTTCTAACTAAGTATCTCTTTTCTAGAAATTAATCCTAAAGAAAAATTATTAATCTATTCACCGATTAGATAGTTACTGAGTGTCCACTCTGTGCCAAACAATGTTTGTCACCATGGATGTATCAACAGAAAGCACACACTTAACCTTTGCTTTCATGGAATTTACATTCTTGTTGGTGAGGCAAACAACAAACAAAAGAAAATGCAAACTTCATTAGAATGAGCTAGTTACTATGGGGGAAAAAGCTGGGAAAGAGGATAAGAAGTGTTGGGATAGCGGTGTGTGTTTGGGATCTTCATAAATAGTATAATAATGGTGAGACTGATTAATCCCTAAGAAATGGGAATAATATGTTTTATTTTCTTTAATTTTTCTGAGTTGTTAATACAATGAACATGTAAAAATAGATAACAGAAATCAACCTTTTTAAAAATAATCAAAATTCTTTGACAGTATGAGTTTCTGACACATTTTATAGAGGTTGGTTTATTTTAGCAATCTTCTGGACATTGCAATGGATGGATTTTACTTTAAGAGAGTAAATGTAAATGAGTAAGAGAGTAAATGTAAATTCATGCTAATGAATTTATCAGCATAGGGATTTAATTTTGCAGCCTGTCACTTTGGGTGAAAATATGATTTAGATTTATTTGTTTCAAATAAGCTATTTTAAAACTTGAATTCATTGAGCAAATTGAGACCCTATTTTGCTTATCTTCAATTAAGAACATTGGAAAGACTGAATTTGTCTTACTAGAATTTTATCACATAAATGTTGTTGACAAGTTATTTTATTTACTTTTTAGCACTGAATTTCAAACAGTAAATTGATCATTTAAAATATCTTATTTTGTATTAAATACTTCTTTCAAGACCACTTTAAAATGTTTCATGGTGGATTTCATTATATTTCATTTTATAAACTATCAATGTATAAGAATTTAGAGTAACTTAGAATTTTAGAATTTAATGCAGGAAAATATATTTTAGGAAAACAGTTAAAGGATGGGAAGAAGCCAGAACCATGCAAGCCTATCCTCAAGGTGGAATTCAAAACGACTAGACCTGGGTAAGATTTTACTTCACTGACAGTATTCATTGTATATAATTACTGAAGGAGCACTGACGGCTCTCTTATCATTTATTTTTGAAAGGCTACTTTAGAATGGTCTAACCCAGTCATAAATTTTATGCTTTCTTTATTTAACAAGATAACTAAAATGGATAATTTTAAGATAAAATATTTCATTGTGTTCTGTCTTTAGTAATTTCACAGTATATCTTGGAAAGTTTGAATTATTTTTCTTGTCCAACTTTATATGTTCTATTAGCTTAGTCTTCAGTAGCAGTAGTGTTTATTCACTAGTGAAAATTGTGGAATAAGCAATGAAGAAAAAAGATTTAGAATTTAACCTGTTTATACAATATATGTTCATTATGAAAGTTATAAGTGTTCTTCAAAAATTAAATCTTATTTTAAGAATATTTGGCAATTCCAATAATAAATACAGCTTAATATCAAAAGAAGGTCATCAGTAGTATTTGAAGAGACTGATTTACACTGTGAATTAGGTATAAGATTTATATGGTTTTTACAATTTACATATCTTATGTATGTTTTTTGTATATGCCAAATGTTATATTTAACAATATAATAAAGGAAAAAAATTTTAAGGTTTCTTTGAAACTTCCACATCTCTTTAACCTCTAAAGGAGCCCCTTTATTTATGTTCTAGTTTCCTAGGAAAGGTGTATGGTTTTATTTACTAGAGCTATGTTGTAAGAGAGTGAATTCATGTAGTGTATATAGTGCAGTGGTTTTCAAATTATGGTCCCTGGGCCAGCAGCCTTAGATGAGAACTTGTTAGAAATGCAAGTTCTCAGAACTCACCCCAGACCCACTGAATCAGAAACTCTGTCTGTGGGTGAAGCCCAGCAATCTGTTTTTACTAGACCTGCAGGAGATTCTGATGCACACTAAAGTTTAGAACCACTGGCACATTTTTTTATATACCAGCTTATAACCACTGGTTATTATAACTGGCTTACTTCCCTTTTCAATCTGTTCTTTTCTCAATCTAATTCAACTCAGCCTTTTTCTCATTCGAAAAAAAGATAGTAGGCTGAAGAATCTTAAGATTGCTGTTATTTTTCCTTGATCCCCTTTAGCCTTCCTCTGGGACCCAGAAGGTATACTGTGTTCAGACAAAAGATTGACTGAACTCCAAGAGGAATAGCATCTGTTTAATTGACCGTGGCATCCCTCACTGTGTGACCTTTGGCACAGTTATTTGACTTCTTTGTGCTTTAGTTTCCTCATTAATGACATAGATGTGATAATAGGTCAAAAGGTTGTTGTAATGAATTAAGTGAGATAATCATGTATTCAGAACACTTCACACAGTGCCTGGTACATAATGAACTTTCTATAAACAGTTGCCCTTATTTTTATTGGGAAACCTCCAACCACCAATTGCCTTTTATTTGCTGTAGTTGTTCTATGGCAAATGTATGTGAATAGGAAAGCATAACAGCGAAACGGCGTGGGGTGGGGAACCAGAAGAAAAAACCCTATGTTTATAATACAACATAAAATGAATTGTCTAAACATTTAAACTAACAGTGCTAACTGTCTTCTGAATTATCTAATCGTTTTAACAGCTGTTGGTTGGCAACAAAGGCAAAAGTACAGGGAAGATTTTTTTTCCTCTCTGTGTTCTACGTATTCCCGTTTTCACTCCTATATAGTGGTAATATTTATAAGTTCCTGGTTTCTTCAGGATGGCAGTGATATTTTTCCTTTCATAGGATCAGAAATGAAAAAAGTCTGGCTCTTTTGTATGCATTTGTAGGTACTGTTAACTAGATCAATAGGATAACCCTCTGGTAACAGTCTTCTCCAGCTTTCTAATTTCTTTTTTCACCTGGGGTAAGATTTTCAGTGAATTAAATGAGCTCTTTTTTTTCTCACTCCATGATTCATTTCCTTGAGATATCTCCCCAGAATTCTAGCACATAGCCAACATTGGGAGCTACTGGAACACCCCTCCCATCAAGAGCAGAATCACCCTCCATTAAGCAAGCTAGGCAGCTCTCAACCTTTCCTGTTCCTAGCAAGTGTCTCGGGCAGGTGCCGGCAGAATGTGTTCTATCAGTTCATGTTGGCAAATTACCAGATTTTATTAGAACGGCCATCCTTCCCTGTTCAGAATCTTCCATATTTTCTTCTCTTTACCTAGAAATAATTCAAGGCCGAAGGATTCCCTCTCATCCGTTATAGTTCAGCATGGATGTCACTACTTTTAAGGATGTCTTGGCCATGTGGACTAGATTGTGTCCCCTAGTAATATACTCTCAAAGCATGCTGTATTTTTCCTTTCTAAAACTTATACTTGTCATTAATAATGAAATTATTTGTTTAATGCGTGCCTTTCCCATTAAATATTCAGACTGATGAAAGCATGAGACATACCTCTCTCACTTCTAATTGTCCTAGCACAGTGTTATTGAATGTAAGGAAGAAGAAGATAGGCTGGTGTATAGAAAAGCACAGCCCTTAAGACTTAGCTGTTTTCTGTTAATGATAAACTAGCTGTTACTGTTAATGTTAAAGGTAAACTGACAAAAAATGGAATCAAGATGTTGTGTAACTTTTATTTTCTAATAAAGTATGTATTACACCAGGGGAGACAAGATTTTTCCCTTACATAGGGAACAGTGACAATTTAGTTAATATTACATTTTAACAACACTTTTATTAAAGATATGCAGCTATTCTTTACATGGCCAGTTCTTAATAAAGAGTCAAAAATTAAATGGTAAGTCAATTTTGTTGAAGCTGTTTTTTGTAAAATCTAATGTGACTCAAGCCATTGAAATATATTTAACCAGTAGTGGTTACTAGAATGGAGGTGATGTTTCCTGAGTGTAAGACAAAGAAGCACATATAAAATGGTTCCCTGACAGCTCAGAACCCTTTAGCACCAAGGCTCCCAGCACTGGTATTTTATCCTGAAAGACACTAAAATAAAGATGTAGAAAGGAAGACTAGTAGACTCTGAATAGGGGGAGAAGAAAGGAAACCCAGGATATCAGGTTCTTGAAGTGTTTGTAGGAGAGAGTAAGTAAGCATTGTATACTTCTGTAGAAAGATGGATTCGAATGATAACAGAAGGAAAATTAGGAGATATATATTGTAGGAAGGATTAATTTGTAAGGGTACTTTACTAGCATCATTTCAAACATGAGCCAGGATATAGGGACATTAAATTTAAGAAAGAAAAAGAAATGGGTGGATTCACAATAGAAAATACTCATTTAGAACATGTATTTAGTGAATTCGCCAGTATATATAAGTAGCACATATATGTCATCAAGAAGAGTAAGATGCAGATTTAAATTTTTACTTTAAATTAGGGAAGACCTCCATTTGAATAATGGCAGAAAAGAAAGAGCCTTTGGAATAGGAGACACTGAAAATGAAATAATTTTTTAATTTTTTTTTACATTATTATTATTTTTTTAACATCTTTATGGGAGTATAATTGCTTTACAATGGTGTGTTAGTTTCTGCTTTATAACAAAGTGAATCAGCTATACACATACATATATCCCCATATCTCTTCCCTCTTGCATCTCCCTCCCACCCTCCCTATCCCACCCCTCTAGGTGGACACAAAGCACAGAGCTGATCTCCCTGTGCGATGCAGCTGCTTCCCACTAGCTATCTATTTTACATTTGGTAGTGTATATATGTTCATGCCACTCTCTTACTTCGTTCTAGCTTACCCTTACCCTTCCCCATGTCCTCAAGTCCATTCTCTATGTCTGTGTCTTTATTCCTGTCCTGCCCCTAGGTTCTTCAGAACCAGTTTTCTTTTTTTTTAGGTTCCATATATATGTGTTATCATACGGTATTTGTTTTTCTCTTTCTGACTTACTTCACTCTGTATGACAGACTCTCGGTCCATCCACCTCACCACAAATAATTCAATTTCGTTTCTTTTTATGGCCAAGTAATATTCCATTGTATAAATGTGCCACATCTTCTTTGTCCATTCATCTTTCGATGGACACTTAGGTTGCTTCCATGTCCTGGCTATTGTAAATAGAGCTGCAGTGAACCTTGAAATGAAAATGAAATAATTTTAGAAGAAAGTTTTAGAGTGGATTTCTCATGTTGAACCCAAAGTGTACAGACAGAGAAGATAACTTTCTTAAATATTGAAAGCATTGTCATATGATTATATGATCCATTCTTCTGGAAAAATTTTTTGGCCACAGAACCAATAATCTTAGGATTAAGATTAGGTTTTAGGTCCTGAAATGGAGCATTGAAGTAGATGACAAGACGAAAAAGTGTGGTAGAGGCGAGTGTCCTGGCTAAAGGATGACAGTGAAGCCGGGGAAATTAAATGATGGAAAACAAGAATTCTTGGCCCCTGCTGCAGTGACCAGCACATTTTAAGCGCTCAGTAAAATGCTTGTCAAATGGATGAATCATAATAATATCATGACTTGATTTGTATAGTTTTTCTTGAGTGGCCTAGGAAGCAGAAAAATTTTCAGCATAAGCTACATCTTAACAGTACTTTAATACAAAGTGTAATGACCAATACGGAAATGACATTAAAAATTGGCAAACTATTTTCATGGTATTTCATATGAAAAATGCACTTTTTAAAAAGTTTGATTAGTCGCAAATGCTGTTGTAATTCCACTAGTCTAAAATAATTTTTTTCATTTGTTCATTTTCCCTAGGTCTTTTTTCAAATACATATACATTTTCACTTAATTATATTCTTAGAGTATATTCAGTTTTTTTTTTTCTACTTAGTATGTCTAAAGTATTATAGTTTTTATCAATTTTTAAAATTAGTTTCAAGGGCTGTGTGGTTCACTCAGTCATACCTCCCTTTTTCTGAACATTTAGTGTTAATATTATAATCAGGTTTATAATATAATTAATACAGTAGTGAGCGTATTTCTCTTGATATTACAGAGAATTCAGCAGAAGATTTTTACTATTTTACAATTACACTAAATTTCCAGTGGTGAAATTTTGAAGATAAAATATTTTTATAAATCTTGACAAATTGCCACATTGCTTTTTGAAAGTATACTTTAAAGAACTGAGTATAAAATATAATAGTTTCATCCATCTCATCAATGTGGGATGACGTTTTTTGTTTTATTAATTCACTACCTTAAAAATCAACATTTATGCTTTAGATTTATCTTAAATTCTCTAACCATAATTTGAACTCCTAAATGACTGCTGTTAATGGAAAGGCAACCTGCTCTCATAATTGGGGTTGAAGTTAAATTTGTTTGTATCTGCAGGCAAAGCAGCAATGATTCATAGAAACTTTCTAATTTAATTTTTTGTAAGCAGTTGTCCAGCTAAGCTTTTATGTTTTGACGGGGACCAGAAATTATTCATATGCTTTTCTATAGTTTTGAATATGTATTATTTATTAAAATGTACAGCTTTATTTCAAACCTAATTGTTTTCAAAATTGTTGCTTATTTGTTATGGCTATTCAGATATCCCCTTCTTATACTGCCTCTAGTTGATGCATTCTACTTTACCTACTACTGAAGCTCATTCTGAGCTTTCCTTCAGTTTCTTCTTTTAGAGCCATGCCTCCTCCATCTCCATCTTGGTTCTCTGGTGCATCCTTAAAGCTTTATGGATTGTTCAAGCTAATATAAGGGTATATTTTCCATCATTATACATCCTAATCTAAATTTTGTCCCATCCCTAAAATGCTTATACTTGAGATCTATACATAGACTAAATATCTTAGTGATAGTTCACTGATTATTCTAGTACTTTTACTTAGATGTTTATAATATATATTGATATCAGCTTATATAATTTAGATTATATTTTTCTAGAGGACGAGAATCAAATCCATGTAAGGCTTTTTCTGCAATAAATGACTTTTAAATGTTCTTTTATAAGCAGGCTTTGAAATCATACTTGTAACACTGTGAACCCTCATATATGGTCCATTTAATCAAAAATTAATTCCATATGGCAAAGATTACATTAAAAAGTTTAGATTTCTTTTTGAGAAAAAAGAAAGCCTAATTGTTACATAGTTAAATTCTCCTATGTGTATTGATTCTAGAAAGAACCAGAGTAGTACACTAATATGAATTGCTGCTATATCCTTATAAATCTTATGCATCCTAACCAATCCGTATATAAAAACTGTAACAGATTGAAATACCAAAGCATAAGTTTTGTGGAATTTGTATGGTTAGTATAAGTCTTCTAAACTCTGTATCTTTATCTCATTAATTTACCATGTTGATGCTTACTGTTTGTTTTGCTTTCTAGTTTAACTTCACACTACACTTGATGTTCTGTCCTGCAAAGCACAGGTAGAGAAAAGTTATGTTGCCATAGACGTGGCAACTTCATCATACTAGCTTTTGTTATGATCATCAGCCATTTGGGCTACAAGAGAGTACTGTAATTCTTCTAAAGTTATTAAGGTTCATGAAATATTCAGTTCATAGGAGCACTTAAGCAAATTTCTGCATCCAAGGTAGGGAAGGTGTTCTGAGATCTTTTTTCCCTTTCATAATTAATCATTACGGTCCATTTAATCACAAATTAATTCCATATGGAAAAGACTGCCTTAAAAGGTTTAGATTCATGAATTCTTCTTCTGCCCTTTTCTCCAAATCTGTGGCTTGTAAGCCAGTCATTTAAGTGAGGATTTCACATGTTAGAGGACTGATGCTAAATAACTCTTAAAAATTCTTAAATAATTAAGGAAGACATTAAAATTTGTCTAGTATGAAGAGAAATCATAGGACTTTGATAAATATCACTACACTAATGGTCAAAAGTTGATAACTTGGGAAAGAATGCTACTTTATTTCTTTGCGTTGTACAAATAGAATCCCCTTGAACAAACTCAAGCCCACTATTAATACCTTTATTAATTATAATACCTTTATTAATTATAATACCCTTTTATATAATTATATAATCTCTTAATAATTACAATAACCACTTAATTATTATAACCTTTATTAAAATGAAAACCTGTCATAGCATATTTTCTTTTGTGTGGGCTTAATTTTTAGGTGTATACAAACAGTCCACAAACTAATCTAAAGACCCTTTACACTTTTAATTATGGAAAATCTCAAAGAACTTTTATTTATGTGGGTTTTATCTATTGATAGTTACCATATTAGAAATAAAGGTTAGAATTTTTAAGATATGTATTACTTCACTTGAAAATAATAAAAACCCTTTGCATGTTAACATAAAAATATATTTTAAAATAACTTTAAAATTCCAAAAAGAATGAGCGGAATTGTTTTATTTTGGAAAATACTGATTCAGTGAATCATTCATATCTTCCAGTGCTGACGCATTTTATTATGTGATATATTTTTTAATTGTTAATATTACCACCGATCTCATCAGGAAAGTCTTGAAGTATTGGGAAGCTGTGAAGCTCAGCATGACAGATAAAAGTTTTCCAGACTCTTGATATTTTTACCTGAAAGCCTAGATTTTATCATTGTAACCAAATAATCTCCATTGTTTTTCTTAAAATAACAGACTCATTTGATTCATTTTTGAGAAAACGACTATCAGTTACCCAAACCTAACTAATGATAGTTTGTCAGTCATCCTTTAAGCAAAAATAATAGCAATTCAGTTCATAACTCAAACAGTAGTACAAGTGCTTTTCTAGAAATAACTGTCCAATTCAGTATACAGAAGCAGTGCTTTATGTATACCTCCCATTTTCTCAGCACAGTATTAAAAAGACATTTCTTTACATGCTTCTAATAGAACCCCTTTTAATAAACTTAAGCCCAAGGGTCAAGATGAAAAATTTAAAATTAGTCATTTTACTGCTTCATCAAGGACATTTTAAAGTGAGAGAAAAACACCTTTTTAATGTGTGGCAATAAAAAATACAAATAACTAGTGCTGTTTGGTGCCACTGCTTTGATTCATGCTGAGATGCCAGTTTTATTCACCTACTGTTACTTTTGTGCCATCAGTGCAAATATCAACATAGTAAAAAGGTGAGCGATGTATTAATATCACAATGAAAATGGTTTTGTTTTACCCTTAGTGATTTTTTTGGAAAAGGTCCTGGGAATCCCTAGCAGTCACAGACCACACTCTGAGCATCACTGTTGTGTGTTATATGGGTATTCAGAGGTGTTATCCAAAAGGAAGTATTTTGAGGTTCCATATTTTTGATACCTTAAAGGATATGTATTAAGTCCAATTACTCTTAACAATTTAACATAACAAAAATAATAAAACATTTAACACAAAATTATATTAAAATCTTATATTTTATGCAAATACTGTAATATACAAATCCACTTTACCAAAGCTGTATTATCATTGTTAAATTGGTCAGTAAATGAACAGGAACTTGTTTAAATATGTTATGTTTCTTTATTTTTACCCCAAACTCATATCTTTTTATCTAATTAGTAAAAGGGTCTTAGGGTTAGTCACTAGTGAAACATAGTCTGGAGGTGGCTCCCCTAGTTCCAGAGGGTCCTCTTAAAATTGGCAAAGGTACAGATCTGAACTAGAAAGATACTGGAGTATCATCATCATGATACTAGTAAAATACTCACTTCATTATCATAGTGATTTATTCTTATAGTACCCAGGTAGGTGTTTCTCTGTTCACTCAAATAGTACTGTGATGAAAACTTCTCAGAACTAAGCAGTAAACTTGTTCTTGGGATCAGTCTGTCTACCCAGCCAGGCCCAGCCAAAGAGTTCTGTGCTTTCTGATTGAAGTCCATAGAGTGTGAGGGGTGTGGGGCCTTATAGTGAGATCCTAGATGACACTAAGTCAAGGCTAAGGCAAGTAGTACCGATCACTAGGAGGCTCAACTTCCCGTGCTCCACTACTCAAGGTGTGATGCATGAATGGTTCCAGTCTGCTAACTGGTCTGAGTGCAGAGGTAAAATACCATACTGTGTCCTGAAGGAGCTCACAATACAAATGGAAAGTAGATAAACACTGACAGTTCAGTGTGGAAATGTTGAGAAGAGGATGCTTAGGAACACAGGAAGGGTACCCAACTCAGCGGGGGAGGATGAGTCAGGAAAGGTTTTTTGTAGAAGACAATGAATGATTGGACTGAGTTTTAAAGGAGGAACCAAAAAAAATGAGGGGGAAGTACATCTCAGGCAATGAACAACTAAATGCGATTGTAAGTATATAAGCTGCAGGTTATTAGGGTGAGAACTAAAGAAATTGTGATGATGAAGTAGAGGAGACAGGTTCTTGAGATCCTAACGGTGTAACAGGATATGTTTGCAAGATTTGGGGGTCATGTTATCCATTACCACGTATTGCTTTACTCACTGTGTTGCAACCATGCTGACCTTTTAGTTCCTCAGGTATCCCAAGCTCATTCTTGACTTGAGGGCTTTGCAGTGGTTATTCCTGCAGCCTGGAATGTATATCCTTCTCCCCCAACCCCAAGATCTTTGAATGGCTGTGGCTCCTCTTCATTCTGGTTCCAGTTCATCTGTCATCACTTTAGGGGCCTCTCCTGACTGCTCTGTTTTACAGTAACCCCTCTAGCCCCTCCCTTACATTCAGGGCATCACTCAACCTTGTTTTATTTTCTTCACAGTACTTGTCACAGTGTGTTTACTGTCTGTCTAGACTAGGCATGAGAGCACCATTTTATTCTCAGGCGTACAGGTGCTCAAAAACTATTTGAGTGAATAAATGGGTAGCATTATGGAACTGAGTTGAGCAAGTTCGTTACACAAATGGCTTTTTGGGTGGAAAAGATAAAGAACGTTTCACCTGGAAACACAGCTTCAGCCAAAGCTGTTATCAAGGCCAGCCCGTGGAGGTTGATCAGAATCAGGAAACATATATGCTTTCCTAAAACTAAAATCAAAATTATAAAAACTACAATCAAAATTATAAAAAGTTCAAGCTAACACCTTCCTAACCTAGATGCCTTCAAAAGTTAGAGTCTTGTATAACACCCAACAACATCATTAAAGAAATTCTTCTTAAATTCCTCTTAAAGTAATGGAATAAAAATTCACATATTACCTAGAAATAATCTAGATCCCTAGAACTTTTAATATAATTCCAAATGCCAACAAAACCTTTGAATTTTTAGTTTTCACCGTCTAGGATTAAAATATTTAATTTTATTTTATCATTGTATTTAAGACTTTTTTTTTCTTATAAACTATTTCATTAATATTTACGCCTCAAGATTTGGGGCATTACAACGAAAAAAATATGTAGCCTGTGGGATTTGTAAGTCAGGTGATTCCTGCCTGACAAACTGCACATAAAATAAGATTTTTTAAAAACAGCACATAAAATAAGAAAAAAAAAATATATATATATATATATGCATTTATTGCTGAATTATGGAAACCTTTATTATTATGAAAAAGAATATTACCTTGGTATTCCTTTCAAACTGTTTATCCATTTATTTTTATCCATGTTTTTTCCCTGTATTTTTTTTTCGCCTAAATTTAGAAAAGATGTACAGGCCATTTACAAGGCCACTGAACAAACACACAGTTGCCTTTTGAGGACAAACCTACCTAAATGCCGTGGTGTTATTTAATACTTTAACAGATTGTCCAATAAGCTGATCACCCACCTGGCAATACCTACTTGGTATCTCCATGGAAATTTTATTCTGTAGTGTAACTCAGCATCTTCCTGTTCATGGTTCTTACATTAATAATACTTGTGTGTTTTTTTTAAGTTGGCTATATGTAAAAACAAACTTGTCAGACTGTTCTTGAAATACTACATATAAAATACCTGGCCCAGGCCGCTCACTCTATAAGAGTATAAGTTGTTAGACTCTTCACCCTTCTTCTTAGTATTTTATATTCAGTTGTATGTTATATTTCAAAGTACAGATGAGAAGAGATATATTCTGTTTATTCACTATATGTGATGAAAAGTAGAAGAAAATTAAATATACTTTCCTGACCACAGTCAATAATCACAGTAAGCCAAGAGATTAGAGCAATGAATATATGGATATACCGTTCTATTCAGGACAAAGTTTTAAACTCTGGTTACTGTCACTTAGCTGAAAAACTAAGATTACCCAAAACAGTTTAGCGCTGAAAAATCTAAACGTTAGTAAGCTAGACAGTGGTTAAGGTAACATACATTTCTGTTAATTCATTCATTTACCAATGAGGCACTGTTTTGGATACAGCAGTGAACAAAGTGGACAAAAACCCTTGCCCTCATGGAGGTTACATTTTCATGAGGAAAACAATAAGCAAAATAAATTAGCTCAATGGGTGATAATGATTATTTGATGATAATGACGATAACACTAGGTAATTCTTACTAAGGGTGGTCTGTGTGCCAGGCACTGGCCCCAGTGTTTTGCAAATATTAATTCAATAATTGTCTGAAAATAGATATCACTCTATCCCCATGTTATAGATGCAGAAGCTAGGCATAGAGATTAAGCACCTTATCCAAGGTCATACAGAAAGTAAAGCCAGAGCTGAGATTTAAACACAGTTTAGTTCCAGAACTAGCACTTTTAACCATTACATATTACTGCATATTGCTTGTACTAAGTGTGAGAGGAGGGAGATAGCTACACTGGACTTAGAGTAAGCATTATGAAACTACCTAAAAAATTGTAAATGAAGAGATTTAAGAAAATCATACATGGAACATTTTAAATCATCTATATAATGCACCATAAACAACTTCCCCACCAACAAATGGGAAGGTACATATGACAGATCAAGAGCTAATTTCCTTAGAATGCAAAGAACTCTTACAAACCAATTAGAAAAGAGTTACTAATCCAATAAAACATGGACAAAAAACATGAATAGGCAGATGAAAGATAAAGAAATACACACAGACCAAAACATAGGAAAGGATATTTAGGGTTTTTTTCTTTTTTGCATATTTAAATATATTTAAAAGTAGATCTAGATAAATCATTAAATTTAATAATGACTAATAGGGAGACAAGAGTTATAGGGCTAATTAGAAGTGGCAAAAGGCAAAAAGGCAGCTGATAGATGTGCATGGAAGTTGTAGTTTGAGAGCATACCAAACTACCTCTCCAAGGTTTTAGGAGAGAATTAAGCCCTGCAGAAAGTGGTTTGAGCGACCTTTTTTTTTTTTTTTTTTTTTTTAATGCGGTACGAGGGCCTCTCCCTGTTGTGGCCTCCCGTTGTGGAGCACAGGCTCCAGACGCACAGGCTCAGCGGCCATAGCTCACGGGCCCAGCCGCTCCACGGCATGTGGCGTCTTCCCGGACCGGGGTACGAACTCATGTCCCCTGCATCGGCAGGCGGGACTCCCAACCACTGCGCCACCAGGGAAGCCCATGAGCGACCATTTTTCTCAAGGGTGATTTGTAGCTAGTACATTGTTGATGCATCAATGAGAAGTTAATTTATTACATACGATGAATGCCTTAGGGTATTAGCATTCTCTCTTAGAATTTCTGTTGAGAAGGTCTGGTTATTAGGATTGGAAATAATGACAGTACCTTTAAGAGACTTATCAGGAGAAACCCAGACAGAATATTTTGAAAATTGTATGAAAAGGGTAAAGGGAAAAAAATTAGGGACCAAAAGGGAGAGTCAAATGTGGTCAGTGTTCATTCTTACTGTAGGTTAATTTTCAGGAACTCCCCTGGGTCTTACCTAACGCAATTTAAAAAGCTACATGTGAGTATTCAATTAAATGATGCGTAAAAATGTTAAACTTTAAGATTTTATTATTTCACTAAAAAAAATTTATGATACAGCAAGAAAATAGACTCCACTATGCTATTTGTAATCCTGTGTATTTTATTTCTAGGGAACCTTTTATTATTTTATCAGGAGGTTTGTCATACGATACTGTAGGAAGAAGACCTTGCTTAACAGTTATGCATGGGAAAAGTACTGCAGTGCTAGAAATGGACTATTCAATTGTCGATTTCCTGACGCTGTGTGAAACCCCATACCCAAATGGTAAGCTTTGTGTCTTTAAAGTTCATTCGCTATAGATATGTTATTCAGAACAAAGACCTATTTGTTATCTAAGTAGTTTCCTTATCCTGTTGTGCCAGTTCTTCCATGGGAGAGATGCTGCCTTCATAACTTTGTAAATTTTATTTGAGAAGTAAATTTTGTTTTTAAACTGTATCTGTTTAATATTACGTATTAGTAGTAAGTGCCTTTGAAGAATAAACAAAACTGTCCACATTAAGAAACATTTAAAAATCCTCTAAATTACTAGTGTATTAGTTACAGTTCTCAAAAAAAAAACAGAACCAATAGGAGATTTTAAGAAAAAGAGAGCAAGAATATGAATTTATTTTAAAGGAATTGTGAAAACTTACTGCAGACTGAAAATTCAGGAAAGAGTTTGATTTGCAGTCTTGAGTCTGAATTCTGAAGGCTGGAAACGCAAGCACGTTTCTGAGTTGCCATCTTGAGGCAAATTGCATTTTTCCGAACACCTCCTGCCTTTGCTCTTCAGGCCTTCAACTGATTGGATGAGACCCACCCACATTATCTAGGATAATCTGCTTTACTCAGAATCTACTAATTAAAATGTTAGTCACATCTAAAAAATACCTTCACAGCAACATCTAGACTGATGTTTGACCAGATAGCTGGGCACCATAGTAAAGACAAGTTAACACATGAAATTAACCATTACAACTGGCATGTTATTATTTCAAGAGGAATTTAGCTGGATCTTTTTTTACTTTATTTGAAGCTAATTGAGATATAAATATGTAATGCATTTTATAGTTAACATGCACATAGAAAATATCCAAGAAAGAGATTATAATATTATAGTAGTACTCTAGTGGGTTCCTATGAGATCCAGTATGAGTTGTTCTTATGGGTATTAAGATTTAAATTTGGAGTTTGTTGTTCATGCCCTGCCTTGGACTTCTCAATACCATGGAAGGTACTGTGAGCTTCTTGTCTAATTCATCTTTACAGAATAAAATAATTTTTATGGGGTGTTATATAGATTAATCTCATTTAAAACATACTGGCCTTGCATTGTATGAAGTATAATATCACAATGTTAAATACTTGAGAGAATGGAATAAAATAAAATAAAAACTAAGCAAGAAATGTTCGTTATCTCATTTGCTGTCCTCTCGCATATTTAAAACTATTGTTCATGCATTGTTTTCCTATTCCAGATTTTCAAGAACCATATGCTGTGGTTGTTCTACTAGAAAAGGATTTAGTACTTATAGACCTTGCACAAAATGGGTAAGAAATAAAATTTGGTGAGCAATTACTTTAGTGTGTGGTGAAAAAAAGAGTCTTTTTAGCGTAGGATTGGCTGTTTTGTTTCTTTGAAAATGCTACATTTATATCCATAACCTGGACCTCTGTTTAGAACTACAGATAAACATTTCTCATTACCTGCCAAATTTCTCTGTTATGTTACTCATAGAAATTTCTTGTTTAAGTCAAAATTTGTTGAATTTCTGAAATTTCAGATTCAACTTAATACTTGGATACTCTGGGGGCACACAAAATCAGATATGTCCAAAATTCATCCCCATCACAGCTTTCCTCCAGATAAACTCTTGTAGTCTCTCCACCCATATTCACTTTCTGTTGCCGTGTGTCATGAACACTGTCAGGTAATTTTACATGCAACCCCAATCTTGTTACTCTTTTCTTTAAACCACTATAGTTCTCTATTGGTTTTTTGTGTAAAAACAGTTTCTTGGCCTGCTGCTCTACACTGAAGGAATTAAGGGTACATTTCCAACCTGGTGCCTGTTTGCTAGAAAAACTGAATGGTGTATTAAACAAACACCACACTTCCATGTCTTTTCTTATGTAGCTCCCAACAGCTGAAACATTCCACTTGCTTCACTGCCATCAAAAATCCACATAACTTTCAAAGGCAGCCTCTTCAAGCTTTCTTATTCTCTCTTAACCAGATATATCATATCTGATCTATAAATTCTCACCATAGCTCCTTTGCAACTTTTTGTGCTATTTCCCGTATTCTGCTTGTTCGTAGATGATAGTATGTTTACTTATAAATTTTTTGAATGGAAGAATATTGTATTACTTATTTGTATTTCCTGAGATATATGGTTTTAAACGAGTTTACCCATTCAGTATTTCAGTGTTTCTCAACTGGGGCCAATTTTGCCCCCCAAGAGATATTTGGCAATGTCTGTGTAGACATCTTCTGTTGTGGGGAGGGGTGCTACTGGCATCTAGTGGTAGAGGACAGGGATCCTGCTAAACATCCACAATGCACGGGACAGTCCCCATAATAAATTATCTGATCCAAAATGGGAATAGTACTGAGATAGGGAAACCCTAAAGTATAAGTGAACAGTATTATTTACCTTACTTTAAGGCATTCCTAAATTCACATCAACTTAGTGTATGCTACCTGTAATAATGAATTTTTTTTTCTTCTTGAAAATAACAAGACCATGTGGAACAAAGGATAACTTATTATTAAATAAGTTTAAATATTTTTTTAAGTTTTCATTGTTGTATTAATCATAGATAATAGTTCATTAAGTTAATATTTTTCTTTTCCTGTTGTTAAAGGTATCCTATATTTGAAAATCCCTACCCTTTGAGTATACATGAATCCCCTGTTACATGTTGCGAATATTTTGCTGATTGTCCTGTGGACCTTATTCCTGCACTTTATTCCGTTGGAGCTAGACAGAAACGTCAAGGTTACAGCAAAAAGGTACTGAACATGAGTTTCAGTAATTACTGTACATTTCAGTATTTTATATTTATCACCTTGGAGTGGTTGATAATGACCTTTTCTAGAGAAATTAAAATCCTTTTTGAATATGAAATATGTTGTTTACTCTTGTCATAGATGTATTATGAAGATATATAGTATCCTTGGAAATTGCTTTATACAATAATCTTTTCTTATAGGAATGGCCCATTAATGGAGGTAATTGGGGCTTGGGTGCTCAAAGCTACTCAGAAATAATTATTACAGGGTAAGTAAAAGTCCATTTTCACCTAATGAATCAATAATAACTAAATATGATTAAGACTACATGAAAGGGCTTCCCTGGTGGCGCAGTGCTTGAGAGTCCGCCTGCCGATGCAGGAGACGCGGGTTCGTGCCCCGTTTCGGGAAGATCCCACATGCCGTGGAGCGGCTGGGCCCGTGAGCCATGGCCACTGAGCCTGCGCGTCCGGAGCCTGTGCTCCGCAAATGGGAGAGGCCACAACAGTGAGAGGCCCGCATAACGCAAGGAAA
>NW_006780142.1:130056-132928 GCF_000442215.2 Lipotes vexillifer
AAAAAAAAAAAAAAAAAAAAGACTACATGAAAATTAATTGGGCAGGTAGTGCTTGCAGTAACATAATAAGAAATAAGTTATTGTATAGAACCTGCCAGTTTACCCTAAATTTTACCTTTTTCCTCATTTTGGTGCCTGTCTTTTTAAGTAACAATATATTTAACTTCAAAGAGAGAAATAATGTAATTTTTTTTCTTCAACATATTCTTAACTCATTTGCTTTTCACAGGCACGCTGACGGGTCAGTTAAGTTCTGGGATGCTTCTGCGAGTAAGTATTCTGAATCGTGTTTGTTACATGCTCTACAATCATTGCTTTTATATAGCCTGTTTTGTAATGATTGCATAAACAACATTTAATTTGAAATTTAGATACTATAAATTTAATACCTGATTTATCAAGTATATGAGTTTAGAATTAATAATAGATAAAGACATTTTAAGGATGTTAATTAGTAAGTCAAGAATAATTTTCAGCAGAAATACCCAAGTCCTTTCTTCAAACCTTCTCTTCCTAACTCAGAGATAGGAAAAGTGGGCATATGTTTCAAATCAACAGAAATCTGCTGAATAATTTTAATGCCTGATTCTAAACTTATGGCACAAAAGTTTGTGTTGTCTTTGCGAAATATATATGGTCACTACATTAGTGAAAAAGGAAAGAATGCTTTGAATGAATAATGTTTGCAATTAGAATCCAGTTAACTGAATGTATATTATGTTTCACCA
Source organism: Lipotes vexillifer (assembly GCF_000442215.2). NCBI lineage: Eukaryota > Metazoa > Chordata > Mammalia > Artiodactyla > Lipotidae > Lipotes > Lipotes vexillifer. Next base: position 130,785 of record NW_006780142.1, read on the forward strand.
TGTAGAAGTGTTAGATAATATTGGTACCTTTCAGAGAGACAATATGTAGAAAATAAATCTGCAAAGCAAAATATGTGCCTTATTGTTTTTATTATATTTATGCAATTTTTTTTTACAAAATCTTTTTGTTACTCATTTTTTTTCCAGATAATTTAAATTCATTGTAATCGTGATTTTTTTTTCTTTTTAATGAATACAATGAGTACATCTTTTTTGGTCAGTGAGTACAGTGAATGCATTATGTAAAAGAATAGTAGAGAAATGTAGACCTAGGAATAGGTCCTATAGTTTATTTTCCTTACGTGGTATGACTGATTAAATATTACCTGATATTTGTTCTTTTTATATTAAGATATCATATTTTATCTTTTTTTTTTTTAGTAAATCTACAAGTATTATATAAATTAAAGACATCTAAAGTATTTGAAAAGTCAAGAAATAAAGATGACAAGCCAGGCACAGACATTGTAGATGAAGATCCGTATGCCATTCAGATCATCTCCTGGTGTCCAGAAAGTCGAATGTTGTGCATAGCTGGAGTTTCAGCTCATGTCATTATTTATAGATTCAGCAAACAAGAAGTGGTTACAGAAGTCATTCCGGTAGTAGTCTCTTAATTAGTTTCAATGTCAGATGTCTGACATCTTAAAGTTTTAGAATTATTTAGGAGGTTCTTTGCAGTCACTTTTAAAACACCTCAGTATTTACATTGCCATCTGTCTTCTGTGACAGAAAGTCATATTTCTCTGTATATCTTCTTACTGAACATTTGAATCTTTAAATATATTCTGTTTCATTTAAGGAAAGCTAATATAAGTATGAGCATACTCTAATTTAGTATTAACAGGAGTGCCATAAATTCTAAAATCATAATGCATGTGTGCGGGTACTTGCACACATACACACGATCATTTTTAAAAAGCTGAGTCAGGAACCTTTTTTCCTTTGCTAAATCCTTACCTTTAGAAATCTCACTAAATTTTTCCTTTAAAAGTGTTCTTTCCACTGTAGTGTACATGTGTGTATGTATAAACTGTAATAAAATGCACAGTAATTATTAGGAGAGGGTAAACTTTTGTACTTTTATAACAGATGCTTGAAGTTCGATTGTTATATGAGATAAGTGATGTGGAATCTCCAGAGGGTGAACAGGCACCACCTTTGCCAACACCAGTTGGGAGTGCCAATCCTCAGCCCGTTCCTCCTCAGTCTCATCCTTCTACCAGTAGCAGTTCATCTGATGGGCTTCGTGATAACGTCCCTTGTTTGAAGTAAGTTATCTAAAACTACAGGTGTTTTGGAAGTTATCTTTTAATTTAGATAAATTGTAAGCATTCGTAAAGTGAAGTAACATCTTTCTGTGATGGAGTACCGTGACATAACCACATCTCTTTTTGTGTTTCGCTGTGGTTAATTCAACTCTTTTTTTCTGTGGCACCAAGAGAAATATGATTGCATTTCATGATTTTATCCTTAAAGTACTAAGATTTGATCTCTAAACATACTGGTAGATGAGCATGGATCTTTCCTCTATATAGAGCTTCATCTTCTAAATCCGTCATTGCTTTTTAGTCTGGATTTATATGTGGATCAAATGTATATTTAGGCTGCTTTCTTCCACTCTGAAAATTCTATTTTTTCAGTCTTTAGAGATTCAGTTGTTGGGTAATCATTTTCTTGTCTTTTTCTGAATCTTCTCTAGCATCACAGTATCGTTATTTAAATGCCTTTATTGTGGAAATCCAGATTTGAATACATTTTGCTTTTTTACAGGAATAAATTGGACAAAGTTTAATTTTCCTTTTTTTCTGTCCAATTTATATTATTGAGTGGTTAAATTTTGTTAAGCATACGTGCCTTAAATATGGCACAGAAAGAAAAGAGGAAAGAGTTAAAATCATTGAAGGAGTTCATGAAGACTTATTAAAGTATTACATTTACAGAGAAGTCAGTTAGGGCAGTGACTGAAAACTGGTCATGGAAAACGCCAGAGATTCAGTACAAGAGTGGGGGACAGCAACCAGGCTGTAGTAGGTTCAAGCTGGGACCAGTGGCGAGAAAGACAGTTTGCATTTGTTAAGGGAACCGGGCTTTATACTGTTTTGGCTTTAGATCTGCTAGAATCTTTTATTGGTGAATGGTTC
>NW_006780142.1:133033-139825 GCF_000442215.2 Lipotes vexillifer
AGCAGTTCCTGTGGAGAATATCCGTGTAATCAAAACTTCATTCACCCCAGAGATAAGGCAGATTGGTTTATGTGACAATCACTTGTGATATAAATGTATAGAAAAGTAGAGTTTTTTTTCAATCTGCTTTATATGTTTACATGAATTTGAGGTTGTGTGTTCTGTGCCAGTGGTTCTCAAACGCGGATGACTTTGCTCCTCAGAGTGTGCTTGGCAATGTCTGCAGATATTATTTGTCACAACGGGAAGAAGGGGTGCTACTGGCATCTAGTGTGTAGAGGCCAGGGATGATGGAAAACATCCTACAGTGCGCAAGACAGTGCCCCACGACAAAGAATGACCCGGTTCAGAATGTCAGTAATGCCAAGGATGAGAGACTGATCTGACCTAACCAATATAAGCATTGAGGTTAAGCACCTATCAGTACATTCTCAGAAAGGTCTCAAGTTTCTTCTCCCTCTCTCCCCCCTCCCCCTTCCCTTTCCCCTTCCCCTTCCTTTCTCTCTCAGGTATATATACACACACCTCCTTTCTGCTATAGTCTGGCATATGTTTAGATAGAATGAGACTTGGTAATAAAAGAATTCTACATCTTTCCCTTTTGTTACATATTCTGTACTTTAAACTTAAATTTGTAAAATTTTTGTTAATGTCACTTCTTCTGATTTTAATGTGTATTTCTCCTGCTTTTTGTCAATTTAATTTTTATAAGCATATAAAGTACAATTTGTCTTTGAGGTTTATTTTGGTAATATATTTCTGGTAACAAGTTTGAGATTTTTGTCTAAAATCCACACATTCACTAGTGACTTTTTAAAATAATAGGCAATTTGAGTTATATTTCTTTTTTTAAACCATTTTAATAGTTTTCAGGTTAATGCAGTTATTTATTAACTTCACATTGTTTTAGTCCACAATCTCAAAAACCAATTTTTAAAAGTCAGAAATATAGCTAAATTGATGTGAAAATAACTAATACTTAGATGTTTTTTGTTTGTTTTTATACAAAATGTTTTTGTACATAATTGGGTTAGGGAGTTTTTTTTTTTTTTTCCCCTATTGAAATCTAGTTGATTTACAATGTTGTGTTAATTTCTGCTGTATGGCAAAATGATTCAGTTATACATACATATATATATATATATTCTTTTTTTAATATGTTTTTCCATTATGGTTTATCATAGGATATTGAATATAGTTCCCTGTACTATACAGTAGGACCCTGTTGTTTATCCACTCTGTATAGAAGAGCTTACATCTGCTAACCCCAGCCTCCCACTCCATCCCTCCCTGTACGTAATTGTTTTTCTGAAGAAACATTTTAAAAGCAGCTATTCAATTTACTTCTTTTACCAATAAAATTTTGGTTTTATTTAAGTATTTTAGCTGTGCTTTTGCAGGGTGTTAGTCCAAACCTACAAATTATTTTGAAACTACAAAGCCTCCAGACATTATTTTGACATTTAAAATACATTTGTACAAATTACAGAGCTTTTTATAAAAGTTCAACCCTTTATCTTTAAAAAGTAAGCAAATTAATTTGTATATATTAAAAACATTAAAATGGTAACTTGCATATAACCATTGTAGACGTTAAATGTAACGCCCACCCAACCCCCATTTTGTATTTTTAAAACCTAACATATTTCATCATTTCTTGATTCGGTTTCTAATTTTTTACCAGTTGGGGATTTTTCAGCAAGTTTGACTTATTTTTGCTTAAGAACTTTTTTGTTCCTTCATACTAAGTAAAATAAGAATTCCATGACTTCTGTGTGTCTTCATCACTTACATCCTAAATGTGCCCGTATATGCACTTCTAAACTTATCCCTGAATGCCTGTTCCTGCTCTTGAGAATCTAATCTAATGTGCACGTTAAATATGCCAGAGGGAGGGTAGACACTTCCTTGAACCTTATCTATTTCATACAGGGAGAAAATAGCACACTCAGACTCTACAGGCTGTGCTTATATCAACAGAGGCTGTCTCTGGTGGAGGTGAAATGCTACTCAGTCTTTATTTTTGTCTTTCAAAGAGGGATGGCTGTAGCCAAGCAGTTGGTGTTTCCCTGAGGGAAATCAGAACTTCTGCATCAGCCAGTGTACTGTTCTGAGTGTATTAACTTGAAGACTTTGCACAGGCAGATGTGACCACAACTCAGTTTGTTTTAGGGGTACCCTCGGTGATTCACGTTTACTCTGAAATTTGGACAACATCCTGACCCTTTTCTTACCTAGAGTGAGTCTAGCAAGTAGGACAGCAAAAAGTCTGGTGTCATGGTGTTCTTCACTAGAAGCACCAAGTAAATGATTCAGAGGGTTCTCTGAGTTTAGTGTCAGGAGATTGAACATCAAATAGACTTCCTGCTGTCCTTCCTTTATACACTCACTCCAGAGCAGAAGCCCCAAGAATTGTTGGAGTAACCAGGCTTTATATATGTTTTGCAAGAACAATTACTGGAGAGAGTCTATGCAATCAAAAATGTTCTCACTTTAAAGTAAAAGTAGATTTTTTTTAATAGTAAAAGTAGTCACAGGGGCTTCCCTGGTGGCGCAGTGTTTGAGAGTCTGCCTGACGATGCAGGGGACACGGGTTCGTGCCCCGGTCCGGGAAGATCCCACATGCCGTGGAGCAGCTAGGCCTGTGAGCCTGCGCGTTCGGAGCCTGTGCTCCGCAATGGGAGAGGCCACAACAGTGAGAGGCCCGCGTACCGCAAAGAAAAAAAAAAAAAAGTAGTCACAAATAAATTGCTTGCATTAAAAAAAAATTTTATCTTCCAAAACCACTTGAAGTTTGCTAGTATGACAAGGTATTATATCTAAGTAACTTTATTCCTTAGAAAGTCTCACATTTATAAACCCTCCCTTCACTCCCTCTAACATGCTTATAACAAATTTAACCAGTATAAGTTTTGCATGAACTCACTCAGTACAAGTGAGTGTAACTGTTTGCTGAATAGTTCACTTGAAGATCCTACCATCACCTCAAAGTTAACCACATCTTCCTCTAAAACTAGCTCTTCATCTTGACATCTTTTTTCTTTCCTTTTTTCTTTTTTGGAACTTAGAATCACTGTCTTCTTTTTCTCCCCTCCTCTATCTCTAATCAGCCTCCAGCTCATTCATTCATTCAGTAAATATTGAGTACTGCCTCTGCCGGAGTATTAAAAGTAACTGCAAGGTGTCTACCTTAATGGAATTTACGAGCCCTTTTGAGAACTTACTTCATGTGTTTGAAATCTACCTTATTATTTCGCATCACAAGGATCACAGGAACTTCCGCATGGGTCTCATTGTACTTTGTCTTGCATGCCTCTACGGTTAATCTTTCCAAAATATTTCTTATAAATCTTCACTGGCTTTTAATACTTTAATAACGAAAATATATTACTTTTGTATAATCTGACCATTGACAAAACTCTTTCATAGGCACTCACAGTGCCGTCATACTGTGATTAGGTAATATTATTCCCACTTCTAGACAGGAAGACAACTAGTAAGTGGCAGAACAAGACTCAAACTCTAGCTTTTTTGAGAGCCCTGAGTTCTTTCTACCAACATCAAACCTTTGCAGCTGGACCTCAAAGACCCTGTAAAGTCTGGCCCTGGCCTGTCTCGCTATAGTCATTTTTTTTTTTACTGTTGCTACACACACCTTCCGCTGTGACCAAACTTAGACACTTGTTAATTTTTGACTATGGGTTTTCCTACTTGTTTATCTTGTTGGCATATTTTTTGCAAAAGCAATTTTTTTTAACACTGTGCAGCAGTTATTAGGGGAAGAGTCTGCAATCAAAACTACTACCAACTCAAAGTCAAAAAAGATTTTTTTTATTAGTAAAAGTGGTTATACAAACAAAAATAAATTGCTCACATTTTTTATACTTTTTCCTTAACTCCTTATGTTTTGGGCCAGTTTTCATTTAGTTATACCATACCTTTTTCAAGTTTTAAGCCTACTTCTCTAACTTGGATTTTTTTCTCTAACTTGATTTTTTTCCTCTTAATACCTAAGTGGCTGCTTCTCTTCATTCTTCTCCCCATCCCTCCCTGTTCTCTCATCCCTCTCTACCCACTTCTCCCCCTTCCCTTCTCCCCTCCCTCCCCAGTCTATATGTGGAACTTACGTATAATTTCTTATTTTTGTGATTTATCTAGGTGTTTCATCTCCAACTAGACTAAATGATCCTAGAGGACAGGATTCTGATTTTGACATTTTTTATATTTTACAATTTTATATATAAAGTTATTTTTTATATAGTTATTTATGCATGCCTTTATAATTACATAGGCTAATAAGATAATTGAAGATTGGTTAACAGGTAACATGTTTTCCTTTCTTACAGAGTTAAAAATTCTCCACTTAAACAGTCTCCAGGTTATCAAACAGAATTAGTTATTCAGTTGGTATGGGTGAGTGGAGAACCACCGCAACAAATAACCAGTCTGGCAGTTAATTCTTCCTATGGATTGTAAGTATAATATCTGTGTTTCTCAGTCTCTTCATCGTATTCCATGCATTTTTATATTTTTAAAAACAGAATGGATGATCTTTATTATAGTATCACTTAAAAAGATGTTGTATAACTTTAATTTCAGACCAAACTCAGTGTTTATTTGGAACATAGTTCTGTTTTGAATAATTTACTCTGGATATGCTTACACTGCTTCCTGATTTAAAGTTAAATATCTTATGGACCAGTGAATCTATCCTCTCCTGGAAGTACTCTGAGAAATAATTTCCTTGTTAATGTTTGGTATAATGAAGGTCTAACAACATCAACCCAGAAAACTATGTTCTAAATTGATTCTATAAATGTTGAACCATAGCTGTATAATTTGTTCTTTCTCCTTCCGTAGTTAACTTGTGTAAATTGTAAAGGCATAGTAATAGTTAAGTAAAGTATTCATCTATACTACAGGTGTATTTTTATTTATCAATTCATGCCTTCAAGTATATAGTGTTAGTAGTACATGCTTTTTATTATAATAGGATAGATTGATTTATTTTTTAATAAATTTATTTATTTATTTATGCCTGTGTTGGGTCTTTTTTTTTAACATCTCTATTGGAGTATAAATGCTTTACAATGGTGTGTAATTTCTGCTGTATAACAGTGAATCAGCTAAACATATACATATATCCCCATTTCTCCTCCCTCTCGTGTCTCCCTCCCACCCTCCCTATCCCACCCCTCTAGGTGGACACAAAGCACCAAGCTGATCTCCCTGTGCTATGCAGCTGCTTCCCACTAGCTATCTCTTTTACATTTGATAGTGTATATATGTTCATGCCATTCTCTCACTTCATCCCAGCTTACCCTTCCCCCTCCCCGTGTCCTCAAGTCCATTCTCTATGTCTGCGTCTTTATTCCTGTCCTGCCCCTAGGTTCTTCAGAACCATTCTTTTTCTTTTTTTTTTTTAGATTCCATATGTACGTGTTAGCATGCAGTATTTGTTTTTCTCGTTGACTTACTTCACTCTGTATGACAGTCTCTAGGTCCATCCACCTCACTCCAAATAACTCAATTTCGTTTCTTTTTATGGCTGAGTAATATTCCATTGTATATATGTGCCACATCTTCTTTATCCATTCACCTGTCGATGGACACTTAGGTTGCTTCCATGTCCTGGCTGTTGTAAATAGTAAAAATCAACATTGTGGTATAAGAGAAACCACATGCTAACTGTTCAGTCCAGAGCTATTTATTATGTGTAGGTCACTGTCTCCTTCCTTGATTCTAGCCCTAGGGACTCATTCATCTTTCTTCTTCCTCCTTATAGCTACTACCTCCTACTCTATCTCTTGCAGTTGTGCACCCAGCTAAGACTGGCTGTAGTCTGAGATAGTATTCTCTAATGTCTGTTATTTGGGCCCCACCATGTAAGAACACAAATGTTCCCCTTTTTAATATTTTACTGCCCACAGCCGTAAGAAAAGGAACCAATAGGAAGTTTCAAAGGAAGTTGCAAATCAGTTGATCACAGTCCCCACTGGGCTCACAGATGTATTTTGTTTAGCCTTTTTTGTGTATTTTTTAAATTTGAACTAGTTGCCAAGACTATTTAATGTGAAGATCCATATTTAGAGCTTTAATTGAAAAATTTGATTATCTGGCCCATGTCTCCATTTCTGTTTGGCAGTAGTCAGCAGGAACTGAGTTGGAGCTTCCCCTCTTTAGATGGGCTGTCCACTCTCCAGTTCACCACAGTCCTTAGTTGGCCTGTTTTACTTACTTATATAGCCCCTCTATATATTTTAGCTTTCGATTCCTGGCTTAAGGGATCTTAAAAGAATAAAATTCCTTTATTCATAGTTGGTTTGTACTTCCCGACTCATAATTGAGAAGGTATTTGGAATAGTCCAAAGGGAGCCCTCCAAGATTTATGCTTTCTACTTTTTATTCTTGACTATAAGGATTACCAAAACTTTTCCAAAGGTATAATCCCCTACTTCCCTAGCGGAAGGGAATGTCTTCCCCTGAGGCATTCAAAATACCCCTAAGTCCGAAAAATAGATGTCATGTTGCCTAGTGTGGAGATTATGTCCCTGGTTAAGTTTCAACTCCTATGCCAGATTTTTTCTATATTAATTTGTAATCATTAATATCTACACATTAAGATCTGCACAGTTCCATCAGAAGGCGTATGTAACCTGTATTTGCGTGGCTGTAATAGTGTTTTGTTTCAAAAGGAATTTCCTTCAAGACCCATCATGATTTTTTAGCCCTGTAGACTGCAGTACATTTTCTTGTAGCTGTTTATCTGTGCTAAAATATTTGCTCTTTCCC
>NW_006780142.1:139845-143141 GCF_000442215.2 Lipotes vexillifer
CTAGGGTAGTTTTGGCAATTGTAGTGGCATTGCAATGGTTGACTACCTTCAGAAAGCAGTACTCCTCAACCTGGGCACTATTGAATTATGCGGCTCCAGTGATCCTTATCGGAGAGAACCCCGATCTCCTCGTAAATCTCGACAGCCTTCAGGAGGTAAGAAGAAAAAAGTCCTGAGCTTTAGGATTTCCATAAATGCTGAGTTACTTCTGTGAATATAAGTACTTCCATTAGGTAGATAGCTTGTCTGATTTCATCTGTTTGTATAAACTGTATCAGCCTGCCTTTTTGTTTTGTGTTGTTATTAGCTTATGCTTTTGTCTTTAATATTCTAGGATTTTATTTAACATTGGGAAAGAACCACAGTTTCAGACTTCTTTAGCTAAATTATAATGACAGGAAAATTCATCCCATTATTACAGAACAAAAGTTAATTTCACAGTTCTGTCCCTTTTATTGTTTAGTATTGTGAGACCAACAGTTTATTGTTTTGACTATTTAATTCAAAGGAATCATTTCCCACGTGAAAAAAAAATGTAGATGCAAAAGTGAATTTGAACTCTATGAAATACAGCGTTCTCTGATAGCTTTGATTCAGTGCAAGCCCAGATCCATTAAGAATTCTCTCCATAGCGTTCTTTTTTGTTTGCTAGGTAATTAGTCTTATTTTAAATGTTTTAATACTAATTCCTCATGGAACACATGTATAGTTAGCTGTTTATAATAGTACTCCTCACCTTTTTTTTTTCCCAAACCTCATGGCACACACAGAAAATGGCATTGAATCTCTGGTATATAGGGATATATTAATGAGACCTCTAGCAGTAAGTGGCCTCTGGGCTCCAGACTCCCCAGGACCTGCCCAGCTGGACCAAGGATTGAGGGGAACTCCATCTGGGGCAGACTTAACCTAACCCATTTGCAGAATGCCATTGGGAAGCTCTGATCTATACTTCCTAACTCAATCTCTCTGAATTAAAATTCTTTCTGAGATTCATTTCTCAGTTGCTTTCAGGACATTATTAGCTGATACTAAATACTTCTCATAATTCATGAGAGAAGAAAAGAAAAAGGTGATGGGATGTAGACCTTACTATCATTTTGGTGATAGTTGAATATTTTTTTCTGTTTTTGTTCGTGTGATCATTTTGTCATGTGTTATCTTCAGCAGAAATTGTTGTCCCAACCATACCATTCTAGTATCTTTGTCTCCTTTTTTTTTTCTTTCTGCTTTTCATTGCTTCACTAAGGTATGCTGATTGTGACTTCTTGCATGTGCGGCGTTTCTAGCTTATGTTCTGAATCTGTGAAAAAACTCCGTTCTTCTTTTTTAAGTAAGTTATTTATTCCATGTCGGTAAAGTCATGACAGTGTATTTTGTCTGTAAAATTATTTTTTCTCATTTATTTTTAGAAGAGCCTATTAAAGCATCCTATATCGAAAATAATATACTCACTATTTAAATTCATCTCATAATATGTATATGAAAACAGCTATTGAAATGTTTGTGTCACAATCCAGTTTCTTTATAAAGTGAAGGAACTAACATTTAGTGTCAGAAAGTTAAACATTGTCTTGATAGAGGAGTAGTAAAAGTTTTATTACTCCTGAAATTAATTAATTTCTTGTTGGTACCTCATCATAGTTTACATAAAATTACTAGAAATTAAATACCTAAATTCATCCAAGGATAGAGACCAGTTCTGCCGTGTGATTTTAAACTTTTTTTCTTGAATTCCATTGCATGCTACTTTATTCTGTAGTAAACCTTACAATATTATTCACTTTATTATTTGCTTCATTTTGTATTGAAGAGTTGCATGTTTAGGCACAAGAGAACTACTTGAGTTTTCATCAGTTTAAGATAGTTACTTATGGTTGTTATGCTCACTTGAACAATATTTAGGATTATGTTTTAAATAAAAATTAAAAGAACATTATTTTAAAACATACTTTAACATTTTAAGAATATTTGCCTTATAAAATATTTATATTTCAAATAAAGTCAGATGTAGAATAATTGGTACTAAAATTCTTTAATTGCATTGATATGAAAATGATATGTTTGCTAAAGTGTATATTTTATAATATGTTCTTGAAGTGTAGCCCAAGTACCATGAAATTGTCCTTCTATCTTTTGTAATAATAGATCAGTATGAATGGAGAGATTTGGTTTTTTTTTTTCTACTAATAGGTGCTAATATATTTTCGTAAAGAATAAGATGGCACTCAAATTATTTTATAAGATAAAATGTTACTGTTTAAGTTTAAATATTTTGTAGCTGTATAAAATATCTACAGTATTTTCATAATAAAAATTATGAAACTGTCACAGGGACAGGTAGTGATAAAGTATTTCAACTACCTATATATATATCTGCTGATAGTCTTAATTCTGTTAAAAGTGAAACATGATAATATACGTCTTGGTTTGCTGGCCACTTTTTCACTCAGTGAAGGACACAAGAAGGAAATTTCTGTTCTGAATATAATATCTAATGATGTGAAAGTAATAGACACATGAGAAAAAGTGCTTACTTAGGCTTGGAAATAGATAAATTTAGAATTTAATAAAGAAGGAAATTAGATGCACAAAGCTGTATCTAGACTTTAGGAAAGATATTTTCAAAAGTTATAGAGAGGAGGCTCTAAAAATGAAGTTTTGGGCTCTACAATTGCAGTTACTGTCAAGTTGTCAATATTTTCAAGAAGACAGTAAAAGAGAAATAGCCCAGTAGTACTAGTTGAAATTTCTGTCTTTGTGTTTCTTATAAGAAATGAAAGAGACTATATAAGAAATAAGGGATACAGTCAAGGATGGATAAAAATGTTGCATAGATCAGTAAGTACTGTGTTGAATTAAGGCTGAATTCCCCAAAATGAGAAATATAGCAAAATGTTTGGTTACAGTGAAAATATAGTTAAGGAAGGATTAGGACACCACTTTAAGGATGATTTGCAATGATAGTTGAAAAATACAGTATAGAACTAAATCACTTTGTTTCTCAACTCTCCATTAAGAATGATTTTTTCTCTCTGGAAATTATGAAAAATAATAAAGAGAAATTAAAGTTTAAGCCACATTATGCAAATAAGGCAAACCAAGCAATAATGAAAAGATATCAAGAGAATTTGTAAAGAAAATTTGTAAATGGTACCCCCAACTGATGAAGGTCAAATATTTTACAAATCAGTAAATTTGATTTACAAGTCAGTCAGAATTCTAGAATGATTTGCTAAGTAGTTGATCCCTTACATGCATATTGAAAATAGAGATAATAATAGAAGTCAGCAGGA
>NW_006780142.1:143151-179800 GCF_000442215.2 Lipotes vexillifer
CAAAATCAGCATTACTTTTTTAACCTGGTAGCTACATTGATAGTTCATGGCAGCCTGTTGACATAATATTTCCTGAAGTTAATTGGGTATTTGATAAAGAATTCCATGATACTTTTGTGAACCAGACAGGTGGAAGTGACCTAAATACCTAGTTCAATTTGATGGTCGCAGGATTAAGTCAGGAGTCAGCAAACTACAGTCTGCGGCCAAATCCGGCCCATGGCCCACTGCCTGTTTTTGAAGTACAGTTTTATTAGAGCAGCACCAGGCTAACTCACTTAGGTGTTATCTATGGCTGCTCTTGTGTTTCAATATTAGAGCTGAGTAGTTGCGACAAATTGGCCCCAAAACCCAAGCTGGACCTTCACAGAAAACATTTGCCAACTCCTGGATTAAAGCACGGTACCTAGTGGGTCGGTTTGTGGCCTGATACTAATCTGATGTAGTGTGCCTCAGTTAGTGGATATGTAATACTGAATAACATATGATTATGCTTTGTTGAACGTTTTAAATAGTTAATTAAACTTCCTGTTTAAACAACTGAAAGAGAAGGTGTGCTTATTTTTGCTGTTTAAAGGATAACTAATACATTTGATGGCAAAATAAAAACCCCAAAGGTAATTATAGGTAGAAATCATAAGCTTAAACCAGGGAAATGAAGTTTATCAGCAATAAATGTTAAGTCCTGTGTTTAGATTATAAAGATAATTACATGGATACAGAACAAAAAACTGGCTCAGGCAGTTCATGTGAACATGCTTGGAGGTGTTGTTGTTAGTTTAGGCAGATTTGTGTTAAATCTCAGCCCTTTTTTTATGTGTGTTATATTAGAGAAGATGCTACTCTGAGGCTCAGAGTCCTCAAAATGAGGGTGATCACCTCATAAAATTAGTGTAGTTATTAAGTGAAAGGGCATATGTAATGTGCCTCATCTTGTGGCTGGAATATTGTTGGCGTTCAAGTGGTTGTTCCGTTACCACAACTTAAGGTATGCCAGTAATATGACATAACTGCTGAATATACTAGTGTGAGAGATACAGAAGATTTTAAGTTATCCATTTATATTGTATTTCTTCCTCTTTTTAAAGCAGGCTATAGAGAAAACAATTTTGGGCCCAAATGTACTCAAGAATTTCTGGCCAGTAAAATATCTATTACAATGACAATGAAATTGACTGTCTTTAGATGTAATTAGGTGTTTGTCACTGAATAAGATACCTGAAACACTCAGTGCCTCAGTTTCTTCTTCTGTAAAATGAGGATAATACTGTCTACCTCATTCGCTTCAGTGAGAGTTAAATGTGTCAAGAACTTTGTAATTGTCGTTTATTACCAGCTAGCTGAATGGGTTGGGATACATTTGGGCAAAACCTAGATAACTGTATTGCTAGGAATATTGCTTGAAGGGATTCTGGCAGCAACAGAGAAAATGGATTAGATTATATGCTATGAAATCCTTTCATATATATTCATTCAATTATTCAACAAATATTTATTGAGCACCTACCATGTGCTATGCACTGTTACAGGTAATAAAACAGACAAAAATCTCTGTCCTCATAGAACTCACATTATACTGGAAAAGACAGAAGTTTTAAAAGATAGAGAATGTACCGTAAGTTGCATAGTAGTGCCAAAGGGAAAAATAATTAAATGAGGGGCATTTGAAATATCAGTGACAAGCGTGTTACATTCTAAATAAAATATCTTGAGTAAAGATTTAAAGGAGACAGCTGTTTTCCGTGAGGATGTCTGTAGAGAGAACATTTCAAGCAGAGAAGAGCAAGTACAGTGGCTCAGAAGCAGTGTAACTGGTGAGTTCAAGGTTACAGTGAACGGTAAGTGTGGCTGAAGTAGGGAGAGTAAGGGAGATGGGGAAGTACATGGAAGGAGAGGATATAAAGTCAGAGAGGATACACCATAGTCACATAATATATACCACAGTCATATACCATAGGATCATATACATCAACCAGTCATGTGGAGTTGGACTTCGGCTTTTACCCTGAGTCAGATGGAAGACACGGAAGGGGTTTTTAGCTCACTCAATAATTTAATATCTAAATTAAATTATCACTATCACACTCTTTAGTTTAGCTTCTTAAATGTTTCTTCCTAGGCTATTTTAAGAATGGGAATTATATCTCATACTGCAGTTTTATAGAGTTTAATAGAAGTTGACAAAATGCCAAAGGCTTTAAATTTCAAAATTTACTTAGTACCAGGCTCATTGTAATACTGGACTATATAATCACTACTATTTATTTATTTACTTAATTGAAGTATGATTGACATGTAATGTTATATTAGTCTTAGGCATACAGTAGGATGATTTGATATTTGTATACATTGCAGAATGATTGCCCCAGTAAGTCTAGTTAACAACCGTCACCTTACGTAGTTTAAAAAATTTTTTTTCTTGTGATAAGAACTTTTAAGATCTACTCTCTTAGCAACTTTCAAATGTGCAATACAGTGTTGTTAACTGTGGTCATCATGGTATTCATTACATCTGCATAGCTTATTTATTTTATAGCTGGATGTTTCTACCTTTTGATCCCCTTCACCCATTTCTCCGCCCATCCCCTGCTACCTCTGGCAACCATCCATCTTTTTAGATTCCACATATAAGTGAAATTATATGGTATTTGTCTTTCTCTGCCTGACTTACTTCATTTAGCATAATGCCCTCAAGGTCCATCCACATTGTCACAAATGGCAAAATGTCATTCATTTTTATGGCTGAATAATATTCCATTGTATATGTATAACTCATTTTTTCGTCTGTGCATCCACCAGTGGACACTTAGATTGTTTCTATATATCACTACTGTTTAAACACCTGCTATCTTAGTGTTTTATCAAGAAAAAGGTTATTTATATATACAGATATTTTGTCAGAGATGAATAAATGCATACCTGTAATTACATCTGTCATCTTAGAACTGTAAAGACTAGTTTTATTATTTTTTTTCCAAAATCTTTAGTGTGATGAAAGTTAAAAAGAAAAAAAAAGAAAAAAACTACTTGTTGTCATTCTAAAGCTTCCTATCCAATGAAGACAAATAATATATAGTTCAAAATAGGAAACACTCCTCATAAACCCAATTTAGTACTCAGTGTTCTCTAAATGTTACTGTAAGAGCTTTCTTAGGGACTGTAGAGGTTGTGACGCCATGAATTTTACCAGAGGAATAGTAAAGCAGATACTGGTCATATGTGCACATATGTCAATATCAGACCCGATAACTTCTGAGGCCTAGTCATGCAGCCTCTTGTCTGTTGCCCAGCTATCCCAAGCTCCTGGTGTGTGTTTATTTGTAATTTTTAAATACTTTGGAAGAATTCTTTTCATTTCTATCTCCAAGCAAATTAATTTCCATTATTGTTTACTTTGCATTTTGCCATGTCTTATAGTTTTTGTCTGTAGCGTAAAATACCTTACTAGGATTTCTCCTAAGAATTGAGGCCATCTTATAAGATAGATTAGTTTTATATGATTCATATATAGCTGAGAAAAGAAAGTATTTCTTTAGAGCTCTTTTAAAAATGTGATAGTATAGTTTTTAAGAGTTACAACCCTAGAAGAAAAGTAATGTGTAGTACAGGCATACATCTGAGATATTGCAGGTTCATTTCCAGACCACCACATTAAAGCAAATACGGCAATAGAGCGAGTCACATGTATTTTTTGGTTTTCCAGTGCATATAAAATTTATGTTTACACTATACTGTAGTCTGTTAAGTGTGCAGTAGCATTATGTCTAAAAAAACACAATGTACAGACCTTGATTTTAAAATACTTCATTGCTAAAAAATCTAACAAACCATTATCTGAGCTTTTAGCAGGTCATAACCTTTCTGCTGGTGGGGGTCTTGCCTCAGTGTCAAAGGCTGCTGACTGGTCAGGGCGGTGGCTGCCGAAGGCTGGGTTGGGTATGGTAACTTCTTAAAATAAGACAACAGTGACGTGTGCTGCATCGATTGGCTCTTCCTTTCACGATTTTACTCACAATCGAACCCTCTCAAACCCTGCCGCTACTTTATCAACTAAGTTTATGTAATATTCTAAATCCTTTGTTCTCATTTCAGCAATCTTCCCAGCATCTTCATCAGGGGTAGATTTCATCTCGAGAAACCAGTTTCTTTGTTCATCCATAAGAAGCAGCTCCTCGTCTGTTACAAAGTTTTATCATGAGATTGTAGCAATTCGGTCCCATCTTCGGACTCCCTTTCTAATTCTAGTTCTCGTGCTGTTTCCACCACATCTGCAGTTACCTCCACTAAAGTCTTGAACTTCTCAAAGTCAAACATGAGGGTTGGAATCAACTTCTTCCTAATTCCTGTTAATGTTGGTATTTCGACCTCTTCCCATGAAATCACAAATGTTCTTAATGGTATCTAGAATGGTGAATCCTTTCCATATGGTTTTCAATTGACTTTGCTCAGATCCATCAGAGGAATCGCTATCTATGGCAGCTATAGCCTTACAAAATGACAGAAATATATTATATGTAAAATATATATATATTATATATAATATTATTTAAGAAATATAATAAGATGTGAAAGTTGAAATTACTCCTTGATCCATGAGCTGCAGAACGGTTGTTGTGTTGGCAGCCATGAAAGCAACATTAATCTCATAGTACATTTCCAGCAGAGCTTTTGGGTAACCAGGTACATTGTCAATAAGCAGTAATATTTTGAAAGGAATCTTTTTTTCTGAACAGTTGATCTCAACAGTGGGCTTAAAAGATTTAATAAACCATGTTATAAACAGAAGAATTGTCATCCAGGCTTTGTTGTTCCATGTATAGAGCATAGGCAGAGTAGATTTAACATAATTCTTAAGGTTCCTAGGATTATTCAGAATGGTAAATGAGCATTGGCTTCAATTTCAAGTCACCAGCTGCATAACCCCTAACAAGAGAGTCATCCTGTCCTTTGAAGCTTTGAAGCCAGGCATTAACTTCTCCTCTCTAGCTATGCACGTCCTAGATGGCATCCTCCAACAGAAGGCTGTTTCAGTTACGTTGAAAATCTATTGTCTGGTATAGCCACCCTCATTAATTATCTTACTAGATCTTCTGGATAACTTGCTGCAGCTTCTACATCAGCCCTTGCTGCTTCACTCTGCCCTTTTATGTTATGCAGAGGGCTTCTTTCCTTAAACGTCATGAACCAACCTCGGCCAGCTTCAAACTTTTCTGCAGCTTCCCCACCTCTCTCAGTCTTCATAGAATTGAAGAGAGTTAGGGCCTTCCTCTGGATTAGGTTTTGGATTAAGGGAATGTGGTGGCTGATTTGATCTTCTGTCCAAACCACTGAAACTTTCTCCGTATCAACATTAAGGCTGTTTCACTTTATCATGCATGTGTTCACTGGTGTAGCACTTCTAACTTCCTTCAAGAACTTTTCCTTTGCAGTCACAACTTGGCTGACTATTCGGCTCAAGAGGCCTAGCTTTGAGCCTGTCTGGGCTTTTGACATGCCTTCCTCACCAAGCTTAATTATTTCTCATTTTGGATTTAAAGAGAAAGGAGAGCGACTGACTGACCCTTTCACTTGAACACTTAGAGGTCACACTGTAGGGTTATCAACTGATCTACTTTCAATATTGTGTCTCAGGGAATAGGAAGGCCTGAGGAGAGGGAGAGGAATGGGGGAAGGGTGGGTCAGTGGAGCAGTCAGAGCACACACATTTATCAACTGAGTTTGCTGTCTTACATGAGCGTGGTTCATGGTGCCCCAAAACAATTAAAATAGTAACATCAAAGATCACCGTTCACAGATCACCATAACAAATGTAATATTTCAGACTTTTTTATTATTATTATGAGAATTACTGAGATGTGACATAGAGACACGAAGTGAGCAAACACTTGAAAACAATCGTGCTTGTAGGCTTTCTCAGTGCAGGGTTGCCACAGCCTTGAATTTGTAAAAAAAATGCAATACAAGCAAAGTGAAAAGTACGGTAAAACAAGGTATGCTTGTATTTTAAATACTGCAAACTTGGAAGCACACAGTATTTTCTTAATTATTATTCAGTGATGTTTAAGGGAGGTACTTGAGATATACTTAGGGGAAACCACTTTGAGGTTTGAGTTGAGAGTCCTTATGATGTAAAAATCACCAAATTTATTACCAAGTATTTATTCTCCTTCAAGTGAAATCCAATAAGAAGTATGTCATATGCCCTCAAATTGCCGACTTTAAACAAAATCCTGTGTTATATCTAATGTCCCTGAAAAATAGCAAATTATCTCTTTTGGAAATTGTTTCTTATTTGTTTAACTGATGACTGCTGTGTTAGTTTGAGGTGTTTTAATATCAGAATACTCCTGTATTCTGTTCTCAAAACTAATGTGCATAGTATCAATGCCAGCATAGTCTGCTAACCTGCTGGGTTGTTTTTTTTAATGGACTGTCATTAAATACATACTGTAAATAGGAGGTAAAACTGCACTTACATAAACTTGTGGTGTGATTTGGTTTTGGTTTTGTTTTTTAGCAGGTCTGTGCGATATTAGTGAAGGGACTGTAGTCCCAGAAGATCGCTGCAAATCTCCAACTTCTGGTAATTTGCTTTTTATTTTATTAATAATTATAATTCTACAAAAAATACAGCTTGTCAAATTTGTACAGATAAGCGTTTAAAACACAACCTACAGGGAACTTTTATGTCACATATTTATTCTTAAAATCATAACTATTCTTTGTATTCTCATTAAGTGAAAAGAAACGCATTAGATAAAAATCTACAGCTATTACCTGTTAAGAGTCGTGTAACTGTTTACTTAGCTTCTAATATTTACACTTTCTTAGGAAAATGTATTTTACTTCTTACCATTGGATCGAAGGTTTCGTCATCTACAGTTCTTGTCTTTGCTGTCAGCATGCCTGCAGTCATCTGGTAGAATAGTGCTCTAATCCATGAATAATGTTCACCTAAATGTTATGAAAGATTTTTAACACTTATCTAATGGTGACTGTGGACAGTTAGAATAATTGTAGACTAGTTACATTTGATTTTGATCCAAGTAATATGAGATATAATTTTATAGCTGTATTAAAGCATTTGTCCTTTCTTATCTGTATATTAGTCTTATGTAACCTATGTATGTATTAATATTTCAGAGTAACATTACTTTTTGAGTCCCTTACAATTAAGAGGATCCTGAATTCACTTTTTTTTTAGTGGATTGAAACTTTGCTAAAATTTAATAAGGTTAACTTCATAATTTTAACTGACGGATTTATTAAATCATTCTGGCTGGGAATTTTCATCAGCTTTCTACTGGAAAGATTGTTCTTAACATAAAGTAACACTGTTCTTAGACAGATTTTGATCCTTGCATAGGTAGTTCTACATCAGAAATAATTTTAAGAATGGGAAAATTTGAGAGGTGCATTTTACTTTACTCCCTCTTATTTCAGTTGACCATTCTGTTAGCTCTAGGACCAATAGAACTTTTGTGAGGTTTTCTTTTTAAAATTGCATTTTCCTGATATTGCTCAAGTTAATCATTTCTTTTCTTAAAATATATGCACCTTCTGGTTTTCTTAATATTCAAATTTCATATTTAAGTACACTCATTACACCAATAAAACATATGGAATACAGGAATCACTCATATCATTAGCACCTAATACTTAGCCTGAACGTTGGTAGAATAACGTTGAACAAGTAATATGGAGCAATACATACTTCCCATCTCACAGGACTAGAGTTATTTCTGAATATGATTTAGAATTATAATATCTCTTAATTATTACTGTTCTTCCTCCAACCATATACAGTACTGTTCTGATGTTCTCACCTTCCCTAAAGGCCATATGAATGCACTTGTCAATATGTTAAGACTATAGGCCACATTTGATAACTTGGACATGTGATATATTGTCTTTCAATATATTAAATGACTATCAAATGTGTTTTAAGAAGATTCAGCCCAAATAAATTAATACTCCTTTTCACCCTAAGTCAGACTTTCAATAGGTGTATATTTCTAGCAATTTGGGATAACCCAACGAGAGGTAATTGTAGATAAATATGTAAGTACACTTCAGTATAATTATTCAATAGATAAATATAAAAAATGCGTACTTGTTAAAAACCCTCCAGGTTCTCTCTTGTACCAGAGAAACTCAGACATCATTCAACATTTTCAAATATACTGTGCTCTTTGGTTCACATGAAAAGAAAATATAGTTTTAACGTGCAGAAATATGTATGACACCAGGCATCCTTTTAGGTGAGTTTTAAATACAAAGTAAAAATTGTGACCTCAGAAATCATTGATAAATCACAAATTCTCATCTTTAGATGTAACCTCTTAGTCTATTTAGTTTAGTCTTTGATTATGCTCTGAAAGAGCAGAGAGTTATCTGAAGAGTTATATTCATTCATGCATATCAGAAAAGACTGCTTTTACAAAAAACAGACCACACTTTGGTAGACAATAGTTGTACCTAAAACATGTTTCATATACCAGGAGATGGATGTCAGTCATGCATAAGTACTAAGAACTACCATAGAGACTAAAATAAAGCTCTGGAAATAGTTGCTAGAAAACAGCGTTTGTGTTTATGAGAGAAGAAATGTATAAAAAGTGGGTTGGGAGTTCAACTGAATTCCTAATAAATACTAAGAAGAGGACCTCTATTATAAAAATGAAAAGTAACCATATGCCCTTTATCAAAACCAATATGTTCATTTGAAATAATACATATAATTGAAGAGAAACTTTTCTGAAAAGCTTTTAAAGCCCGTAATCAAGATTTGTGATGTGAACAGTTTAGCCAACTAATATCAAAGCTCTATTCAAAAATCATCCTGAGAAAATCCAAGATATGAATATAGTTTTTCCTTTCCATTTATCTTTAAATAAACCAACAGTCTCTCTGAAATAGAAAATTAATTCTGCCATCCTGAATTAACATAGAAAATTATTTCTGCCATCTTCATTTGATCTTTATTTCAAAGAACTCAGATTGCTTCACTGAGCACTTCTCTAATGTTGGGATATATTTTAGTGCTGCATCCAGAATTTGTGTGTGTGTGTGTGTGTGTGTGTGTGTGTGTGTGTGTGTGTATATGTATATATACATTTCAAATTGAAGAAAACCCAAGGCCACATACCATGAGATGGTGCCCTCAGGAGTTTCTGTGTACCCTAGAAAGAAACAAAAGCTGTATGTATTTTCTGTGTTTATTTAATCTAAATTTTAAAATATATTCAAGTAGGAAATGCTAAAAACATTTTTGGAACTTTTTCATGAGCTGTCACAGAAGTTATGACAACTGGTAGTCGGCATTTTCAGTTCGGGGAAAAATATATCTGCTTCTTTTATTCACATTTACGGCTTATGTTGCCTATTTTTATGTTAGAAATACTGGACATTTTTATAATTTTATATTCGTGTTCAGATATGCTATCTTGCTATTAGTCTGATATGAAATATATCAAATAAAACAAGTGTTAATAAATATTTGTACAGCCATGTGGTTATGTAGTATCAGAGATGAATAATATTTTAAAGTATATGTAACATCTTCTCATAACCATTATCTTCTTTAAATCTGAATTATATTATGTGAAAAAGGAGTGTACCCTATTTCTATTCCTGAAAATGTTGCTGAGCTCAGTGTTACTTATGTCATATTTTTTGATATAGGATTTATGAGGATCTATAAATGCTGTTTAGCAAAAATAACATAGTTTTAAAAGAGCAATTTTTATAAGACTGTTTCAGAAGTAATTGGATCCTGCCAATGTTGACAGGCTTTACTTGGTCTGAGAAGAGACTTCAAGGATGTTTTCCACCTGGCCACAGAAAGAAAGTATAATTTTGTGGGGGAAGGTCAAATTTTGACCTTATTTATGAAGGCTCAGTAGTTTCACTGGGATAAAAAAGGAATCAGCATAGAAAAACCATTTTATTTACTTCCAGTTATGTTCTAGATAGTCACTTCTAGCAGAAAAGCTTTATTCGTTCAGCAAATGTTTACTTAGAGATTCCTACATGAAGAGCACTCCACTGAGTCCAAAAGAGATGCAAATATCAATCACATAGGGTCCCAGCTTCTCAGTTCAGTTCAGTGTGAAAGGTCAGGTGTATGTAAACTTAAAATATAAGGCGTTAAGTGATTAACATAAGAGAAGTAACAGGTGAACTTTTACAGGAATTCAAAGAAGGGGAGGTGATTTATAGCTGGAGAGATGGTGAAAATTTTAATGGGTGAGATATCATTTGAAATGTGTTACAAAGATAGGTAGTTCGACTCTAATAATAAAGTCAACTAGAATACTACTTAGGATTCCCTTTATAATAAAAAGTTTGTGTTAGAAATTAAAGAAATACAATGAAAATTAGGAACATCTTTTTAAGGAAAAAGGACTAAAATCTTAATTATAAAAATATTAGATAAACATATTGAAAGTCACAGTTGAAATAAAATATTTCTTACCTCATTAAATTTAAGTAAATATTTGAACATATCTAAAATTATAAGTATCATCCTCAGTATTTTAAAGACCTCTATGGTACTAGTAGAATTTGTATGTGATTTTAAAGTTTGTATCTGGAAAGCTAACTCTAAAATAAACTTTACCAGTATAGTACTTATACAGGACTCTAAGTGCTACTAGATAAACCTTATTCGGTTAACTAATATCAAGAATTTTTATGTTTTCTTTCAGAAACAGATAACTCCTTATATTTTTCTTTATCTGTTCTCTAATTTATAATATATACCAAGGTTTTGCCAAATGGTTGTAACTTATGGAAAAATTATTATACATTAGGGTTAATAGTTATACATACTAGAGATTGGTCGACAAAAGATAATGCACTACTGATTGCTGTTCTTACTGTAATATTATAAGAATTATTATTAACTATATACATGATATTTTCTTCTGGCCAGTAGTATGGGAACTTGTTTTAAGGATTACCAGATTACTTTGTTTGTACTTTTCCCTGTGACAACTCAGCGTTTGTGACTGACTATGTGCCTGTTCCTTCCATTGTCTTCATTTGTGTAGGTTCTTCATCACCACACAATTCAGATGATCAACAAAAAGTGAATAATTTTATAGAAAAGGGTATAGTATCTTTATTTTACAGTATTTTCTTTTAATTACATTTAATTCATATAGTTTACTTTGAATAGATTTTGACATTTTGTATCAAAATATTATTTTCAGTGAAGATCAAAAGCAGAAAGTTTTCCAAGATGGTAGCCAGTGATATAGGTAGGAAATAGACATTTCTATTTTGTTTCTAATCCTTGCTATTTGCAATGCTAACTAAATACCAGAAAATTATCTAATGCATTGCATTTTGTATATATTAATTTGTTATTCCTATGCTAAACAATCATCTCCTGGGCTGTGTTTCTTCTAAACTTATTGGGGCAATAATTATTAAAAATCAGTTAAACTGGGGTTGCAGTTCTTCCTCTGACTTAACAGTGTGAATTGTTCTATTAATTTTTATTTTTGCTTTATTTTAAAATAAAGCAGGGTTCAATTTATGCCATACGTAGTACAGTTTTATACTCCAAAGTTTTGAAATTTTTTTCTTTATAGTTTTAATTGTATTTTTTCCTACCTGTCTTCTATCCTCACATTATCCAGACTCCAGATTTCAAGGAAGTGGTGTTTTGTTTTTGTTTTTGTTTTTTTTAGCGGTACACGGGCCTCTCACTGTTGTGGCCTCTCCCGTTGCGGCGCACAGGCTCTGGACGCGTAGGCTCAGTGCCATGGCTCACAGGCCCAGCCGCTACGCGGCATGTGGGATCTTCCCAGACCCGGGCACGAACCCGTATCCCCTGCATCGGCAGGCGGACTCTCAACCACTGCGCCACCAGGGAAGCCCAAGGAAGTGGTTCTTTAAAATATTGACTTGTAGTCCGTAATCTGTACTACCCTTGGGTTAAATGGGAATTTACTACCACTCCTTCCCCCCAAGTAAAAATGAGTGATACTTTGAAATGAATTACCCAGTCCAAGATTTTCAAAGTTTCAAACCGGGGGATAAAATATATAATTAAACTTTAGGGACATAATCAAACTTGGGTTTTTTAGTCATAAAAATTTTAATTTTGTCTGAGGATTTTGTGTGTGTGTGTGTGTGTGTGTGTATGTGGTACGCGGGCCTCTCACTGTTGTGGCTTCTCCCGTTGTGGAGCACAGGCTCCGGACGCACAGGCTCAGCGGCCATGGCTCACGGGCCCAGCCGCTCTGCGGCATGTGGGATCCTCCAGGACCGGGGCACGAACCCGTGTCCCCTGTATCGGCAGGCGGACTCCCAACCACTGCGCCACCAGGGAAGCCCTGTCTGAAGATTTTTACAAGCCTGAGAAACACCATTTTACTAAAAGAGAATACATTTAATCTTTGATGTAAATCCAAAAATTTATTACACTGTTAACATATTACTTATTTCCCCCAAAACTCCCACAATTCATTGAATTGTCTTAAATTAGATGAATTTCTAGGCAGCTGGAATAGATTTACATCTTTTCAACTGATAAAGTTTAATATGTGGTAAATTTCTAAAATTCTTAGAAGTAGCATCCATATTGTTTGCACATTGTAAATTGAACCCTGTTTAGTCATATTAACATTGGCAGACTTTTAGCACCTCTGGTCATTTTTTGAATAATGCTGTTTATTCTTGGGCAAAGGGCTCTTCATTTATGGAGTATCAATTATTTATCTGTTTGTATTTGTGGTACTTTAGTGAATCATTTGGTAACATTTAAATCACTTTCATTATCTACGAGCACTACTGCATACTTTTTTTTCAACCAATTTCCTTTTTAGTATATACTATCTTAATAGTACTTCAGAGGTTCTTTTATTGTCATGTAATGTAAAAAGTTAGAAGGGACTTTTCTATGTATAATTTATCAAAGAACTTGTAGAATTTAATTACCTAGGAATTTTACCTTGCATGAAAGTTACTTTGTACATAATTAAATTTTTCAAATAGTTTATCTATTTCATTTTCGATCCTGGGGTTATGTTTGCTTTGTTAAATGTTTTGACTCACTTTCCTTTTCTTTCTGGGTTATGAATAGAATATGAAACATGGAATATCTGAGTGTGATTATTTGAAAGACTTTAATAAATTTCTTAGGATTGAGAACATTATTGGAAGGATAGTTCTTTGGTAACATAAAAAAGAAAGCAAGAATGTTACCAGCAAGTTTTTTTGTCATGCCACTTTCTGTAGTTATATTTTTTGGGAAACATTAACTTTATTCAACTTTTCAAACTTATGTTAGCTCTACAGTTATAAATAATTATTTTTCATCTCCAGAAACCACTTTTATATCTCCTATTTTATATATAATTTTAATTGTTTTCAGTGGAATCTTTCAGTATTTTTTTTGAAGTATAATTGACTTACAATATTATTAATAGGTTCAGGTGTACAACATAGTGATCCAGTATTTTTATACATTACCTACCATACAAAGTTATAGTATTTGTGACTGTATTCCCTTTGCTATACATTACATCCCAGTGACTGAGTTACTTTATAACTGGTAGTAGTTTTTTAATTCCAATGTATATCCCAAGGTATGTAGAAGGCAAGCTTACTTCTCAATTTTTTCTTCATTCAGATGGAGACTATGCCATTTTAGATTGTAAAGTTTTTTCAGTTGAAAAAAACAAACAAACAAAAATAGTTTTTCTCCCTACATTAGTGTCTAGTTTCGTAATAAGACTTAGCATAAAATATGCTACTGAAAAACACATAAAATGTCAATGAAACATTGGGAAAAAAATCATAAAATCTCCTAAAGACCTCTCTTTTTTTCTGTCAATACTTAAAGCTTAATAATATCAAATGTGCTAGGACTCCTTGAGCGTTCTGACCTTACTTTGTTCCCTATCATCCAATCCCATACTTGCTCTAAAGAATCCTGAACCTCATAAAAGTATCACCTTGTTCTTCCTCAGTCTACAGACATTTATTGCTTTAGCTTAGGCAGTTATGCTGTGGCCTAATTAGGGAAGGCATAAGAATTAAGCCTCGAACCTCCAAGATCATCACCGGTGAAAGAACGACCTTATGTGGAAGGCTGACAGAATGTATTGGCTCTGAAGTTTTGTCCCTAAGTTTCACTTACACTTTGAAAGTAAGGGCCAGGGGGTGTACAGGATGTCACTCTCACTTTAACAATCTGACCCAACCGTGGAAAACCAACTTTTTTTTGCTGCCTGACAGTACAGCTGAAATAGCTGAGACGGTAACAATTTTTTTAAAATATACTTAACAATTACAATTTTCCTAGCACACTGTAGCAACCATTTATAAATATTTTTTTCTTATTTAATCCGCTCAGTAACCTCAGTTAGCTACTTACTGTTATTTCCCTGTTTCACAGATGAGGACACTAAGAGTTAAAGAGTATGTAGAGTATCTGTTGGTTACACAGCTAGCAGATGTCGGAGCCATGATTTATACTGAGCTTGTCCAACTCCACTATTTGTCCTCTTCAACAATATCCTGTATTACCTCTTAAGAAGACTTACTGAAGGCTGTAAGGATTCAAAAACAAATCTGTTGTGTGATTTGAAACTAGATAATCTGGCTCTGACCCTGTTCTATCTACGTGGTAACCTGGAAGAAAGGTGGATCGTGTTAAATTCTGTCCAAGCACTAGGTCATGGGGGCCATCATGGTACCCATCACGCAAATATAATATACAGTGCCTGGAAGTCTACCTTCCTCAAAGAGCAGACTCAAGTGAAAGTAACTAGAGTGGACAGTAGGGTTCCCGAACCCATCTACCCAAAGCCTGGCTTCATTGTTTGTTTCCTGACCCACAGCTAACTCAGGTAAACAATACTGACAATGACTTCATTGTTCGTGCATAAGAATAGCAGCCTAAAAAGACATAACTTTAGTCTTGTGAATTTAACAGTAAAAATATAGTATAGTATAATGCAACTGCAGCATCCCTATGCATGTAGCACACATATAGTGATTTGTTTTGCCTGTTCATACCTTATGAATAATTTTTGTTAGTAAAATCTTAATGGCCAACATTTCCAAAATCAATAACTTTCCTGTAGTTAGTTAGCAATTTCTGTAAATCATTTAGAAAATAAGATTGCTTATCAATTTTTTATTTGTTCATTATTTATATTTTATAAAATTTCAGAAATATATAAAGCTTTTTATTATTCTAAGTTTATATAAAAATAGTCCTAAAATATGTATCTTTGTTAAAGTATTAAACAAATTTTTCATGATATACTTATGAATAAAATATGGTACAGATGTTAGCATTGTTTGGTAGATCTTGAAATTACACGATTAAACTTCTCTAAAGATCATTCTATTTCATTATGAGTCTATTTCAGTCTGAAAGTAGATTTCTAGCTGGATTCTATAGTCTACAACCCTGCCCATGCCCCATTTTATTACTAATTTTCATATAGAAGGAATGATTATCAAATTGATCACATGAAACTGTGAGGGGGAAATAATACTGGAGATGAAAAATAAAGATTCAAAAGTATGGTGACTTAATTAGTGCTGTGCCAAAACAAACAGAATAATAGCTCTATTTTTTCTTAATTGGGGTGTAGTTGCTTTACAGTGTTGTGCTAGCTTCTGCTGCACAGCGAACTGAATCAGCCATACGTATATATGTATCCCCTCTTTTCTGGATTTCCTTCCCATTTAGGTCATCAGAGAGCATTGAGTAGAGTTCCCTGTGCTATACAGCAGTTCTCATTAGTTATCTGTTTTATACATAGTAGTGTATATATGTCAATCCCAATCTCCCAATTCATCCCACCCCAGTAGCTCTATTTAATGGACACCTCCTAAGTTCTAGAGATTATACTAGATATTTGTCATATGATACTTATTAATATAGGAAAGATAATATCTCCAGGGCCCTTTTTATGTCTCAAATTTTTGAATTAGCAGTTACTTGGGGAATAATTAATTTTCTTTCTTAGCAAAAACTGAAGTAATTTTTGAAGTCTACTTAAATGAAGATAATGTCCGAGTGCTGTTTTCATGAGTTCTCCTATACATGAGTCCCAATGATTCCTTTTTTATATTAAAGTGTTCTAACAGACTTAAATCTGTTCGGAAACATTATATTCTAAATCACTAACTTATTAAATCCTACAGTTTTAAAGCAGCTCAAGCCCCTTTATTTTTCAAGAAAAAAATCTGAGCCTATCCAAAGAAATATCCCATGATCATAACTTAGTCAAGATCAGAATCCCAGTCTGTTGACTATACACTGTAGCATGTCCCTGCTCTCATAGTATATGGTCTCTTCTTGTGCTGCCTTCCCAATTCTTTTATATTTACAGTTTGAAAAATAAGTTCTCAGAGGTTTATTTGGAGTTTGCCATATGAATTTGAAAAGGTTTGTATGAAATTAAGTCGAATTTTAAGTTTTTAAATTATTCTAATTCATTATAAAACAAATTAGTACTGATATTTCTAGTTTATATTCCCCAATATTCAACCCAAAATGTGGCTGCTACACCTATAGAAGTTCATCTTTACATTTAATCCACAATGTGGCTACTGAAAGAACAGAAGCTCATCTTGAAAGAGAAGATGAGTCAAGTGTGCAGTAATACCGTTTTTACAGGTAACTTTAATATTTTCCACTTTGAAAAAAGCATATTACTTACTTTTTTTTTTACGTCTTAATTGGAGTATAACTGCTTTACAATGGTGTGTTAGTTTCTGCTTTATAACAAAGTGAATAAGTTATACATATACGTATGTTCCCACATCTCTTCCCTCTTGCTTCTCCCTCCTTTCCACCCTCCCTATCCCACCCCTCCAGGCAGTCACACAGCACTGAGCTGATCGCCCTGTGCTATGCGGCTGCTTCCCACTAGCTATCTACCTTACGTTTGGTAGTGTATATATGTCCGTGCCTCTCTCTCGCTTTGTCACAGCTTACCCTTCCCCTTCCCCATATCCTCAACTTCATTCTCTACTAGGTCTGTGTCTTTATTCCTGTCTTACCCCTAGGTTCTTCATGACATTTATTTTTTCTTAAATTCCATATATATGCGTTAGCATACGGTATTTGTCTTTCTCTTTCTGACTTACTTCACTCTGTATGACAGACTCTAGGTCTATCCACCTCATTACAAATAGCTCAATTTTGTTTCTTATTATGGCTGAGTAATATTCCATTGTATATATGTGCCACATCTTCTTTATCCATTCATCCAATGATGGACACTTAGGTTGTTTCCATCTCCGGGCTATTGTAAATGGAGCTGCAATAAACATTTGGGTACATGACTCTTTTTGAATTATGGTTTTCTCAGGGTATATGCCCAGTAGTGGGATTGCTGGGTCATATGGTAGTTCTATTTGTAGTTTTTTAAGGAACCTCCATACTGTTCTCCACAGTGGCTGTATCAATTTGCATTCCCACCAACAGTGCAAGAGGGTTCCCTTTTCTCCACACCCTCGCCAGCATTTACTGTTCCTAGATTTTTTGTTGATGGCCATTCTGACTGGTGTGAGATGATATCTTATTGTAGTTTTGATTTGCATTTCTCTAATGATTAATGATGTTGAGCATTCTTTCATGTGCGTGTTGGCAGTCTGTATGTCTTCTTTGGAGAAATGTCTGTTTAGGTCTTCTGCCCATTTTTGGATTGGGTTGTTTGTTGTTTTGTTATTGAGCTACATGAGCTGCTTATAAATTTTGGAGATTAATGCTTTGTCAGTGGCTTCATTTGTAAATATTTTCTCCCATTCTGAGGGTTGTCTTTCGGTCTTGTTTATGGTTTCCTTTGCTGTGCAAAAGCTTTGAAGTTTCATTAGGTCCCATTTGTTTATTTTTGTTTTTATCTCCATTACTCTAGGAGATGGGTCAAAAAGGATCTTGCTGTGATTTATGTCATAGAGTGTTCTGCCTATGTTTTCCTCTAAGAGTTTGATAGTTTCTGGCCTTACATTTAGGTCTTTAATCCATTTTGAGCTTATTTTTGTGTATGGTGTTAGGGAGTGATCTAATCTCATACTTTTACATGTACCTGTCCAGTTTTCGCAGCACCCCTTTTTTTTTTTTAACATCTTTATTGGGGTATAATTGCTTTACAGTGGTGTGTTAGTTTCTGCTTTATAACAAAGTGAATCAGTTATACATATACATATGTTCCCATAGCTCTTCCCTCTTGCGTCTCCCTCCCTCCCGCCCTCCCTATCCCACCCCTCCAGGTGGTCACAAAGCACCGAGCTGATCTCCCTGCCCAGCACCACTTATTGAAGAGGCTGTCCTCTCTCCACTGTACATTCCTGCCTCGTTTATCAAAGATAGGGTGGCCATATGTGCGTGGGTTTATCTCTGGGCTTTCTTTCCTGTTCCATTGATCTATATTTCTGTTTTTGTGCCAGTACCATACTGTCTTGATTACTGTAGCTTTGTAGTATAGTCTGAAGTCAGGGAGCCTGATTCCTCCAGCTCTGTTTTTCGTTCTCAAGATTGCTTTGGCTATTCGGGGTCTTTTGTGTTTCCATACAAATTGTGAAATTTTTTGTTCTAGTTCTGTGAAAAATGCCAGTGGTAGTTTGATAGGGATTGCATTGAATCTATAGATTGCTTTGGGTAGTAGAGTCATTTTCACAATGTTGATTCTTCCAATCCAAGAACATGGTATATCTCTCCATCTGTTTGTATCATCTTTAATTTCTTTCATCAGTGTCTTATAATTTTCTGCATACAGGTCTTTTGTCTCCTTAGGTAGGTTTATTCCTAGATATTTTATTCTTTTTGTTGCAATGGTAAATGGGAGTGTTTTCTTGATTTCACTTTCAGATTTTTCATCATTAGTATATAGGAATGCCAGAGATTTCTGTGCATTAATTTTGTATCCTGCTACTTTACCAAATTCATTGATTAGCTCTAGTAGTTTTCTGGTAGCATCTTTAGGATTCTCTATGTATAGTATCATGTCACCTGCAAACAGTGACAGCTTTATTTCTTCTTTGTGAATTTGGATAGCTTTTATTTCTTTTTCTTCTCTGATTGCTGTGGCTAAAACTTCCAAAACTATGTTGAATAAGAGCAGAGAGAGTGGACAACATGTCTTTTTCCTGATCTTAGTGGAGATGCTTTTAGTTTTTTCACCATTGAGGACCATGTTGGCTGTGAGTTTGTAATATATGGCCTTTACTCTGTTGAGGAAAGTTCTCTGTATGCATACTTTCTGCAGGGCTTTTAATCATAAATTGGTGTTAAATTTTGTCAGAAGCTTTCTCTGCATCTATTGAGATTACCATATGGTTTTTCTCTTTCAGTTTGTTAATATGGTTTATCACATTGATTGATTTGCATATATTAAAGAATCCTTGCATTCCTGGAATAAACCCCACTTGATCATGGTGTATGATCCTTTTAATGTGCTGTTGGATTCTGTTTGCTAGTATTTTGTTGAGAATTTTTGCATCTATGTTCATCAGTGATATTGGACTGTTGTTTTCTTTCTTTGTGACATCCTTGTGTGGTTTTGGTATCAAGGTGATGGTGGCCTCATAGAATGAGTTTGGGAGTGTTGCTCCCTCTGCTATATTTTGGAAGAGTTTGAGAAGGATAGGTGTTAGCTCTTCTGTAAAATTTTGATAGAATTCGCATGTGAAGCCATCTGGTCCTGCGCTTTTGTTTGTTGGAAGATTTTTAATCACAGTTTCAATTTCAGTGCTTGTGATTGGTCTGTTCATATTTTCTATTTCTTCCTGATTCAGTCTTGGCAGGTTGTGCATTTCTAAGAATTTGTCCATTTCTTCCATGTTGTCCATTTTATTGGCATAGAGTTGCTTGTAGTAATCTCTCATGATCCTTTGTATTTCTGCAGTGTCAGTTGTTACGTCTCCTTTTTCATTTCTGATTCTATTGATTTGAGTCTTCTCCCTTTTTTTCTTGATGAGTCTGGCTAATGGTTTATCAGTTTTGTTTATCTTCTCAAAGAACCAGCTTTTAGTTTTATTGATCTTTGCTATCGTTTCCTTCATTTCTTTTCCATTTATTTCTGATCTGATCTTTATGATTTCTTTCCGTCTGCTACCTTCAGGGTTGTTTTGTTCTTCTTTCTCTAATTGCTTTAGGTGCAAGGTTAGGTTGTTTATTCGAGATGTTTCCTGCTTCTTAAGGTGGGCTTGTATTGCTATAAACTTCCCTCTTAGAACTGCTTTTGCTGCATCCCATAGGTTTTGGGTCGTTGTATCTCCATTGTCATTTGTTTCTAGGTATTTTTTAATTTCCTCTTTGATTTCTTCAGTGATCACTTCGTTATTAAGTAGTGTATTGTTTAGCCTCCATGTGTTTGTATTTTTTACAGCTCTTTTCCTATAATTGATATCTAGTCTCATGGCGTTGTGGTCGGAAAAGATACTTGATACAATTTCAATTTTCTTAAATTTACCAAGGCTTGATTTGTGACCCAAGATATGATCTATCCTGGAGAATGTTCCATGAGCACTTGAGAAAAATGTGTATTCTGTTGTTTTTGGATGGAGTGTCCTATAAATATCAATTAAGTCCATCTTGTTTAATGTATCATTTAAAGCTTGTGTTTCCTTATTTATTTTCATTTTGGATGATCTGTCCATTGGTGAAAGTGGGGTGTTGAAGTCCCCTACTATGAATGTGTTACTGTCGATTTCCCCTTTTATGGCTGCTAGTTTTTGCCTTATGTATTGAGGTGCTCCTATGTTGGGTGCATAAATATTTACAATTGTTATATCTTCTTCTTGGATCGATCCCTTAATCATTATGTAGTGTCCTTCTTTGTCTCTTCTGATAGTCCTTATTTTAAAGTCTATTTTGTCTGATATGAGAATTGCTACTCCAGCTTTCTTTTGGTTTCCATTTGCGCATGTAATATTTTTCCATCCCCTCATTTTCAGTCTGTATGTGTCTCTAGGTCTGAAGTGGGTCTCTTGTAGACAGCATATATATGGGTCTTGTTTTGGTATCCATTCAGCCAGTCTGTGTCTTTTGTTGGGAGCATTTAATCCGTTTACATTTAAGGTAATTATCGATATATATGTTCCTATTCCCATTTTCTTAACTGTTTTGGGTTCGTTATTGTAGATCTTTTCCTTCTCTTGTGTTTCTTGCCTAGAGAAGATCCTTTAGCAGTTGTTGTAAAGCTGGTTTGGTGCTGAACTCTCTCAGCTTTTGCTTGTCTGTAAAGGTTTTAATTTCTCCATCAAATCTGAATGAGATCCTTGCTGGGTAGAGTAATCTTGGTTGCAGGTTTCTCTCCTTCATCACTTTAAATATGTCCTTCCAGTCCCTTCTGGCTTGCAGAATTTCTGCTGAAAGATCAGCGGTTAACCTTATGGGGATTCCCTTGTGTGTTATTTGTTGTTTTTCCCTTGCTGCTTTCAATATGTTTTCTTTGTACTTAATTTTTGACAGTTTGATTAATATGTGTCTTGGTGTATTTCTCCTTGGATTTATCCTGTATGGGACTCTCTGTGCTTCCTGGACTTGATTAACTATTTCCTTTCCCATATTAGGGAAGTTTTCAACTATAATCTCTTCAAATATTTTCTCAGTCCCTTTCTTTTTCTCTTCTTCTTCTGGAACCCCTATAATTCGAATGTTGGTGCATTTAATGTTGTCCCAGAGGTCTCTGAGACAGTCCTCAGTTCTTTTCATTCTTTTGGAAAAAGCGTATTAGTTACTCTTAATTGTCAAGAATGAAATTTCACAGACAGGTACTTTAAAACCATTATACAAGTAGGAATTCCTCTAAATGAATTCTTTTTTCTTTTTCAGGATGACTAAAATCTGAAAGATTTTCTGTCAAATTTCATAATAAAACCTGCTCAGTAAAGTCTGTTTGTGTTTTATTACCAGTACTTACTGTGTATGCGTCTCTCTCTATAGAATCATCTTTTTCTTACATTAGAAGGATATGCAGTGATCTTTCTAGAAATAACTTGCTGTTTGTTTCCTAACATAAAGGAAATTAGTCCAAATTTAAGTTACATTACTGAAATAGTTTTTCGTCAACTATTGTTTGAACAGAGCTATTGATGTGCCAATTTATTTTCTGTGATTACTTATTTTATTTATTTGCTAGAGTTGCCATATGAAAATACTGCAAACTGGATCGCTTAAATAATAGAAATTTACTTTCTCTAGAATAGTTCTAAAGGCTAGAAGTCCAAGATCAAGGCATTGACAGTTTTTTTTTTCTTTCTGAGGCCTCTCTCCTTGGTGTACAGGTGGTTGCCTTCTTTCTGTGTCCTCACATAGTCTGTTCTTCTAGGCATGTGCACCCCTAGTGTGTCTTTGTACCCAGATTTCTTCTTCTTACATGTACCAATCAGATTGGATGAGCACCCACACTTAGTGACCTCATTTCAACTTAATCGCCTCTTTAAAGGTCCTATCTCCAAATAGGTCGTATTCTGAGTTAGTAAGGGTTAAGCCTTCAACATATGAATTCAGGGGGAATAATTCAGCACGCAGCACTTACTATGTTAAGTTTATGTAATACCTTCTATAGGAAATGCTTTGAGGTGTTTTTGATTATGGTGATATCCTAGACGTTAAGTTTTATGAGTTTGTGGAAAGTACGTAGAGACAGGAAAAATAATGAAGACAGAAACTCTAGGAGTTCAAGAATTAAGAGAACTTGTAATAGGCAGATCTTTACCAGACAGGTATTAGTATCTCTTTAAAGTTTCTCCTTCATCTTAGGTAATAGATAAGTGTTTTGTATTTCCAAAAGTTGTCCTTTTGGTTAATAAGCCTATATTTAATTTGTCCTCTTTTTCTCTCTTTTTCACTTCGTGAAGAAATTCAGCTTCTTTCTAAAAATTCCAATAACAGTTTTTGTTTATTTTTATTCATTGCCATGTTTATTGAACATACACATTAAGTGCTAGACACATGCATAGATGCAATAATTTGCAAAATAAATTCTGTTCCCAAATTCATAGAATTTATATTCTAGGATAGGAGGTAGAAACTGACATTATTAGTTCAAATGACTATTAAAATAGTGTGTGATAGGAGAGGTTCTACTTCTTGGTCCCACTACCCCCACTTGGATTGCTTGCTCTATCCTACAAGCTGATTTTTAGTCTTTTTTTTTTATTCTGATTGCTTTTATTTAATATGCATACATTTCGACATTATCCATGAAAAGAGTTACATTGGATCTCTGCAGGTGAGAAAAGTGATATTGTCACTTTATTCTAACTATTGAACTGCTCTCGATGTAAACAAAGATCCATTTGCTTTTTTGGCTTCTTCATACTGTCATACTAAGAATTCATTTTACCTTTTATTGTTGGTACATTGTTTAATATAAAAGTCATAGCTCTGTTTTCCTTTAAAAACCTTCCTTAGAAGAATAAGATGTGGAACACAGTGGGTAGAAAAGCTAAAGGAAAATTTCAAAGCATCTGTTTAATTTCAGAGAAGTGGTAAGAATCTTTGTAATTGAGAAACTTTTCTTTGCAAAGAACTAAAAAGCATCAGCCGTGACGAAACTGTCATCTATGGTATAATGGCCCAAGCAGTCCCCTTGCCTTAAGATTTGCTTCTCTTGAACATCATGCATCTCTCCTTGGTGTTGAAACTACCATTGCAGACATGATTGTTGTGATTAAGTGTAACTTCATTTTTCTTTACAATCAAACGCAGCTCTTTACTGCTTATTCAGCCAGCCAGCTTGATATTCTCATTCTGGTTTATAAGAAGAGAGTGCAAACACTCAGGTTAACAGCCTGCTGAGATCCATCTCTGACTCCAGTTTTTTTCAGACTAAAGAAACTTCTTTACTCTCATTCCCATTGTTTCTGCTGTGGACAAAGGCATAGGAAAAGAGAGCTATTTTATAGTTTCTAGTGACAGAGGATTTCAAAGCAAGGAAGATACTGGGTACCAGGGCAAGAGTTGAAGAATACACAGATAAAGAAGAGAACAACAGGCAATTTGCCTTCCAGGAACTCATTCAGATCATATGTTTTCAGTTTGAAAACCTCAGTGGAAGCTGAGTAACTTCAAAGCATGAGCAGCAGTTTCTTTTTCAGTGTGATGAAATCAGGTGACAAGGTAATTGTGTTGGCAAGTGCTTCTGAGACTCCTGAGAAGTAAAAATATGAGCTTCAGAAAATGCTGGATAAAGTCTGCAACTGCTTCCTCACAAAAGTACAACCAGAGTACAGTTTATAAGGCAGGAGGACTAACTGCAGGTTCTCCAGAAGCGGATCTGCCTCTCCTGGACCTGCCACCAAGGAGGTTGATTAAACAGACCTGAAAACAAGGATATTCCTCTGAAGTAGTCGCAGAAACTGAAAGATAGAAACATTTAGCCTAAATTTCAACTTTAGACCTTGGGTTTTGGAACTTAGCCTCTCACAGAAGACAACAGTAAAACTAGTCAAAATACATGAGGCTCTTATTGCCAGGCATTGAGCAGTCCAGGACTGTCATCCTCAAGAGAAAGAAAAAACATGAGGTGAAACACAGCTCTCTGCCAGAGAATACTTTTCCTGTTGCAGTGCAGAGTGATTAGAACCCAAGTGGAGTTGCAGTCTCATTAAGCTAAGGAGGAAGAAATTGGAGTTCTGGGCTTCTAAAGTGACTGGAATTTGTGAGGGAGGGCACTAGAGAAGAAGGGACTGCTTCAAGGGGGATTCCTAGAAGTCCCTGTGGAGATTCAATGCAGGTCCTTGCCTTAGGGCTGGGCCACATACGAGCTGGTCAAGACTTCAGTAGGCCTTCTTAACAACCACCTGCTGTGAGGATGAGAGCTGGCCAGTGATATCAGAGGTCATGCGATGCTGGGAGTAGATGTAGTGAGACCTTGCTGAGCACCTCATTCATTCTGTTTATATCCCAGCAAGGCCACTCTTGAAGAGTAAGTGTCAGTTCTTAGCATAAGAGCCATACCGTAGAACAAAGTTCTAACTGAAATAGACCCACCCTAACAAAGAATAAAACCAAGCTTGTTATCCACCAGTAATTTAACTGTGTGGCAGAACAAAACTCAACACCAATTAAGGTTGATGGTATAATCCAGGCTCCCTTCAACATATTATCTCTATTCAGTCAAAACATATGTCCACATTCAATCAAAAGTTCCTAGACAAGTGAAATAAAAATTCAAAATCGTGAGAAAATATGACCCATAATTAAGAATTTAAAAAATCAGTAGAAACAGATTATAAGATGACCTAGATGTTGAAATTAGCAGCCAAGAGTTTTAAAGCAGCTGCTATAATATTATATGTTCAGGTACTGAAATGGAAGTGAACAGATGGAGAATATCAGCAGAGAAAATTAAAACTTTATAACAAAGTGAAATACTAGTACTGAAGAGTTCAGTATCTGAAACTATATGATCAGTTCATCAGGTGGGTTTAGTATCACTAGATGGAGACTACAGAAGAAAGGGCTATGGAACCTGAAGGCATAAATATAAATTACACAGGAAATGCCAAGGAATTAAATCTTTTCCCCCCTCTACCGCTTCCCCATAAAAATATCTTATAAATTACTCAGGTTTATTTCACTTCTTATGTTTAGATATAGAACTTAGTTTTTGAAGTGAACTTAAAAAGAGGTTGAGCTTAAAGTTGTGCATGCCATTCTATATTTATACCCTAAAAGTTTTTTTCCATTTTCTTGTTTTAGTTAATTGGACTATTACCATAGAATTAGAATAAAGAAATATTGGGTTGTTTACAGGTATATTAATAGCTCATCTGTGTAACATTTTACAGTTTATGAAAAAGTCATTTTATTTGTTTATTATTCATAAATAATGTTTATCAAATCCACACTGTGTGTAAGGTATTATGCCTAATGTTTTGCTTATGTCATCTTATATAATCTTCACAACTATGAAATTGTCATTAATATCTATTCCCACTTTACAGATGAGGAAATTTAAGGTTTAGAGACGCAAAGTGATTGGCCCAAGGTCACACACCTAGTAGTTGGTTGAATTAGATATAAACTCATATTTGGTCTGATTGCAAATCCAGTCCTAACCACCGTACTTTACACTTCCACATTTTACAAACTAGATGTTGAAGCTTCTTCAAGAAATGTTCGCTGTGGGCTTACTGTATCTATGTACTGGGTTTGATGAATTAGTCTTGTTCCCTATCCTGAAGTTGCTTTTAGTCTAGGGACGTTGATGCTCTCTGTGGTCCACATAACAGCAGCACCAGCATCTCCTGGGAGCCTGTTAGAAGTGCAAGAATCTGATTTCACAAGATACCCAGGTGACTGGTGTGCACATTCAAGATTTATAAGCACTTGATTAAGTTTCAGAATAACTTAATCAAATCAGAGTAGCGGGGTCTAGAGAGGCATCCACATCATCTGATTCTGAAAGAGTATCTTTAGACTGTACCTGACTGATTTTTCTCCTTCGGATATTGTATAGATATTATTTATCAATCTACGTACATTGTGCCTTTGATATTTGGTGAAAACCTCTGAATTCTTTGAAAAGTTTAATATTGCATTTTAGAAAACATTTTGAGAGGGCTATAGTATCTTCTAGGTTTAAGAGAATTGGATATTAAATACAAGAGCAGCCATTTAGATGAGATCAACCAACCATAGATTTGGCTATTTTAGTTTTCTATTACTTTTTATCTTTTAACTGAGACTGATTAAGTCTGTGTGAAAATGGGATAAGACTGATTCATATATTTGACCCATTGTTGTTATTTTTTAAAGGATGCTAATTAGATTAATGAAGCTTAGAAATAAATACTTGATTTCCCCCTATCCCTTCCCAGTTTGCCTAATGCCTCTTTCCTAACACTGGATTTGTCATTTTTTTAGATGTGGAAGTTATGTACTATGACTGGATTTCTCTTTGTTTACATGGCGCCCTTATGGACTAGCAGGGTCTGTTCTTTAAATATCTCCTAACAGTCCAAAATTTAACCCAATATACACATTCATGTATTAACAAACAAATGCTTTTTCAAAATTTCACATAGGAAGCACTATTCTGTTACGCATGCACTGCCACTAACATAATAGATATAGTTAAACACCTCCTAACTTTAAATCACTTCCTAGATTTAGGCAATAACTGATTTTCAGGATGGAAAGTGAATTTCAGTAGGTTTTTACATAGGCTTTTGTATTATTCTAGTCCAAAATAGAAGTATCTGTAGTTTATATTTTTGTAAATACTCTAATTTTAGACTGAGCACGACTTTGTTTTTTTGTTTTTTACTAAAATGTAAATTGAGTTGACATATATGAAGAAATGGATGAGCCAAATATTTTTGTGAAGTAATCAAATACTTCAATTTGATGGTAGATATAGGATGTCCTATATTCAAGAGATTTAAGTTAAAAAAGAATGAGCCTAACAGCTGTGAAGACGAGGAGCTGGAAAGATTTTATTTTATCACATACCCAAATTCAGTCTTATGCCTCTATTGTCCTTATCTGCAACACCTTCTTTCTGAGAAATGATTTTGCTTCCTTAGAAAAGCCTAACCCTTTCCTGTGAGCCTAAGAAATAATTAACAGTTAGAATTTAAAAGGCTTCCTTGAGGTGAGAGCTTCAAGCACTCAAAGGTGTTACAATCAAGTAAGTACAAACTTTTTAAAAAGTTGAAAATAAGATTTACTTTCCACCCATAACATTATTAATCATATCTTAATTATCTTAGCATCTAGACTTAGTAAGAAAAATATTCACTCCTATCTTGAAGAGCAGTTGGTATGAATGAGCATGAATCAGGTATTCTTCAGAACTTTAAAAATGCATTTTATTTTTCAGCAAAAATGTCAAGGAAGTTAAGCTTGCCTACTGACCTAAAGCCTGACTTAGGTAAGTAAAATAAATAAATGAAAATACATAGTAGTTAAACTCTCTTTAATGGGAAGACAAGGAAATCCGGAGATTTAAAATGACCATAGACTAGATTTTCATTGAAAATCAAGTTAAAAATGACTAAGTGTTGGGCTTCCCTGGTGGCACAGTGGTTGAGAGTCCACCTGCCGATGCAGGGGACACAGGTTCGTACCCCGGTCCGGGAGGATCCCACATGCCGCGGAGCAGCTGGGCCCGTGAGCCATGGCCGCTGAGCCTGCGCATCCGGAGCCTGTGCTCCGCAACTGGAGAGGCCACAACAGTGAGAGGCCCATGTACCGCAAAAAAAAAAAAAAAGAAAAAAAAAATGACTAAGTGTTTAAGGATTAATAGCCTTCAGGATGCTCTCTGTAAATTGTAAAGGATAATTATAATATAAATTTAAGCAAATCAAAATAATATATTTCCTCAGCCCTCTCATACTTTATCTAAACAAAATTTAGTGTAAGATTAAAATATGTGTGATTTTGGATTAATTTCTATTAACTGTCTGAAAACTTATTTTGAACTTTATTATTTGTAAACTTATTTTATGAGAATTTAATATTTTCAAAATAAATGACTAGTTTTCTGTATTACAGTGAATCTCATATCAAGAATCATTATTACTTTTTGACAATAATAAGGTGGAAAATATATCTTTTTCTGTAGCGCTCTCTATGCAACCTATCCATTAGGAAAGCAGAGTGAATATATTCACACATTCCTTCTGATTTATATCCAGCTCCAAAACAGCTCCCTGATACCCCAGGATAGGGACAAATGACATTTCAATAAAGACAAAAATAAGATTCCATGTAGTAAATATAAAGCAGGATTTCCATTTTAATTTTAGAATTTCTATTGCCTTTAAGTGGATAAGACGTATGACTGCATATGGATGATTTCACGGTTTGTCTTAGAAACAACTAGATTTTCTCCTTTTTATTTGCTCACCCACCTCATCTTCTCACTGTTAATTCTCTAGATTCCTTGACTATCTTCTTATGCATAATACAGACTTAGGCATTGGTCCATTTCACCTTACTGATTTTAGCATTTCCAAATCATAGTCTTATCTCAGTTATACTGATAGCATGTTATTATGAGTGAGTAGGCATAATATCTTCCACTGTCATCAGTGAAAGGTTCCATTCTTGAACATAGAAAGAACAGTTTAGTAGAACCCTGTAATACCCCTGCTGTTAAGGGAACCAGAGATAAATTCTAGAATGTTGGATAATGTATGTTTTGAGAAGAGCATAGTTCCCTTCGCTATAAAAGTGAAAGATGCCATTTGAACCCACGTGTATCTGAGGCTACCGTTAAGCATTTTTTTCCCCAACAAGAGGATCCAGAGTTTTCATCAGACTCTCAAAGATGCCCATGATTTTAGTAACACTGAATACTACTACTTAAAATGGTTTTGTGTCTTTTAGTACCTAAAAATCTGTTGAGAAAACACATGTAGAAGTACTTTTTAAATTAGTAAAAATAGGATGTCAATTACTTTTTAAAAGAATATTCACACTTATGAATTATTTAAGTAATTTAATCAAAGTGTGTGCTCTGTGCTTTTATAGATCATCTTTATTCAGTTTATCTTTTACTTGTGTGCCCATGTATCTCAATGCCCTAAGCTAATTATAACTTTGATTAATATATATGTTGAAACAATACCCATGTTGCCTCAATAATTTTCCCTTAAGTCATTGTGCTACTGAACTATTTTTTGATAGAGATTCTTAGCTGGTAATTCTTTTACATTGGCCGGAGAGTCAACGGGGAAAAACAACTATTTTTTTTTTAAAACAAACTGCCAAATGTTGCTAAAGTAGCTGAGCTGTTGGACTTTCCTGCAGCTATGGAAGCTTCTGTGAATAGAATTCACTTTTGTTTATAGGGGAATTATGCAACATTGTACTTTCACCATAGCTTCACCCTAGATTCCATGGCCCACAACTCAGGAATCATGGGCGATATTGTTAGACTGCTGATGTCACTTTTCAAGTGTCAAGAACAGGAGGCAAAATATCAAACTGTTATGTATCTTTATGTGAGTAAGTATTTTGTCCTAATTTTTACCCTGACCAAATTTACCTCTTGGCATTATGTTTTGATTGGGGGATATAAAATTTTGTTGCATAAGGCTCTGTGTGACAGGAGAGTGTGATATACACAGGTGGAATGTTGTAGGCATCCAGAGAATAACAGGAAAGCAATGATTTTATGACATGGTTGTATCACTAGAGCTGGATGGAGGCATTAATGACAATTTTTTTCTGAGTTTAGGTCGGCCAGAAAGACCACATGTTCCAGTTTTGTTTTTTTTTTTAATCTAAGCACTGAACTTCAGTGCTCAATAATAATTAAAACACTCCACTCGTATGATATTGCTGATATGACTAATCCCATGTTTATCTGGAGTTGCCTAACATGTTTTAGACTTGAACATGGGCACAGATCCAAACTCTTCCATTAACTAGCTTTCTCAGTCATTTAACCTGTCTGAGCCTCTACTTCATTATTTGTTAAATTATGGTGATAATACTTTTCAGGGTTATTATATAGATTGAATAAAATG
This sequence comes from Lipotes vexillifer, assembly GCF_000442215.2. Lineage (NCBI taxonomy): Eukaryota > Metazoa > Chordata > Mammalia > Artiodactyla > Lipotidae > Lipotes > Lipotes vexillifer. The sequence continues at coordinate 173,626 of NW_006780142.1, forward strand.
ATAAATGTAAAGTTTATGATGGTATGAAGCACATGGTAGGCCCTACTTAGTGGTAGCTATTTCATTTCTGCTCTTATTAGTAGAATGAAAATGAAAATTTCTATTCCATTTGTTAAGCTTGCCCAATTTCTAAAATTTAAGCCACAAAGACCCACAACATCTAACTTAAGAGCAGTCAGTGGTAGTTACAATTCATGAACTGCTGAAGATTCTAACTTGTTTTCAAACAGTTCTACACAGATAAAATAAGCAACCTAATTCTCTAAGTTCAGAGTTGATTCTGATTCAGTTCATTTTCCCATATTGATCTAGCCATAGGAGTTTCTCTGGCAATCTAATTTTTATAGAGAAGTCATATAATAAAAACAGTTGTAGTTTATGAATTTTGTATAGTTAAATTAGTCTATTAAATTAAAATAATGTTTACTTGGCCTATGAATTAACATTTGAAGTATAGATTGTTGTGAATCACCTATTGTAATTTTAATAGATAACAGTAAAGGTTTTCATACAGCTTAATTTATATTGAAATTTATAATATTAAATTTTCTTGTATCACTGATTTTCATTTTTATCACTAGGTCACAACTGATAATATAGGTGAATATGTCTGTTCATCTTGTTATGTGTATGTCTTATCAAAGTAACAAATATTTTTATCATTGGAAAATAAATTTTAAATTTCTGTTCTTTTACTAAAATAACTTTGGGAACATAAAGAGTTAACATTTGGAATCAATATATTACAAACTCATCCAGTAATGAGCTATTTCTTATAGAAAGTTGTTTTATTTACATTAAGTAGTTCTTTTCTACTGTGTCATAATCTGTAACAGGAAGCACAATCTCAGGCAAAAGAAAAGCATTTTTAGAAACTGTAGTTAGAAATAACCCATGCTGTTGTCATAAATAGTGGCTTTATTGTTTTCAGAAGCTAACTGTAATCAAAATTATGTAGTATATAATTATTGTTTGGGAGAATTTTTTTTAACCTATGAACCTAAATTTGATTACAAGAAGCTTTTGGGGGGTATAAGTAGGATTCAATTATGTCTTTTTTATTCAGTAAAATACAACTTAGAAGACTTGAACGTGTTTTTCATTTTTCACAACATTATGAAGTCATTTCTTTCGCAATAGCATTGGAAACATGTGATTTGAGGAATGACTTATTAGATGTGAACAGCAGAAGCTACTGGAAATTTTAATATATCCCAGTGGTGTAGCAGAAACACATTGCTTCAGATACTCCGAACTGTAGGTCTGTCATCAGCAAGTATATGTTGAATACCTTCATATGCAAGGCACTATGCCAAATTCTGCAGTGCATCAAAAGGAGAGAGCCCTTGTTCTCAAGAAATTTACAGTCACATTAGAACAAGGCCTAAGACAAGTCAGAAATAACTACAGAACAAATGTGCTATTCATGCCAGGGGGGCAGATAAAAAGCTATCAAGATTCAAAAGAGAAAAACTGTGTATGGTTTTAGGAATCAGGATAAACTTCATGAGGATGACAGTACTTGAGATGGAGAATAAACACCATCTAGATAGGTAGAGAAAAGGCAAGGGCACGAATCAGAAAGAAAATCACAAGCAAAAAAGTAGGTAAGCTCCAGGTATGTTGGAGAACATTGAATGGCTCGGTTTATTTCCCACAGTGAACTGAAGCAGAGCAGCACTCTGGCAGATAGGGCCGGGAGGGTAGGTTGAGATATTTTGTGGAGTCTTAAAAACCTGAGTAAGAGTATAAGAGGAACTGTTGTGGATTTTTAAGATAGAGGTGATAGAATTAAAACTGTACCTTGTAAAATTTAGTTGAGTTGTGACAGAACAGTGATAGAGTGAAGGTGGGGAGATCTCTTGAGAATTGTAGTCTAGATGAATGGTGATAAAGGCCTGAACATAGGGTGATGGAAGTTGATTAGTAGTGGAAAGAAGGAAACAGAAACATTAGAATAGCGTAGGACTTGGCATCCCTTCAGAGACATGTAAGTAAAGTGAAAGGGAAGGACCGAAATTGGGACTCATTTCAAGTATTGTTTCCCTAGGAGAACAGGGGTGTCATTAATATAAATAGTGCCATTAGAAGAATTTAGAGCCTTGGGGAAATGATGTATTTTGATTTTGCCTAATGAGACATAATAGGAAAAAATTTTTATAAGCCTTTGGAAATGCATTCCAAGAGAAAAGAGGCCAGGGCTTGAAACAGACTTGAGATTGGCCACAGAGAAGGTAGCTGAAGACAAGAGAGGGTTTATTAGTATAATTTACAAGTATCCCTGTCATTACAGACAGAGCCGGGTAAAGGGAATATACCTGGCATCAAGTTAAGTATGAGCCAGATACCAGTTGTACAGTTTAATGAAAAACGCCTTAGATGAACGTTGGTTACAGTTAAAATCGCATTTTGAAAAAAAATAAAGCTAAATTTTTATGGATTAAGGCTTTCATATGGACAGATTTGAAGGTAAAAAGTCCATCATACAATAAATTTGAAGGTAGAATCAGAGTACTTATAAAAGCATTTTTTTAATGTAGAAAATTGAAAATACCCACTTTCCTGATTCTATCTACTCATGAATTATATTACCAAAGGAAGAAACAGCACCATGAGAAAGGGTAGTAAGGGCTAAGATTGGAAAAGCAGCCAGGATACTAACAGAGCTGCACCAAAACCACAGAGATCATACATCCAAAAACTCACTGAACTCACTGGGATGACCTCAGCTCAGTTCTGAGAAGTGTGGATTTGTCCCTCTGTGTTTCAAATACAAGCAAAGGAAAAAATTGTTAGCATAAAAGTAAATTGTTTTTCTTGTCAATTAAAAGAAACTTAAAATTAAATATGCTGTAGATTTTATGTTTTTGCAGATTAACTATTTGGCAAAACTTATACCAAGCAAAAAACATGATATTTTATAACTTGAGCAATCTCACAACATTTTAAATCATTTCAGATATAAGAGATAATTCCTTCAGCCGATCACGGAGTTCAAGTGTAACCAGCATTGATAAAGAATCCCGAGAAGCAATCTCTGCTCTTCATTTCTGTGAAACTTTTACTCGAAAGGCAGATTCAGCCCCCTCCCCATGTTTGTGGGTTGGTACTACATTGGGAACAGTGCTTGTCATTGCACTGAACCTTCCCCCAGGAGAGCAAAGACTTCTTCAGCCAGTAATTGTGTCTCCAAGTGGTATGTATGCTCTGGTGCTATACTTCTATTGAAGGTTGGCTTTAGTATAGTTTAATAGAAGCCTTTGCTTTTCATTTTTGAATCAATCTAAGTCTAAATGGGGATAGTTATAGTCTTATGTTTTTAATTGAAGGAATACATGGAATAAGATTCCAGAATATCATTTACTTATACAGCCATTCAGGTTTTATATTTTTTAAATCCTAGAATCATGTCTAAAATGATTACTACAAAAGAAAATGAGAAAAACAAACAAACAAAAAAAACCACTGTTGTTCTGCTGCGTTCTAGGATACCTCAGAATAGTATGTTCTATAAGCAAAAGGATGGTACATATTTAGAGAAAAAACAGAAAAGTATATTTTTAAACATTATACACTTGGCTAGTTTTAATCTCTAAGTGTGAAGTCTTAAAATACATTAATTTTCTTCTTTGAAGAATTAGAAAAGGTGATTTAATAAAAAAATGTTAAGAAGAAACAATTTACAGTCTTCCTATATTGAAAATGAGATTGAATTTTATCACATGTATGTGGAATCTGATAGGTCTTGAAATAATTGAGAATTCTGGTTTCTGTTACTATTCTATGCTGATCTAGATAGAAAAAATCAAAAACAAAAACATGGTTTTGCTCACTAGTGTATTTCTTGTTTATATAGTACATTTTAACAATACTTAGAATTTAGAATTAAAATGTAAGTATGATTTCTAGTTCTACCATTTCTGAACTACCTTTACATTAAAGGAACAGTTTGATTTATTCATTCAGCTCAATAATTTACTATATACTACATACCTAGTTGTTAGAAAAAGTTACATAATGATGAATTTCTTAACCAATCTCATTTCTTATTAGTAAACAAGTATATGTATTGGAAAAAAAAACTAGAAAGATGAAAATCAAAATGTTGATAGTAATTATCACTGAATAGTGGGATTGTGGGTAGTTTTTATTCTTTTTACTGATTTGTAGTTTCTAAATTTTCTACAACAGACAGTTTGTGATAAGAAAATGTTTCCAATAAATAAAAAAGAGAGAGGGATTATATATAAATAATCTACTATTAACTATATTAAAAAATATTTAAGATTTTTCCAACTGGCAATAAAGTCAAATTAGCTGTAAATCTACTTTGATATGAAATAATTTTCATGTGTAAGAAAGAACCTTTGGGTTTCTTTTCAATGTTGGAATCTTTGAGGTTTGTTTTTAATAGGATGCCTCTTTTAAAACATAACAATGACATTTATATCATATTATCTGTATTGGAACTATGAGGAGAAGAGAGGTGTTTTCCAAGCAGGTGGGTTTCCATGCCTAAGAGCCTGAAATGGTCTATTTTGTCCCCAACTGTTTTTTGTTGTGTTTCTTTTTTTTTTTTTTTTTTTTTTTTTTTTGCCTTCAAGAGAAGAACTCAACAATTACCACTACCCTGATGGAAAACATACTATAATCCTGCCAACTATAGGACAAGCATATATTTAAATATTGGTACAGTTTTAGAAAATCCACTTACTGGGATTACTATATCTCATATATGTTCATATGGACTATAAACCATTCCCAAATTAGCAAACCGTTTAAAATAATTAAATTCTCTACTTTCCAAACCTGGACAATAGACTAACGCCAGAAGTAGCAAATGAATTGCAGGATGCCCAGTTAAATTTGGACTTTAGATAACATATTTTTTAATATAAATATGTCCCATCTTTCTCTTTGGAAAAATAATGCAGAATTTGGGACACACTTATACTAAAAAAAGTATTGATTGTATATCTGAAATTCAGATTTAACTGGGCATCCTTTATTTTATCTGGCCACCCTGCAATAGACAAAATATATAAATGTGAAGAGGAAAGGAAAATTTTGTCTTCTAAGAAAAATTTTGACAGAACACTGGGATCTCTTCCTCTTAGAAACAAAAGAATATAATATATGGATAATTTTTTGCAAACTATAAAATATAAGTATAAAGTAATAAAATATGAAAAAAATCCTCTAAAATAAAAACTGAAATGCTAAATCGGTTCTATACCCTCCATTCTATTGCTTTCCAAATCCTTAATAGTATCATTTAGCTTGCTTAGAAATGAGCATAAATCATATTTACCTATTCAAGGATATGGAGGAAAGGGAGTCCCATTAATTAAAGTAAATCAAGAAATATAATTACTCATTTAAGACTGTAAGTTGACCAAAGCAATGTCTTGAGTGTATTTGACATTTACTGGTAAATAGTTTTTTTGAAGTAATGTTTAGAAATATGTGGAAACTTTTTTTTCTCATTGACCCTGTAGATCAGTTCTGTCCATTAAAAATGCAGTGTGAGCCACATATAGTATTCTAAATTTTCTAGTAGCTGTTTTTAAAAAAGTAAAAAAAAAAAGTGAAATTAATTTTAGTAACATATTTCATTTAGCCCAGTCTATCCAAAATACTATCATTTTAGCATGTAACCAGTATTTTTATATTATTGTGGTATTTTCTTGTAATTTTTTCTTTGTACTAAGCCTTCAAATCCAGTATGTATTTCACTCTTACAACATGCCACAATTTGGACCAGCCACACTTCAAGTGGCTAGTGGCTGCCATATTGGACCGTGCAGCTCTAGATGCCATCTGCTTACTCTCATACTCAATGGTAGTACACTTGCCAGGTATGAGACCTAGTTCCAGACATCCTAGCGTTTATCTGTTTGATAGCAATTATAGTAGCACTTATTTATTTGGTAGCACTTACTGATATCTTTTTCCAGATTCAAATATCATGCTTGAAGTTGGAATCCTATCAGTGAGCCAGTGTACAATTTCGGTTCAATATACATTCTACATATTTTTGAGTGTCTAGTATGTGTCAGAGTTGGAATAAACATATCTACTGTGGGATTAAAATATTTTTTATTTACTAAAATTACAATTTTAGGTACTATATTGAGGTTAAAAGGGGCAGTCCTGAGAATGGCGTTCCTGGATT
>NW_006780142.1:179810-220917 GCF_000442215.2 Lipotes vexillifer
AATGCCACCCGCATATGAATCCTGGAAAGAACACAATGTTCCTGAAGAGAAGGATGAAAAGGAGAAATTGAAAAAACGAAGACCTGTCTCTGTATCTCCCTCCTCTTCTCAGGAAATTAGTGAAAACCAGTATGCAGTGATATGTTCTGAAAAGCAAGCAAAAGTAATCTCACTGCCAACTCAGAACTGTGCTTATAAGCAAAACATTACAGAGACCTCATTTGTTCTTCGTGGAGATATTGTATCATTGAGTAACAGTATCTGCCTTGCCTGCTTCTGTGCCAATGGACACATTATGGCTTTTAGGTAAGAGTTAGACTTTTTCTTTTTTTAAACACAGATATAACATTTCCTCCCTCAACACATAATGTTGCAGAATTATATTCAGTTTGAAAGAAAGGCTTTTATTTGTTTACAGTCTTATACATTGAGAATTTATTTTCATTCACTTCATAGTGAACAAGTATGTGAGGAAAACAAATCAGTTTTATCTCCCACTCAGGTACACTAAATCATAAGATTTATAAGTTCCCTGCTATTTTTACCTCCTCTAGTATTTGTTCAAGACTAAAACCTACCTGTTTATTAACAAGTTTTTAATTTTTTTCTCAAGTTTGCCAAGTTTAAGACCTCTATTGGATGTGTATTACTTGCCCCTTACCAATATGCGGATAGCCAGAACGTTCTGCTTCACCAACAATGGACAAGCATTATATCTTGTTTCACCTACAGAAATCCAGAGACTCACTTACAGTCAAGAGACCTGTGAAAATCTTCAGGTAAATAACAAAAATATTACTATAATTTCTTCAGAGGTGAAATATTTTCTAAGGTCCCTTATATTGTCCATCCCTTATACTCACAGGAGTGAACAAATGAGCCTACATGAGAAAACTCAAAGCCTTTCTTGAGAGTTTGAGAGCACATGTTTTGAGATTGGTGATAAAGTGTCTTCATCAAACTCTTGTTAATAAGAGGGACTCCATCTCCTCGATCCATATTTTTTCTCTCCGGTGATGTCAAAGAAATACAAAATACTACATACATTTTATACCCACTCTCCACATAGAATAAATATCTATTATACAGAAACAAAAAAATCCTTTTTAAAGACCTACGTTAATGTGAAAATAATTGTATCTCTTTTAGAGCCAATGTGTCATTCCTTCTCATACTCTGTAGTCATGAGGATGTATATGCATTATAAGAAAATATAAGATTTGATAGGTTTCCTCTGAATATTTTTGTTGATCTATTTGTGAGAGATTACAAATTCTTTAAATACAAAACTATATCTTTTTTAAATATCGAGTGCTTTATTTGCTTGCGTATATATTAGAAATGATCGGTTTAGCTTCAACTTTTAAAATAAAAGTGCTCTTAAAGTGTTGGAGCCAAAATATTCATCAATATTTGATATTTAGAGGAAACCGTTATTTAAGGGAACTTCATAGTGAAAGTTTTTGCAATTAATCAGCCCTATTTTCCTGGTTTATAAATTTGAATTTGTGGCTTATTTTTAGAACATGAGCTTTAGAGTCAAGAAGACTGAATTTAAGTCCTAGCCATGCTAGTTACACAATTATGTGACGTTAGACAAGTTTCTGTTTCTGAGCTTCATTATCTTTAAAATGAGGATAGAAATAACATCTAATGTCATAGGGTCTGATGTAAATTAAAGGAGATAATACACGTAAAGTGCTTATTATTAGCCCAGTGCTTAGTACTGAATATATGTTCAGTGTCAGATGTTTGTGTTATTTCAGTAAGGTAGAGTATACTAGAAACATACTCTTAAATGATATCATTATAAATCTTGAGAGTGAAACAAAATTGCATATCTGATATATTAAATTCCCATTTACGTTTGGGTGGACGTGTTTTTTTTAAAGATTCCTAAGTTTCTGAATTAAAATTATGCTTTTAATAGGAAAGGTAAAATTTTCCTATAGTGTTTTCTTTCATTAGTAAAATGTTACTATATTAAGAAATAATATGGACAATTGAATATATTCGTAATTCATTTCAATCTGAAATGTGGTATTAATTTAACTACTCAAAATTCTAAACTTCATCACTCTTCTGGAATCAGTTTATTCTATCCTTGGATCAGTATTTTATTATTTTAGTAAAAATCAGTAGCAGCTACAGCAACTTTACCTATTTATGTTTAAATGAATGATATGGTAAGTGAGAAATGAACTCTGTTCAAGGAACTTGTGATAGAATGTTTTCTTTGGGCAATATTGGCATTTTATTTACCTCTGTATTTTCAGTGCCTAAAAATAATGCCTTGTTAAAAACCTGTTGACTAATGAATACCATGAACTCTGTGGTTTCCAGAGTACCCTATTACATTGTGGATTTATTTAACTTTAACCAAAAAAATTAGGAAGATGTTTATAAACATTAATGGAATTTTTAGCCAAGATGGAATAATAGGAACCAGATTAACCCTCCTGCCTGAAACAACAAAGCAAACACAAACATGAAATAATAGTTTTCAAGATCCTAGACATCAGGCAGTGAAATGAAAGTAATCCCTGAGAGACAGGAAACAAAAGAGGTGCCCCAGCATTCATGCCTTGATAGCAGAGAGAGAACACTAGAGATCTACAAAGGGTGCAAGAGTACTCAGTAGAGTTCTGTTCAGCATATACGTATGGATAAACTCTCTGGCCAGAGAAGGAACCATCTGAAAGGAATAGAGGATTAGAGGGAAAGGTGCCTTTTCCCAACAGCCAGATGGGAAAAACTTATAATTCATTTATGAGTGTTTTAGTTTCCTAAGGCTGCTATAACAAATCACCACAAACTTGGTGTCCAAAAACAACATAAATTTATTATCTTACACTTCTGAAAATTAGAGGTCTGAAATAAGTTTCACTAAGCCAAAATCTAGAGGAGAATCTGTTCTTTGCCTCTTCCATCTTCTTGTAGCTGCCAGCATCCCTTGGCTAGGGGCCTCATTACTCCACTCTCTGCCTCCGAGGTCACATTGCCACCTCCTCTTGTGTGTGTCCAATCTCCCTCTGCGTCTCTTTTTAAAAAGACACTTGTAATTGGATTTAGGACTCATCCAGATGGTTCAAGATAATTTGCTCATGGCAAAATACTTCATTACATCTACACAGACCCTTTTTTCCTTACAAGGTAACATTTATAGTTTCCAGGGATTAGGACCTGATGCCTTTAGATGACCATTTTTCAGCAGACTTCAATGGGAAATTGGGTAAAGTACTCAGGAAGGTCTTGGCTCATTAGTGAGGAATACTTAGCCTTAAACTGAGCACTGCTCCAGAGTTGCCTAACAAATCATGAAAGCAAGACCCAAAAGGGTCAGAATGTTTCCTAGTATCCCAGCATGAAGCTCAAGATGACTCACAGTAAATTAAAAATATTCAACACCCAACAAAATAAAAATCATAATGTCTGGCATCCCGTCAGGTGACCAAGCATGCAAAAAGATAGGGCAGCATGACCCATAATGAGAAGACTAATCAATCAATAGAAACGAAGCCATAACTGACACAGACACTAAAATTAGCACAGAAAGACATTAAAGCAATTACAACTGTATTTCATGTGTTTAAAAAGTTAAGTAGGAATATAGAAGATATAGAGGCCAAAGTTGAACTTCTAGAGATGAAAATCCACAGTATTAGAGTTGAAAAATATACTGGATGGAATTAACAACAGATTAGACATTACAGAAGAAAAGATTAGGTAACTTGAAAGCACAGCAATAGAAAAAAACAATTGAGCATTTATACTTGGAAAATTTATAGCACTGAAACACCTATGTTATAAAACAGTATATTAGAGAAGTTCTCATCAAACCAGTGACTTCAGCTTCTACCTTAAGAAACAGAAAAAGAAGAGCAAGTTAAACCCAAAGTAAACAGAAGAAAGAAAATAATAAATATCCAAGTGGAAATCAATGAAATAGAAAACAGGGAAGCAATAGAAAAACATCAATGAAACCAAAAGCTTGAGCTCTAAAACCAGTAAAATTTGTCTCAAGCCAGACTGATTATGAAGAGAGAAGTGACTTACCAATATCAAGAATGAGAGAAGTGACTACTATAGATTCTACAAATGTTAAAATGGATAATAAGGAAATATTATGAACAACTTTAGGCCAATAAATTCAAAAACCTGGATGAAATGGGCAAATTCCTTGTGAGACACATATTACCAAAGCTCACTCAAGAAAAAATAAATAACCTGAAGAGTACTATAGGGAAATTGAAGTTAGAAACCTTGAACAAAGAAAATTCCAGGCCTACGTGGCTTCACTGGTGAATTCTATCAACAGTTCAGGAAGAAATAGTACCAGTTTTATACAAAACTCTTCCAAAAATTAAAGTGGGGAAATGCTTCCCAACTTGTTAATGGTAGGTTCATAGAATATGGTACCAAAACAAGACAAAGATTTTAAAGTAAAGAAAATTGCTTATAGACCAATATACTTCACAAATATAGATGTTAAAATTCTAAAGGAAATTTTAGCAAATTGAATCCAACGGTATATCAGAAGGATAATTCTGGTCATGATAATTCATCATGACCAAGTAGGATTTATCCCGGGAACATGGAGTTGACTTCACATTTGTAAATCGGTCCATGGAATTCACCATATTAGTAAACTAAAAAAATAGGAAGCAGTTGACAAAATCCAACATCCATTCCTGATTTAAAAATAGTCAAACAAGGAATAAGTGGGAACTTAAAGGGCATCTAGGAAAAATCTACACCTAACGTAATACTCACTGTTGAGATACTGAATTCTTTTTTCCTTAAAATCGGAAGCTAGAAAGGGATGTTCACTCTCACTTCTTTTCAGTGTTGTATTTAAGGTTCTAGCCAGTGCATTCAGGCAAGAAAAAGAAAGAAAAGTCATCTCGATCGGAAGGGAAAAAATAAGCCTGTTGTTATTCACAGGTGACACGATCATCTGTATAGGAAATCCAATGAAATCTACTTCTAAACCCTACTAGAATTTGACAAGGATGCAGGGTATGAGATCAATATGGGGAAAAATTTTTTTCTTTACTAGCAATGGACATTTGGAAATGAAAATTTTTAAAACACCACTTATAATAGGAACGAAAAATAAGAAATACTTTGGGATAAATCTGACAAAAAATATGAACGACTTCTACGTTGAAATTCACAAAATATTGAAAGAAACTGTTAATAATCTGAATAAATTGAAATATGTTCTTGGGTCACAAAACTCAATATTAGGATATTGATTCTCCCAAAATTGACCTATAGATTCAAGGCAATCCAAAACGAAATCCAAGTGGGATTTTTTTTTTTTTGTAGGAATTGACAAGTTTATTCAAAAATTCATGGAAATGTATGAGAGTAGGCAGAATAGCAGAAAAACTCAAAAACGAATAAAGTTGAAGGGCTAACACTACCTGATTTTAAGAACTATTATAAAGCTACAGTGATCAAAAGAGCATGATATTGGCATCAAATTAGATAAATAAATCAATGGAACAGAGTAGAGAGTCTAGAAGTGAACCCACACATACCTGGACAGCTGATTATTTTTGTTTCTTGAAGTGTAGTTGGTGTATAATATGTAAGTTATAAGTGTACAGTATAGTGATTCACAATTTTTAAAGGTTATATTCCACTTATAGTTATTATAAAATATTAGCTATATTCTGTGTGTTGTACAGTTTATCCTTTTAGCTTATTTTATACGTTATAATTTGTACCTCTCAATCCCCTTTCCCTATGTTGCCCCTGTCCCCTTCCATCTCCCCACTGGTAACCACTGGTTTGTTCTCTGTATCTGTGAGTCTGCTTTTTTGTTATATTCACTAGTATGCTGTATTTTTTAGATTCCACATATAAATGATATCATACAGTATTTGTCTTTGCCTGACTTATTTCACTTAGCATAATGCCCTTCAGGTCCATCCATGTTACTGCAAATGGCAAAATTCCATTCTTTTTTATGGCTGAGTAGTATTCCGGTGTGTGTGTGTGTGTGTGTGTGTGTGTGTGTGTGTGTGTGTGTGTGTGTGTGTGTGTTGCATCTTCTTTATCCATTCATCTGTTGATGGACACTGAGGTTGCTTCCATATCTCGGCAGTTGTAAATAATGCTGCTGTGAACATTGGGATGCATGTATCTTTTCAAATTAGTGTTTTTTGTTTTTCTCAGATATGTAACCAGGAGTGGAATTACTGGGTCATATGATAGGTCTATTTTTAGTTTTTTGAGGAACCTCCATACTGCTTTCCACCATGGCTGTACCAATTTACATTCCCACCAGCATTCCTAGTGTACAGGGGCTCCTTTTTCTCCACGTGGGCAACTGATTTCGGCAAAGACAATGCAATGGAGAAAGAATTGCCTTTTCAACAAATTTGCCAGAAAATTGGATGTTAAAATGCAAAAAAAAAAAAAAAAAAAAGAGCTTTGATCCATGCCTCTCACTATATATAAAAATTGATGGATCAAAATGGATCATAGACCTACATGTAAATCCTAATACTGTAACACTTCTAGAGGGAACCTAAGAGAAGATCTTTGTTAACTTGAGTTGGGCAAAGATTTCTTAGCTATGACACCATAAAAGAACAAATTGATAATTTCAACATCAACAAAATTTAAAACTTCTGCTCTTCAAAAGACACTTAAGAAATAAAAAGATAATCCATAGACTGGAAGAAAATCTTGGCAATGTGTCTGATAAAGGATCTGTATCCAGAATATGTAAAGGACTCTTAAAGCTCAATAGAAAGAAGACAGACAACTCAGTAAAAACATGGGCAAAATATTTGGACAAATGCTTCACCATGAAGAGATGCTTGACATCATTAGTAATTAGAGAACTGCAAAGTAAAACCACAATGAGATATTGTTAAACACTTACTAGAAATTAAAATTTAAAAAATTAAAAAGAATTTTTAATTCTAATTCTAAAATTAAAAAGAATACCATGCTAAGTTTTGACAAGGATGTAGAGAATCTAGAACTCTAATACACTTCTGATAGGAATGAAAAAACAAAAACAGTACAACCACTTTGGAAAACAGCTTAGCAGTTTTGTAAAAAGTCAAACATCAATGAACCAAAGACATAGTCATTCTACTCCTAGTTTTTTAACCCAAGAGAGAAGTAAATTTATATTCATAGCTGTTTTATTTGTACTAGTCAGAAATTGGAAGTTACCCAAGTGTCCATCAACAGATGAATGCATGATCAAATTATAGTATATCCATACAGTAGAATACAACTCAGCAATAAAAAGGAGTGAAATGTTGGTAACATCCAGTATCATGGATGAATCTCAAAACAGTTATGCTGAGTGAAATAAGCCAAGCAAAGAAGTGTACACATTGTATGATTCTATTTACATAAAACTAAAGAAAATACAAATTAATCTGTGGTGAGAGAAAGCAGATTGGCAGTTACTTAGGAAATAGGAGGTCGAGAAGGGGGTTGAGAGAAGGTTTTACAGAGAGGCACAAGGAAATGCAAGTGATGGATATTCACTTTCTTGATGGTGGTCATGATTTTACGGGCATATGTGTATGTCAAAACTTGGCAATTTTTACACTTTAAGTATATGCAGTTTATTATGTCAATTACCTCAATAAAACTATTTTTAAAAATTAATGGATTTCAGGACTTTTATTAGCATTAAAGTGCAGTTAGTCAAAAGTATATGTTTATGGATCGAAATACTTAAATTTCTTTCTACAGCATTATTCTAACCATTATCTTGAGTGAAAACACAAGGAAAATTTACAAGTTGTCTTTCAAATTGATGACTTGATTTATCTGTGAAACTTAAATAAATCTTACCATAATCATAAAGAGGTGGAACATACCGATTAATTCAGTTGAAACAATTAAGTTAATACCTGTTCTAAGCACCTCAAGATTGTAACTTATAAACAAAACTCCAGGTGTTCACTGTAAAAAATTGATGACAGTTGAACTGTTAAGGTTCTCTTGAATATATTATGCAGCAATACTGAAACTTATTACTGTGCTTATCTTGGAAGTTATTTATGTAGTCTCAGTATTCTTATAACAGAGAGTTTTCTTAATCAAAGTTATTAAAACCAGTGATTATTTGATGTAATAAAAAGAGTTTAGTTATTATAAATAATGCTGCTGTGAATATTGTTGTTTTCCTTTTCTTCAGATATATACTGAAGAAAGTGGAATTTTGGACCATAAGGTAGTTCTGTTTTTAGTTTTTTGAAGAACTTCCATACTGTTTTCCATAGTGGCTGCACTAATTCACATTCCCACCAAGAGTGCACTGTGGTTTCCTCTCCTCCACACCCTTACCATCATTCGTTATTTGTAGGCTTTTTGATGATAGCCTTTCTGACAGCATCCAAGATATGGAAGCAACCTAAGTGTCCCATCAGCAGGTGAACGGATAAAGAAGATGTGATAGATAGATAGATAGATAGATAGATAGATAGATAGATACATGCATACATGCATACATACATACACACACACACATACAGTGGAGTACTACCTAAACATAAAAAAGGATGAAATTTTGCCAGTTGCAACAACACATATGGACCTGGAGGGTATTGTGCTAAGTGAAATAAGTCATACAGAGAAAAACATACTGTACATTATCACTTATGTGTGGAATCTAAAAAATAAAACAAATGAATGAATATAACAAAGCAGAAACAGACTCACAGATAGAGAAAACAAACTAGTGGTTACCGGTGGGGAGAGGGAAGAAGGGAGGGACAATATAGGGGTAAGGGATTAAGAGGTACAAACAACTATGTATAAAATAAATAAGCTCTAAGGATATATTGTACAGTACAGAGAATATAGCCAATATTTTGTAATAACTTTAAATGGAGTATAATCTATACAAATATTTAATCACTCTGTTGTACATCTGAAACTAATATTATAAATCAAATGTACTTCAATTTAAGAAAAAAGAGTAGTGACAAACAAAGCACTTACATTGACTCATTCATGAAATTAGTCCTATATTTTACCACTTAAGTTTATAAACAAATGACAAATGAAATCAAACTGTCTAACATCAAACAAGTGTACTTGTTTCTATATATTCGTATTTTAGAGTAGTTTAAAAGTTCCAGACATCGTTTCAGACATACAGTTTCCCATTACTAGATGTAGAGAAATATCACAGATAGTACAAATCTATTTCGATTTCACCAACATTTATTAGTCATGAAAGTTAAGTGTTCTAAAGCATAAATTTATCATAATTAAAATCCTTATTTAGATACATGTGAAAAAATACCTAT
Source organism: Lipotes vexillifer (assembly GCF_000442215.2). NCBI lineage: Eukaryota > Metazoa > Chordata > Mammalia > Artiodactyla > Lipotidae > Lipotes > Lipotes vexillifer. The sequence continues at coordinate 189,110 of NW_006780142.1, forward strand.
AGATACTATTTTATATTGTTGAAATATGTACGTTTTTAACATCAATACTTCTCCCCAAATCCTAATACTAACTGCAGACGACTCATTAAGAAATACCTAATTTTTTTTTTTTACATCTTTATTGGAGTATAATTGCTTTACAATGGTGTGTTAGTTTCTGCTTTATAACAAAGTGAATCAGTCATACATATACATATGTTCCCTCTTGCATCTCCCTCCCTCCCACCCTCCCTATCACACCCCTCCAGGTGGTCACGAAGCACTGAGTTGATCTCCCTGTGCTATGCGGCACTTCCTTCAAAGATATCTATTCACAATGTTAATCTAATGATAAATGATTTGCGTATTTTCTAATTTGTTTCATCCCTATGTGAAAGGAGATTTTTCTATTTAGTGTATACATCACTGAGTGTCTGATCTTGGAATTGTATGTTATCTTCAGTTTATTAAAGATAATCTTCATTATCTTTAATCCTGGTAACATTCCCGAGAGGTAAGTATTTTTATCACTTCTTTATAAAGTTGAGGAAGCCAGTTCCCTGGGAGACTGATTTGCCTAAGCTTCCTCTGCAAGTAAAAGTCAGAGGTGAGAGTCAAACCCAGGTCCACGTGGTTCCAAAGTTTATACTCATTCCAGTACACTGTAGTGATTCTTGATTTATAACTGTAATCTTTGGATTTTTAAATTTCTTAACTTTACATTTGTAAGATTGCAAGCTCATTAAACACCAAATAAATTAAGAGCTGTAAACCATAATTCTAAAGTGAGGTCAACTTCAAATAACATTTTTATGCTGTGACTCTCTCTCTATATATATATATATGTCATATTACTCTTGATTTAGCATAAAAGACACTCAAATGGTAGCTATTTGCCATTTGTTTTATCAATTTAATAGATACAGTTTAAATTAGAATCTGTGAAGTACAGTATAAAAAAGATTGGAAATATGCCTAAAATCTTCTTTATATAGAGGCTAGTATAAATTTGAATTAAATAATAGGTATTAGTATATTCTATGGTGGGTTTTAGCAAGTTTGATTTATTGACTTCAGGAAGTTTTTCGTTCTACTTTTACTCCACTTTATAGAAATGCAGAGGAAGAGAATGAAAATGTAAAGCCTTCAATCCACTTCAACATTGTAAATGAAACTCTGTGTTGTATAATGTTAATATTATCTCCTTTCATTTATAATCTGGTTGGAGAGACAACATTAATATGGATAATACTGGGAATTCCCTGGTGGTTCAGTGGTTAAGACTCCGTGCTCTCACTGCCGTGGGCTCGGGTTCAATCCCTGGTTGGGGAACTAAGATCCCACAAGCTGCGCGGTGCGGCCAAAAAAATATATATGTGTACAGATATACCTAAATGTAAACTCTTTGGACATCTTTTATTAATTTTCTTAGCCCAGCCCTAAGGAAGAAACTCTAAAAAATACATACTTTAGCTCCAACTGTAATAATGTATTATCAGAATACAACAGAAATACCTGGAACCAGTGGTGTACTTGTCCTTTGTATCATAGCTACTTCTCTTTAATGGGCAGAAATGCAATCCCAAAGCCTCACTATACTTTTATTTTGCTTCTAAAGCTTCCCAAAACTGCCTTGCAAATAATATTGCTACCATCCTTTTTTTTTATAGAAACTCCTCTTCCCTCTTTATGTCTCATCTACAAAGTCAATAAGATGTCAGCAATTTTTCTTGTCTCCTGACTTACTTTCACCATTTCTGTGCTCTGAAAAATGTTGACAAAAATTTCAGAAAACTCTGACAATATAAAAAGAAGCCTTTCTATCTCCCTGCCAGATTTCTGAAATTCCAGGTTTATGTTGGCATAATTCTCTTCCCAGCATTCGTTTATGAAAAAAAGAAGTATGTATGTCTTTCTAAACTACTAATTTTCTGACTCAGCTATTTTGGATAATTCCAAGACTGTGTATCATCATTACACTGGACTTTTCAACTTGCTAATAGATTTTCTTCTTTCTAATTTAAGAAGACCTAGTTATTAATCCAGTTACCAATTCCTGATAAGAGTTATATGAACACTTTGTCATTAAGTTTGGAATCTCCTTACAATTTAAGCAGGAATCTCATCTTTGCTTAAAATGTGAAAAAAGTAATCTAGCCAAAGTAGCAAGCAGCAAGTTAGTCTTAGTCAAGTTAATCTTAATAACTTACTGTTTGACCAAGTCAGAATGTTCTAGATCTGATCATTTGAAGTGTACTCATTGTTTGTGAACCTCAACAGGTAATGTAAGTTTGAGTTAAAGAGTTTACAGTGATGGTTTTGTGAATTATAGTTTAGTGTCCCTGAAGCTTTAACAGTTACAATTTGTTTTGATTTTAAAGGAAATGTTGGGTGAACTCTTCACTCCTGTAGAAACACCTGAAGCACCAAACAGGGGATTCTTTAAAGGCTTGTTTGGAGGTGGTGCACAATCTCTTGATAGAGAAGAACTATGTAAGTTGATTTATTTAATTTGGATAATATGTCTATAAAACAGAAACATCCAAGCCATATAAATTTTTCATACATGTATAAATTATGTTCACCTTTTTCCTCTCTGTCACAATTGATAGACCCAAGTTTTAGCAAAATACATAAAATTATATTCTGCCATATTCTAACTCAAGTCAGGGGAATAGTTTACTCTGGAAACCAAAATCGGAATGGCTTCAGGTGGCTAAAAACGAATCTTCACAGCTTTAAATGAATAATTTAAAAAATTTTTTTGACTTTCATTAAATAGATCTTCATTATTTTAATTCTGTAATTGACTTTAGTAGATGACCTTAACTTTGAAAACGATTTTACTTAAACATTTATTTTATCTTACAAAACTTCCAGAACTAGTCTCATTGCACTTAGAAGGTTATTTAAAATATAAAATCTGGTTCATCTACTACCTTCCATAGAATTGGCACAAATCAGAAATTGGTCCTTGAATGAACTAATGAATCAATGAATGTCTGACCTTTCTTTCAAATAGGAGCACTTAGCTATCCCTGAATTTTTATTTTCTTTTATTCTTTCTTTTTTGCTAGAATATTTTAGAATTCTCCTTTTCTGTTTGGTTGACTAGAAAGACCGTAAGATTAAATACCAGCAAGTAAGTGTGTAGTGCAAGTTCATTTTAAAAACTTATCCAAATGATTGTTCAGTCATCTGGGTAATGAGGATTGGTCAGTTTTAATTCATTTTAAAAATGAAGACTGTTCTTCAAGTCACAGGGGGACGGATATTTTAGAATAACATTCTTACTGAGGTTAATAGACAAAGTTATATAAAATTCAAACATATATACATTTTTTACTTCTCGAAAACATCGAAGAGCTAACAGTATAGTGAAGACAGTATCCGTGGGGAAAGGTGGTGAGCGTGGCGACCTGAGGCCACTTTTACCCTGGAGTACTTTGCTAATCTAAAGCAGCAAGCTGAGATTCTAAACTGTGTTAGGACTAGCAAGGTAGGCTCCCAGAATTGGCTAAGATGGGAACCCTGATAAATAACTCTTTCTCTTTGCAAAGACCCCAAGGGGCCACAGCTTAAGAGTAAAGGTGAACTGGAGGTAAATCAGCACATACAGACACATAGACTTTCAGCTTAGCTTGAGATGATCTGAGTGGCCCAGAAAACTTTCAGCTTTAATTAAGATTTTTTCAAACTGCTAAAGTCCCCAGCAACTGGCAGATTCAAATGAAAATGTTCTCTAAAAAAAGATAACACATTCAGAGTCCTCATATCATTTTTAGAAATAGTTTTTCAAATATGTAGTCAGGTCATCTGGAATACTAGGAATCAACACCATGATCAATAAAACAGAAAAAGCCAAAGCAGAATCACAGGTACTTCATATATTGGAATCATCAGACACAGACTATAAAATAATTGTTCATATTATGTTCAAGAGAATAAGTATCAATACAGTGCCTGAACATTTTATCAGGTAACTGAAAACTATAAAATCAATGCAACAAATGTGTAAAAGACTAAAATGAAATTCTAGAAATGAAAGATTCCGAAAACAAGATTAAAAGCTTAGTGGATGAATTTAACCACAAATTAGACACAACTGAAGAAAGAATTACATAACTTAAACGTAGGTCAAAGTAAAACGTCCAGAATGTAGCACAGAGAAAGAAAAAGATGTAAGATACATAGGAGAAGATAAAGGAAATAGAAGTTGCAGTGAGAGGGGCTAACATATGTTAGACCTTCTCAAGAAGGAGATAGGAAAGAATGTGAAGAAGAATCGATATGTAAAGAGATACGGCTGGGAATTTTTCAGAATTGATAGAATACAGCAATTCACACATAAGAAGCCAATTAATTCCAAGAAAGATATTTTTTTAAAAATCCACAGCTAGACAGGTCACATGAAAATAATGTGTATCAAAAACAAAGACAAACTTTCAAGTGGCTAGAGAAAAATGATAGGTACCTTTTAACAAGTTATGGACTGAGTTCTCAACAGCCAAGGTAATAGGATGATCTTCTGTCATCCTATTATCAGAAGATAGTACTTAATCTAGAACTCTACACTGAAAAGAAAATATTCTTCAAGAACGAGAGAGTTTTAGACAAGTGAACAAATAAGCCTCACTATCACACTAAAGGGAATGCTAAAGGATGTACTTCAAATAGAGGGAAAATAATCCTGATGGAATGTCAGAAATATAGGAAACAATGCTTTGGAAAGAAAGTAATAAATACATGCATAACTATAATTACTGAAATCTTTATAAACTGTAAAGCAAAGTCTTGTGGTATGTGTATACACATATAAATAAACAATGTGATCCAAAATATTGCATAAAATCAAGGAAATTAGAAAGGATAAATGGATTTGAGGTGATCTGAGATCCCTGCTTTTTTTGAGAGACTTGTAAAAAGTATCTATTAGCATTAATAAGTTAAGGATTCTTGTTGTCATTTCTAGGGTGACCTCTGTAACCTAGAAAAGTAGTACATAACTTGATGAATAGCAGGAAGATCACAGTCCTTCCAAAAGGAGGGAAGAAAGAACACAAAACAGGTGAGATAACTAGAAAGCACATGAAGGATGGTAGATTTACTTAAATATAAATGACCGTAGTAAATGTAGGTAGAATAAATATTCTAGTTAAAAGATAGAGACTGTCAGACTAAATTTTAAAAGAAGGATAAGTATATTGCTCACAGAAGACACATTTAAAATATAAGAGGTAAATACTACCAAATGTAAAATAGATAGCTAGTGGGAAGCAGCTGCATAGCACAGGGAGATCAGCTCCTTGCTTTGTGACCACCTAGAGGGGTGGGATATGGAGGGTGGGACGGAGAGGCAAGAGGGAGGAGATATGAGGATATATGTATATGTATAGCTGATACACTTTGTTATAAAGCAGAAACTAACACACCGTTGTAAAGCAATTATACTCCAATAAAGATGTTAAAAAAGTTTTTTAAATAAAATATAAGAGCACAGAAAGATTGAAATTTTAAAAGGTAGAAAAGCACAAACGCAAATGAATCATGTGCCTGGTACGACTATGTTAATATCAGAAAGAGTAAACATTAAGGCATTATTAAGTATACCTAATATTTTGACTTCAGTATATATAAAAAACAAATATGGACATAACTGCTAGAAGAGACAATTTCTCAATCATAGTGGGGACTTCTAAAATATATCCATTGATTGAGATATAACAGCAGATAAAAAATAGGTTGCAAGGGTACAGAAGATATTAACAACACAATGAAGGAACTTAAACCTAAAGAACATTGCAGAATATACATTTTCAAACACATACAGAATGTTCATAAAATGTATTCTATTGATATTTGTAGGGAATTTTAAGTATTCCATTCAAAAATTATATATATACAGACAGTCAAATGGCAAAAAAAAAAAAATGTTATCTATTACCAAAATTAGATCATGGATATATGGATGTTTATTGTACAATTCTATTTACTTTCCTGTATGTTTGAAACTTACATTATAAAAAGTTAGGGTTTTTTTTTTTAAAGTTTACATTATGTTAGATGATTTTTTTAAAAAATCAACAGTTTCCAATGGATTAGAATTAAGAATGTGTGATCTAATCACAATGCAGATGATGTGTCAAGACCAAGTTTGCATTGTTCCAGGAATTCAAAGCTGATTTATTATTTTTTAAAAAGTTAATTGGTAGTTCACCACATTAACAGATTAAAGAGAAAAATCATACCACCACCACAATAAATGCAAAAGAGATGTGTTAAAATTCAGTATCCATTCATGATAAAAATTCCTAGAAAGTAATTTGATAAATTATAGCTACAAATGATACAACATTTAACTATCAAAACTCTATAGCAAATATCACACTTAGTACAGGAACATTAAAAAATATTTTAAAATTTTCCTTTGACATAAGGTATGAGATATAATTCTGTTACCACATATATTCAACAATGTATTAAAGTCCCTAGAGAGTGTGGAAAGGGAACTAAAAAGAAATAAAAGGTACAGTAATAGGATAGGGAGAACAAAATAATCACTTGTGAATGTTTGATATGATGACATATTTAGAAAGCCTAAAAAATCTGTAGCTGAATCATTAGAAATAATGGTTTAGTAAACTGACAAGATATAATCAGCATATAAAAATAAAATTTATTCGTATCATATTAACAGTAAAAAATGAAATTTTAAAAATTGCTCTTTGTATTAGTTTTCCATTGCTGCTATAACAGATTACCACAAACTTAGTGACTTGAAACAACAGAAATTCTATTATCTTACAGCTTTATAGGTTAGAAAGCAACATGGGTCTCACTGGTGTGTTACCAGGACTGTGTTCCTTGTTGGAGGCTTTAGGAGAGAATGGTTTCCTTGCCTTTTTCAGCTTCTAGAGGCCATCCACATTCCATTCCTGGTGATGCCTTCCTTAATCTTCAAAGCTAGCAACTTTTTTGCATCTCTCTGTTTTTCTGAAGCCACATTTCTCTGCCCACAGCTGGGGAAAGCTCTTTGCTTTTAAGAACACATGTGATTATACATTGGGTTTTCCTGTATAATTAGTCTACCTTTAGGTCTTTAACTTAATCACATCTGCAGAGTTCCTTTTCCCGCGAAGGTAACATATTCACAGGTTCCAGGAATTAGAGTGTCGTCATCTCTGGGGGTTTGGGGGGGGCCATTATTCTACCTACCGCAAGAGTATCAAAAAAAAATCAAATACCTAGAAATAAATCTTAACAGAAGATGTTCAGGGACCTCCATGGGGAAGGTAGAAAATTATCGAACTTCGTTGAGAGAAGTTAATGACCCAAATAAATGAAGAGATATACCATGTTCGTGCAGTAGAAGATGCAATAAGAACATCCGTTCTCCCAAAACTGATATATGCATGTACACAAATAAACATTTAATGAAGTCCTTATCAACACCCCCCCAAATTTTGTAACTGCTAAATTTTATAAAGGAATTCAAAGGGTCTCACTACTTCTATTAACATACTAGAGGCTTTAACCAGGACAATTAGGCAAGAAAAGTAAATACAGGCATGCAGGTTTGGAATGGAAGAAGTAAAATTACCTCTCTTCACAGATGACATAACCCTGCATATAGCAGGTCTTAAGGAAACCACACACACACACAAAAAAAACATTCTAGGGAGTTCCCTGGTGGTCCAGTGGCTAGGGCTTGGCACTTTCACTGCTGTAGTCCCAGATTCAATACCTGGTCAGGGAACTAAGATCCCACAAACTGAACTGTGTGGCCAAAAAACTTTTTAAATTAAAAAAATTTTTTTAAACACATTCTAGCCAATAAACAAGTTCAGCAAGATTTTATACAAGATCCATATAAAGAATCGATTGCATTTCTGTACACTAGCAATGAACAAACCAAAAATTAAATTAAGCAAACAATTTCATTTATAATAGCATCAAAAAGAAAAAATACTAAAACATATACTAAACATATGGAAAACATATACTAAAACATATACTAAAAGCTTTGAACATCATTTAAAGAAATTAAGACATAAATAAATGAATTAATATCTTACATTCATGGATTGGAATATTTACTATTGCTAAGATGGCAGTACTCCCCAGGTTGATCTATACATTCAACACAGTCCCTGTCAAAGTCCAAGTTGGTTTTTTGAAGAAAGAAACAAGCTGTTCCTAAGATTCATATGGAAATGGAAAGGATCCAAAATAGCCACACACACAATTTTTTCTGAAAAGAAGAAAGAAGATACAGGACTCACACATTTTGATTTCCAAAGCTGCTACAAAGCTATAATCATCAAGAGAGTGTGGTACTGGCATTAGGGTAGATACATAGACTAATGGAATAGAATTGAGAGTCCAGAAGTAAGCCCATACATGTATGGTCAATTGATTTTCTACAAGGATACCAAGAAACTTCAATGGTGAAAGAGTGGTCTTTTTGACAGATGGTGTTGGGACAATGGATATCCACATGCAAAAGAATGGATTGGACCCTGACCTCACACCATACACAAAAATTAACTCAGAGTGGATCAAAGATCTCAGTGTAAGAGCTAAAACTATAAAACTCTTAGAAGAAAACCTAAGTATAAATCTTTGTGACCTTAGATTAGGCAATGGTTTCTCAGATATGGCACCTAAATCATAAGCAACCAAAGAAAAAAATAGATAAATTGGATTTCATCAGAATTAAAAGTCAAAAAAGATAGTCTGATATCTCATAAGAGTCTAATACCAAGTATTAAAAAATTCTTACAACTCAACAATAAAAAAACGAATAGCCCAATTTTTAAATGGGCAAAAGGTTTGAATAGACTTTTCTCCAAAGAAAAGATACAAATGGCCAATAAACACACAAAAAGATGCTCAATATAATTTGTCATTAGAGAAATGCAAATCAAAACCACAATGAAATACCACTTCACATTTACTAGGACGGTTGTAATCCAAAAGATGTACAGTAACAAATCTTCTCAAGGATATGGAGAAATCGAAACCCTCACAAGTTGCTGGTGGAAATGTAAAATAATGTAACCTCTTTGGAAAACTCTGGCAGTTCCTCAAGAAGTTAAACAAAGTTATATGACCCAACAATTCCACTACTAAGTATATACCCAAGAGAATTGAAAACACATGTTCACACAAAAACTTGTACAAGTGTTCATAGCAGCATTATTCATAGTAGCCAGAAAGTGAAAACAACTCAAATGTCCATCAACTGATGAACAGATAAACATATCCATATCCATACAATGGAATATTATTCAGTTATTAAAAAGGATGAAGTACTGATACATGCTACAATATGGTTGAATCTTGACAGTAAGTGAAAGAAGCCAGACAAATCCACGCAGTGTGCGAATCATTTGTATGAAATGTTCAGAACAGGAAAATTTATGGAGACACAGAGTGGATTATTGATTGCCAAGGACTGAGAAGTGGAGGAAATGGAAAGTGACAGCTAATAATCATGGGTTTGTTTGGGTGTTTTGTTTTGTGTTTGAGTAATTAAAATGCTCGAGAATTAGTGATGGTAGTTGTACAACCTTCTGAATAAACTAAAATTTACTGAATTGTTCAAGGCCAAATTTTATGGTATGAGTTACATTTCTAAAGAAAGAAATGTATGCTGAAGAAAGGGAATCTGACATCAGTCTTTAACGTGTTTTAAGCCTTTTGCAGTTATCTAGGTGTTAGGTGATGAGGGTCTAGGTTATAAAGGGAAAGGAAGCAATGAATTCCTGAGATCTTTTGAAAGAAGAAGTTGATCTGTTTGGTAAGTGACAAGATAAATGGATAGAAAGAAAGGGATGTGGTTATCTACAACTTTTGGAGACTGAAAAGAAATACTGAATAAATTCTACATTTTCCTTCTAAGCCTAAGCATAGTATTTCAAGTAAAAGAAAGTGTGGTATAAATAAACTAAAATAAATATGTATATTTAAATCTATGTCTTTGAATTTAAATATTTTTAAGTTAATTTATCTTTAATTTTTTGGACACTTAAGAGTGATTTTTTTACTGTTATTAAAGTGGTATCAGTATACCCATTATTCATTTCAACAAATAATTACCAGTCACTTTCTGGCTCAAGTTCTATTATATGAACTAGTATAGAATAGAATATTAATGTACGTTGTGTTTTTGTATGTTTGAAAAGTATCTACAAATTATTAAAACAATCATAATTAAAAAGTAATAATTATATAGCAAAATAAATACTTCAATTATATTGTCAATCAAGTGTGTTTTAATGCTATCAGGTAGTAGGATTTTATTAGTAAAAAATTTTCATTTTCTGGGTTACTCTTTCATTTATCAAATCGTTCAGTTGGGGAATCATCCTCGGGAAAGGCTTCAAGAAGTCTTGCTCAGCATATCCCTGGCCCTGGTGGCATCGAAGGCGTGAAAGGAGCAGCATCTGGAGTTGTTGGTGAATTAGCACGAGCCAGGTTGGCACTAGATGAAAGAGGGCAGAAACTTAGTGACCTGGAAGAAAGAACTGCAGCTATGTTATCCAGTGCAGATTCATTTTCTAAACATGCTCATGAGGTATGTCTGTCAAATATTTAAGCCAAAAAGCCTAGGTAAAGCAAGTATGAAAATTACTGTATTTTTATAGCTATTGTATTTCTACACATGAATTTTCATGTATCCTCAGTATGGTTGCAAATTCCTAATTTTTGCCGCCAGCGGGAACCATTACAAGAATATGTCTCAGTAGCCTTTGGTCTCTTACTGTAGTTTATAAATTTTGAAGGTAACTGCTCACCTTCAGCCTTTTTGTAAACAAAGCCAGTGGCTTTGCAAACAGTTTCTTAGGGGTTACAATAACAACAACAAAGCTAATTTTCCTAAATACCTCAGATTCTACTACTCACTTCTCCTAGAGAAGGAAATAATTTGCCTCTTGATCTTTAGGTAGAGTTAAATAACTGAAATTGGCCAATGTTTTTATTCAATGAAACAATACTAAATCTGTCTGTAGACCAGTTCACACAGAGGAGTAATGTGCATTTTTGCAACGAATTCATGTTGATAAACTAGGAAGTTGTGGTGGAGCTTAAAAACATATGCTCTAAAGTAGGGGATCCCTAACTGGCCTTCTTACAAATACACTTTGTTAGCCAGAATAGTACCCTTGAAAAACTGAATTTGAAAGCCATCAGGTGGAATACACGTTCTTCATTTCGACACACAGTTCTGCCACTCCTTGATGCTTTATACTGGACTACACACATTTAGTTCCTAGCTTAGCCCTCAGAGGCATTTTGAGTGTATTATCTGAAGAAGCCATATTAAGTTTATTTTTATATTTGAGTACCCACTCTGTCAGTAATAGCTCTTGTTTAAACTTTTCAGTCAAAAGTCATCTCCTCCTTGCTCAATAATGTTGACAACTAGAATGTATGAGAGGTAACTTGACTTGGGAGAGAATTGTCCAGGCTTTCAGAGAGATTCAGAGATCTTTCGTGAGTCCGTGTACTAGGCCAACACACCTCAGATACAGGCTAGTGCCTTAAATCTAGGTCAGGCCTTTTGTTGGCATAACCGTGCCCCTGACTGTGATCTCTAAGGTATATAACAGTTCAGTTAACCTCAGATATATCTACAGTCAAAATATTTAGCAAAGAGCGGAATCCCTAGCTGTTCGCTCTTCCCTTCTACCAGACGTTCCCGAGCCATATTTGAGAGTCTAAGGAAGACAGTACGCTGAGGTGGTTAAGATCATGGGTTTTTGAATTAGACTCCATAGGTTCAAATCCCAGTTTCACCATTGTGTTACTGTGGTTAACCCCTATAAGCCTCAGTTTCTTCATTGGTAAAATAGGGAGACTTTAATAATGCCTAACAGATAGAGTTGTTGTGAGGACCAAGTGAAATCATGTAGAGAAAGTATGTTATACAGTGCCTGGCCCAGAGTTAAGTGCTCAGTAAACTGTAGATGGCAGCAGTAGTAATTTCAGCCTTTCATTCTCCAGGTTCTTTAAGTATTATTTTTAATTCACTTTAGAGAACTGAAAGTTACCTTATTTTTTAAGTTATTAGCTTAGGTCACCAAAGAATGCACTGAGCCAAAATTTACTTATGTCTTGTCTTTAGGAAATGTGAGGACCTTCTAGGCTAGTTCTTCATAGTTACATTCCTTTTTCCTTGAAACGGAACAGTTCCTGCTTCCTGCTTTCCATATAAATACTAAATATAAAAATGAGAGGATGTTTCAGAATGATGTCATGTTTTGGAAAAGTATAGCAACCAGTTGTAAGTGTTGTTATTCTGGCATTTTTAAAATGTGTTTTTCGTGTTTTCTCCACTTTAGATGATGTTGAAATACAAAGATAAGAAGTGGTACCAGTTCTGACAACCAGAAGTCCAACTAAGTCCAACTTTAGCCAGAAGGAAAAAGAATTTTCCTATTTTATTTTGTTGATTTCACTTTAGGAAAGTTAACATTAAAGAGATGTTCATCACTGGATACTGCTCTTTCCTAGCACAATCATGCACTGTTTGACCTCAGTCATGCGGCTTTAACTGAGGAGTGTTCATACACACTCAACGTGGAGTATATGCTGTGGGCCAGCTACGAGTTGACGGTTTGGGAACTAGGATGGTCACATGTTACAAATGAAGAAACAGAGGGATGTTGAGGAGACATAGCAGGGACTTTTCCTGGGTCAGTCCTGTATTAAACTTTCACATGCCAAAAGATTCTGTACTGTCGTTATCTGCCATCGTTGTTTGACCTCTTTGAGGGAGAGGCAATAAGTCAGAAGTCCTGAAGCTGAAACAGTTATATTTGTGTCACTGACTGACTTATAAACGGCTGTCTTGGACTTTCCCTCCCTTCAACTGACTGGTCATCAGTATCATTAGTGAAAAAGAAGCAAACTGTTTATTACCATATCTTTAGACAGATAAGCTGAATGGTGGGCTTTAAATAATAAAAACATACACATAGTTGACTTGTGTATGGGCTACTCTTGGATTCTTGTTATTGTATACTTGTGTTTAGTCCGTATTTTGTCAAAAGCAAAACAAGGCGATACATCACTTTTCATTGAAAAGAAAAGTGTAGAGCATGACTGAACTGCTCATCATTCTGGGAGTTTCCATGTAATGGCTATGCAGTGTGGAAAGTGAGAAAAACCTCCATTGTGGTGAGGAGAATACTTCAATGTCCCTTGTCCTTGTTCTCATTAATTCAGCTAAACGTGGATTTGACCAAAATAGTTACTGGTTAAATTTGTAGAAATGTTGAAATTGGCTAAGTTTTTAATTTTGCTTGAATTTTTATAAAATGTTTAACCTAATGTACCTTTGCATTACTTAATTAAAATTGCTTTAAAAAATGTTTCATTATTTCAGTAAAATGTTCAGCTCCCTTTTTAATATGCCCTTTACTTGCTAACAGTTCCAGTACACTCAGGTGATGAGCCAATTAAATCTTAGTGCACATGCTGTCGCATGGAAAAAAATCACAAGCATCCTTTGTCAATAATTATCTATGTAAGAGCCTAGTCTGATGACGTACAAAGTATTTTCTGTAGAAATATACTGTAAAACTGTTCATGTCCTTTCAAGGTTTTAAAAAGCCAAAAGGAAAGGAAAATATGTGCATTTTGGTAACTAAATTATTCCTGTATTGGAGTATAAAGCAGATGAGACCATCAGTGGACAATAAATGGTTGGTCCCTAGAATAGCACACAGACAGAAAAGAGATGACGGGGTAGATCTGAAGTAGGTAAGCTCATTCTGCAGGCTCATCTGAGATTATTACTGATTGTTCTTAAAGCAACAAAGGATGAATAATATAGAAGATTATACTTAGTATTAATGAAATTTAAATATTTTCTTCTATAAAAAATAGTTTAAAACAGTTTTCTTTTGTCATTAAGAGATAATCAGAGCACAAATTGATAGCAAACATGCTGGTTGTTTTTCTATTCCATATGATCATTAAAGGTATATTGTAGAACACCTTAATTTCACAGTCTGTTATGCATTTTTCCTCTTTACTCTTTTCATTAATAAAGCTCTTATGTTTACATTTTATAACGTGCACTATGGGATATGAAAGTTTACATTAAAATTTACTTTAAATATCATTAGGGAGGGATTAAATATATGTGATAGAGATAACTGATCAAGCCAAAAGAAGTATTTTAAAAATAGTCATTCTCAAAAGTTTTTGACTTTGTAGAAAGTACCTATGAGTAACATTTCTGTTAGTTAATGTCAGCTATATGATGAACATGTAGCAGTTTACAAGTTGTTTAATTTGTATCATATATTATCTAATAAACCCATTGTTCCATGATATGTCACAGGAAGTATTAAGCCGTTTTTTAAAGGTACAGTTTTGTGAATGTCATCAATAAAATCAGTAGTTAACGGATTTGAAGTTGAGAAGCACTAAGTAAAGTAATATACTGGATGATTCCCCATTCATGTGTAAGGGCATTTTAGCTCCAATTATTTAATTTGCTGTGTTATTTCGTGTTAATTGTATATCAACTTAATTTTTATATCAACTGTCATTTTTCCTGTTGTATATAAAATGAACCAATCTTGTAATTATTTTCAAATAGAGAAGTTAGATACATTTACCTGAGATGGGTTTTATAAGAAAATCTTAAATCAATATTTCAAGTTATTTTATTTCATTTTTAAATTAATCTACAAATTATGCACAGCAAACTAGAAACTCACTTAGGGTTAGAAAGCTTGAAGTGTTTTTGAAAATAGGAAATAAGCTTCTCAGAGTTATACTTGATTCAGTCTGTAGATAAGAGACAGTCTGCAGTAGTAAACTAACCCAGGGAATTTATTGTAATTTGAGAGGTAACATCTCTTATTTTTTTCTAACGCAAAAAGTTACAGTCACCAGCAAGCCAAGATTTCAGGAAAACAAACCAAAAATTAAAAAAAGTCATCAAGATAGAAAATATTAGAAAAGTGAAAGATTTTTGTGTGCTTCCTCCATATCTTCAAACATTATTCTTTGTTGCCTGTGTCTTTTGACTCTGAATTCAATCATTGAAGTATTCACTGATTAGCAGTTTGTCAGTAGGAAGTGGTTTCCCTATATGTACCACATATCTGGCTCATTTCACTCTTCAAACTAAAATCCATACGTATTTGCTTAGAACGTTATTTGAAACCTTATATTCTGACAACTTCTCTGTATTACACCATTTGAAGTTTTCAATTATCTTAATTCCCTTGGTTTGCATTTCAATTGTACAAGGTGTTTCCCAAAATGGTTATGGATATAACTGAGCTATTACTAACTTCTTAATTTGATTTTTTTTGTGGATGGGAAAAAGTGCTGCTAATTGTCTATGTTATTATGTGTACTATATTACAATTTAAGTACAGTACTTTAAAGAAAGAAGCATTTTCTTTTGCTTAGAACTTTTTAATTGTAGGTTTCTCTGAAGTTATTTCATGTAGATATGTGTTTTAAACAAGTCTGAAAGTGTTACATACTTTTAGGTTACAGGAGGTGGTAAGAAGACAGCTGAGGAAAGGAAAAATATGTGAAAGATACCATGGACTTCAAAGTTTTACCCTGAGTTCTGTATTCCATATATGTTTTGCTTAAGGCATTTTTTCATGTGACATTAGAAAAGCTATATCCAAAGGTAAATTTTTTGTGGCAAAGATTTATTTTACATTTTAACTTTTGGGATTTTGTTTATTTGTTTTTGCAAAATAAAGAGCACTGAACTTCAAACTTGAATTTTTTCTGCACTTTTTTAGGTAATGAAAAATTTTTATTATCATTTAATTCACATTTCTCCATTCAAATCAAGTGATACATATGTATAAAACATACCAAAATTGTGAACATGCTGCTAGCTGCACTTAAATGATCATAGTTTTGAAGGATTAAAAAATAGTAAAATCATTTGCTGTTTGTTTCAGCGTTCTAGGTCTTAAATTATTGCAACACTTTCAGATTTGTTTTAAGATCATACAGTAACATGTTATATTTATACATACTGCTAGAGAATATACTTTTAGTTTTAAAATGGAATTTTTATAAATGTACTCTTTAATTTTAAAAATGGTGAACTTGTTAAGTTTAAGTCAAAGTACTTAAAAAGTATGTATATTATCCATACAAAAAGTTATGTTTTACGCTTATAATAAGAAATATTGGTATCTCATATCGAGATACAATTAATTTTAAAGAATCATACATCATTCAAAAGTCTTCACACATGACAGGAAAGATATCATTACTATGGTTTAAAAGAAACCCTCTATTGAGCATTTTCAAATATTAATTTTATTTTGGGGAAAATGCCCACAACAGTAATTACAAGATCTTTCTCAATAGCTGCAGCTTGCTGTTGGATGCCTACCTTAATTATTGTTTTAAAAAATATATATATTTAAAATAGTTTTCCAGATATTTTCTTCTACCTTTTTTAAAAATAAATTTCCAAAAATGAAAACAGAGTATATGTATTTTTGTCAATGACGGTTTTTATTTTGTAGTTTATAGAATTTGTTCCTTATCAGTTTGATACTTGATCAAATATTCCTAGACTTTTTAATCTGTATTTACTTTGAGAAAGAGCACTTCTCTATCTTAAGTGTCCTCCTTTTTTTCTTTTCCCTTTTAGGGTGTTTGTTCTCTTGAATTGAAATTTATGCCCCAAAATTATTTTTTTTTCATTTGAAAATGAATGTGAAGATACTGTTTACAGCTTTTGTTAATTATACTTTTCATCACTCTGATCAATTTCTTGTAAAGTGCTATGGGGATGATTTTTCCTGTGACTCTTAATGATCTTACTGTTACCACAGACGTTTTAAAGCTTCTGTGGACAGAAAATAGTTGTAACAACCCCGACAAAAATCAAAGGGGAAACTTTCGCTTACCTTTCTCAGCTGAATTAAATGGTTTTAATAACTTCCCAATTATCAGGGTTATAACATTGCTTTCTTCAGTTCCTCACACAGTCTTAAATTATTAGGCACAATTCCTTTACAAACTGAGTACAGTAGTCCAGGGCTACGTGTAATTAAATTGCTCTTTTCATCGCACTCTTTGCATCAGAAAAATCGTGACTGTGTTCTGCCAATATTTCGCAATGAGGCTAATAGTTTAAAATTTTATACTGTATGAGTTGTAAATAAATCAGAATTTATTGTAGGTTGTTTGGCTCAGGCATTTTAAATGGATATAGGCTAATGACAATGGAATCCTATTTATTTGGGAGTTTGGGGGTTTTTTTATACTTTTGCAATGTGTTTTGTGTTGTTTAAATTTTCTTCAACTGAGGACAATGTAAGGAGGTGGAAACAGATTTAACATATCGATAGAGAGCAACGCAAAGAGGGTAAATCATGTTTTAAATTAAAAAAATTTTTTTGTGTAAATAAATGGTATGGTGATACTTTAGGTGTGACCTCTGCTTAACGTGGTAGTTAGAACCAGAAAAACATTTTGCTTTCCAGTTATACTATTGGTTCATTGTAAATGCAACACCAAAACCAATATTAAAAAGAGCAAGATCAAGTTTTTCTAACATTGTCCACTTCAGGGGCAAAGCATGGTTGGTATAGAGCTCAAGCTTGTGTACACCTCAAACTGTACATGCAGGTAGTTTTCAGTTGCTGCACTTTTTTTTTTTTTTTAATCTTGCTCAGTCCAGTAACTATCTCAAAGGTGATTGCTGGAATATGCATTTAAAATATGATTTAAAAACCCATCTCTGTGTACTGTTTCATTTAAAACAAAAAAGCACTATTGCAAACACCAAAAACATGTTAAACTTTGTAGTTATTTTGCATTCCTGTACTTTACAACTGTCATCACAGCAAAAGGTTTAAATTAGGTAATGAAATATTTTTGTAAATAAATACCGTTAAGCTGGTATTTTAAAATAATGTATTATAAATTAATGTTTCTGGAAAATGTTCATATATATGTATATGAATGTCTCTTTAAGCTGAAGGGCTCTGATTGGGCAAAATAAAATATTCTAATCTCTCCTGAAACTAAATAAGCCCTTTTTTCTGGAAAATTTGTTTTAATGTTTTTCTCTGAATTGTGGAATTAATCCAGTAGTTCAACCTCAGCAAATAATAGATAAAATAGATTTCTACATCTGCAAAGGGAAAGTCAAGTTAATCAGGTAATTCAAGTAAAGCAAACTATACTTTTCTTAACGATCTGGACTTTTTGGTAAAAGTTACCTGCCCCTACATTGAGTGGGAAGCACAGTAAAGGGTGAGGGTCCAGACAGTAGGCACCAGCTGTAGATGAAGACATCTTGGCCTTGGGTGTGTACGGAAATCCACAGCATCTTGTTAAAATGCTGATTTGGATTCCAGGTGTCTCAGGTGGGGCCTGATTTTGCGTCTCCGATAGGCTCCCAAGTAATTACAGATGCCACTAGCCTATGGAACGTACTTGGAGTAGCAAGGTTGTAGATAATTTCCATAAATGGCCTTTTGCTAGTTGATAGTATCAGTGTCCAACTACTTGTGCCAAAAATGAACACCACATTAATGGATATAGAATAATGTAGCTCAAAGAGTACCAAACGTCCTTATTTATCATTGTTTCCATTGCATTTCAGAATAAAGAATATGGTAATTCTCATTAAATTGAAGGTTTATTTGATTTTGAAATCTGTATCATCTTAACTGCCCACATGGTGGCAGTCATGTGTCACCTTATTGTCAGCCTTTAACAAGAGGCGTTTACAGTATTGTTGTAATAAGGGAAAACTGCAGACTTTGCAAAGGTTAATTTTTATGATTGATACTTTTCATCCAGAAAATCATTAAAGTCTTAGATACGGAACTGACAAAATATCTAAGTTATTTGTTGTAAAGTGATGTAGATCTTTTGGTAGTGATCTGCTATATTATCAAAAATAGTATTTTTCCAGAAGATATAGGCATAAAAAAAAGTAAAAAGTAGAGAGACTGTCTTCATGTATCTCTGTTCATGGCTTTTTAAAGAACCTTTATTTAGGGTGTGTCCTGTTTAAATGGTACCGTGCTGTCCACTGTTTTAGACAGAAATATATTTGTCGTTGTAACTCTTCATAGGTGTTTATAAGACGATTCTGATTTTCTTCCATTACTTTAAAAGACAATGTGATTGCTCTGTCGTAAAACTTTTTTTAGTTTTTGTACAAATGTGATCTTTTAAAAAAGAAAAGATTTCTCAAAGTCATTTTACTTTTTCAAATTTTAATTTACATCAATAGTATGTATTCACTCAAAACTTATGGAAATATTCTGACCTTTAGTTTTGGTCACATTATCCAATTGTACACTATTTTAAAAAACAAAACCCCATAGTTTTTCATAACTGCTTCTAAAAACAACATAACATTAAGCTGCACATTTAATTAATAAAAACAGTTTCAGGTAATACAGAATATGTTGTTACTAGCAAAGTCTAGAAGTCTGAGAGCTTCATTTAAATATCAAACTCAAGTCCTTAATTTACTTACCTGTTGCAAATTTCTGTCATCCATGGAAGACCTAAGGTACAGCGCTCAACAGGTACCCTGACTCAAGGTTAACCAACAGTGTTACTGTTTCACAGTGAGTGTGTGTCTGCTCCCAAACAGAAGACCCCTTTGTGCATCTCTCCCTAATTGAGTTTATCTCCGAATGTTTCTCTCACCCTCCCTCCCTCTCTGTTTCTCTTTCTGTCTTTCTTCCCTCTCCCTATCCCCAATGCCTCTCACTCCAAATCTCTTTACTCTTTAGTAATGTTTATTTTAACCCAGCACAGTTCTTTGCCAATTTTGGGCAGAAATACTATAATTCCTTAATGTTTCTCAGGGTCTCCCCCTAAATATTGGGTGAATTTGTAAATAATTTTTAAAAGCAGTAATGTCATCCCAACTCATTGTGACCTCCAGACCTACAAAATCTCAGCAGATAAAGTAAAAACAGTCTAGCACACAGAAGACCTGTGCTGAGGCAGAGATTTTTAAAACGTAAATGCTGGAGGGGTGTGAGGTGACAGAACGTGCAGGCAGCCCTCAGTGCTGGCCCACCCGCTTCCCTAGGGTGGTTAACCAGATGATGACTTTGCTTTTGAGATCAAAGATTCCAAGAAACCATTAGCGTCACATGGGTGTAAAAGCCAGAAAACTACATTTCAGAAAATGTAACCTCCATGTCCCTTTAACAAGAATGTGACTACAGGTACCATTAGTCTAAGCAGTGGTTCTCAAACGAGAATCAGAATCTCCTGGAAACCTTGGTAAAACGCAGATTGCTGGGCCACACCCCCAGAGTTTCATATTCAGTAAGTCTGGAGTAGTAAGAATTTGTATTTTCAACAAGTTCCCGGGTGATGCTGATCCTACTGATCTACAGACCACACTTTGAGAACCCTGATCTAGAGCAGTGCCCTAGAGCCAGTTTCCCATTTATATCACAGATATTTTGGATGTTTCCTTTACTATCCTTTGATGAAATTTATAGATAATATATTTTCCTATATATGTAATTTAAAAAAATTGACCTAATAACCTAATACACTAGACATATGAAATGTGATTTATAATTTTAATACTTTTTTAGTATGTAAATCTTAAGGTTATACACTAGAAGAACTACAAAAAAAAAAAGGCCCCACGAATTTCCAAAACACTCCCCAGTAGGATGGTCCCTTTTTCTGGCCTCTTTCCCCTCCTAGAACTCACTCCCACCCTTTACCATGGGAACCACTGGCCCAGAGAATTCCTGAGGGGCTGTCAAAAATATGTTCATAAAAGCTCTGCCACGGTGTAGATAAGAAAGTATAGAAGTCTAGGCTGCCTAAATGCTAGTTTGGATTTTTAGTGTATTTGCACTAATTCCTCTTATAAGTTCACTTTCTCTTTTACATTTAGTCCATGCTTTTAACTAGTTGGGGTGGATGAGTGAGCCCGGACTTACCTTTGTAAATTTGTGCCCGAAGCTCACAAACCTTAATATTTGGTGTGGTGCTCCTAACAAAAACTCCTCATGATAAGACAGAGCAGTGAATCCATTTATAAGATTTCATTACATAACTTTTCTAATGGTTAGTCTGTTGGAAACTTTATTTACTCCTCCTGATATCACCAAAACTCAATGAGTGATTATTGGTTAAATGTTAGGCAAGTGGATTTGCCCCTCATTTCATTCCGAGTTTAGCAAAAGTGGGCATTATATATAGCTCCTTTCAAATGCCTAGCATGTTGGCCTGTGTATGAAGGCCAGTTTTCCATCCCTAAGTTTGGTACTAGTTATGCCAGTGAACTTTCCAAGTTACTCAGCCTCTGTTTGCCTGTTTCCTCATGTATAAAACTAGGCTCTAAATATTGGCCTTACCTACTTCATAGAGTACTTGTTGGGATATAATAAAATAACCTCTGAAAATGGTTAGAAAACAGAATTACTACACAAACACAAGGCTTTATGACCTTAAAAATAGTAATCCCTTAGAAGCTCTGTGAATCAGAAATATATTTGAACAGGAAAGAACAAGTAGCAAATCTAGTACCAGGATCAGCAAATCAGGTAATATTAAAACTGCTATAATCAGGATAAAAACAAATTGATACATTGTCTTTAATAAAGTAATTAATGGAGAATCAATGAATTAAAACATATTTGAATTTAATAAGCACCTTTAGTTCAACTGAATTTCATCTTTGTGGTGTGGGACCCCAGGGAGCCAATCCAGGATGCATTTATCACCAACTATCATCAAGATATAAGATCTGATTAAAATTAATATGTAGTTGCCTTTCACAATAGAACAACCAGAATCCCAGTGCCTGGCAATTTTTTTGTAATAATTATGTTCAAATTTACAAACGTAATTTTTTTTCTCCCTGGTGTAGAGAATAAATACATTGGGGGGGTTTAGTCATAGCAGAATTAACATTTATTTTCACAGAGCATTTATAAAATACCTCTATAAATAAAAATAAAAATTGTCTGAAATTAGGATGTTGCTTTCCTGTCCTTTTACAGAGCAGATTACCTTTCAAAGACTTAGTTTCCATTTAGCTGGTAAGAGAGAGACTGGATCAGGCCAAGGTCCAAGTCCTTGTTTGCTGTTTACCAACAATGTGACCACACCTTACTTAACCTCTTTTAAACCCTTACTTCCCTCAGATATTAAATAAGAATGAAAGCAGTACCAATTTATAAGATTGTCATAATATAATGTAACAGCAGAGGGACCTCACTGTTAGGGCACCCTCTGCTCTGCAGCCTTAGAGACATAGTGTACAGATGAGCATGGGCTCTGGAGGGAGAAACTGAAGGTGCCCAAAAGAAAGATGCTACATAAATCTGAAGAAACAATTAAAGAAAATGTCTACATTGTTGTCAAACATGTGCTATACTAACGCTCAGTGCATTTCCAAAAGAGCTGAGTTTAAACTGAGTCCTCACTATGGATATTTCATACATATTGCACAGCTTACATTCATTAAAGTAAGTGAGTATGTGTTTACTCACATTTTCGTTCAACAAATACTTGAGCATATAATATATACCAAGCAACACATTCAACCATTGACGTATGAAGATGGTTAATTAGACAGAGTTCCTGATCTCAAAGACAAAGACTTGGAAGTAGCTGGTAAAATGCTCCAGCAAATATCATGAACACTCTCTGAAAGTTTGAAAAAAAGTTTGAAAAAATTCAACAAAAAATATGAGCTATAAAGAACAAAAACTGACAAAGGACTAAAAAGTATAATACCAAAAAAACCTCACTGAATGGAATGAACTGAAGAATTGTAATAACAAAGGAAAGAATCAGGGAAGTTGAAGATAGGTCAAGAGAAATAATCCAATGAGAACAATAGAGAGAAAAGAGATTGAAAGGAAAGATCAGAGCCTTGGTGACCAGAGATCACAGTCAGCATAATCAGTGCTTTGATAACAGTAAGGTCAAACTCTGAGGAGAGGTACCGACTTGGTCTTAGAAGGGAAGTAGTGCTTCCCCAAAGGGAGAGGGGAATGAAGAGAATCCAAAGGAT
Source organism: Lipotes vexillifer (assembly GCF_000442215.2). NCBI lineage: Eukaryota > Metazoa > Chordata > Mammalia > Artiodactyla > Lipotidae > Lipotes > Lipotes vexillifer. The sequence goes on from NW_006780142.1 coordinate 212,133, forward strand.
GAACAGAACTGGGCTAAGCAAAAACTGAAGTGTCATAACGTCATTCCAAACATTTAGGGTCAATTTGGGAAATGCAAGCAGTTCTGAGTGACCAGGATATATGGAAGGAGGGAAATGCCAAAAGTTGAGCCTGTGGAGGACAGATGGTGAATTTGGACTTAGCCTGAGAGGAATGTGAAGACACTGGGGAGTTTTAAGTTGTAAAGTAAAGAGACTAGATAAGTGGGTTAGAAAGATGGCCACAGCCCCAGGCACGGACACAGTCATTCGCTGGATTCAATACGGGAGGAAATAAACTCCTTGCTGGCTTCAGTATGAAAGTTCAGCCTGTTTAGGAACAAAAATGCTCTGTGGCTTTCACTGAGTGGGTAGAAAAGTAGAAAGAGAGTGCCTACCCCTCTAACAACTAGAAGAAGCCAGATAATCTACTGGCCAAAATCATAACTTGTCTTCAACCCATCAGAGACCTAAATCACAAGGTCGCCACATGACAACAGAGCAAGGCTCCATCATCACCAGGATTCCCTTTCCCCCTGGCCCCGGCCCACCTTGGCAGTCCCTTCCCCTGTATCCCCAAAACTCACAATCCTTAGCAGACGTCCCCGCTCTCCAAAGGGTTCACGGCCTCCACATTGTTGCCCTCACTGAGCCCTCATGACTCTTCTCACTGTCACCCTCTAAGTAGAAGTTACATTTCCCCCCTCATATTCCAAGTCCCTAAGGGCCTAGAAGTGGGGCAGGGATCGGGCTTGCTCTCCTTACTTCCTTGAAAATAAGAAACAATTAGATGAGAACTCCCTCCTTGTCCTACCACAAAGTGTACCAGCCTTCTTGCCTCTCACTCATACCGAGTCCCTTCTGTCCCAATAGGAGCATTCAGGCTGTAATGGGACCGCCCTCCTCACTTGTACACCGGATTCTATCTCTTCCACCTGCTCAAGGATTTGCCTCCAATTTTCCCCTCTCTCTTCTGCATCAATTTCTCTCTCTCTTCTGAATCATGATCATCAGCACATAAACATACTCCAGTATCTCCCATATTTAAAGCAGACACTCCCTTGACCCCCAAGACATGTTACATCACCATTTCACAGCAAAGTGATCGAAGTTATCTGAAATCACAGCTTTCAAAGTTCATTTCCTTTTAACTCTCCCCAGTCAAGCTTCTCTCACTTTCATTCTCCTAAACCTGCTCTTGTCAGGTTCAGCTGTGACTTCCATGTCATCAAACCTCATGGGGATTCTGCTCTAAGCAGCAGTTGATGTACTTTCTTCTCTTGGATTCTAAAGCACTGGCCTCTCCTCGTTGTCTTCCTTCTACAGGGAATGTTTTCCCGCCTTTTCCTTTGTAAGTTTCTTCTTCTCTACGAAACGGTAGGATGCCTTCTCTGTTCCGTTTGGTCTCCTGGCTTTGAATATCATGACTCTGAAATTTATATCTTCAGCCAAGATCTTTTCATGAACATTGCAAAATTAACATATTCAGAACAGAACTTTTATGTTTTGGAACTAGACAGAAGTGGTTGCACAGCCTTGTGGATGTACTAAATGTCACTAAATTGTTGACTTTAAAATAGTTAATTTTATGTTATGTAAATTTGACCTCAAAAACAAAACAAAGCAACAACAACTAAAAACCCAGAACTTTTGATTTCCTTCTGCACCAAAATTTAGTCCTCCCCTAGTATTCCCCATCTCAATAAACAGCACAGTTACCTTCCTCAATTTCCCACTTTCCCTTACATCCAAATCACGAGCAAGTGCCGTCACACCTACCTCCAAAGTTTCTCTCCAGCCTGTCTATGTCTGTCCATCTCCACTGTGGCCACCTTCGCCCAAGCCTCTACCATCCATCCCTACAACTCTGATTGGCCTCCCTGCCTCTCTACAGTTCGTGCTCCACACAGCAGTCAACGTGATATTTTTTTTAATGTAAATCAAACTATATTACTCCCTGATTCAAGCATCTAATGGATTCCCATAATACTTAAAATAAAAGCCAAACTCCTTACTAAGGCTTACAAGACTCTCCATGGTCTGACCCCCTCCTGCTGCTTCTCTGCTCTAAACTCTAAACACTTTTCACTTAATATGCTTGAGTCACATTGATCTTCTTTCTTTTCCTTGAAAATGCCACGTTTATTTCTACTTCATTTGTTAATTTGTTCATCTTTGCTTCATTTTATAACTTGTTTGTCTTTTTTTCTCCTCTTAGAAGGTAAATAAGTGTCTTAGTCCGTTCATGCTGTTATAACAAAATATCACAGACTGGGTGGCTTATCGACAACAGAAATTTATTTCTCACCATTCTGGAGGCTGGGAAGTCCAAGATCAAGCTGCCAGCATGGTCACATTCTCATAAAGACCCTCTTCTGGGTTGCAGATTGATTACTTCTCACTGTGTCCTCACATGGCAGATGCAGCTAGGGAGCATTGTGGGGTCTCTTTCATAAAAACACTAATCCCATCATGGGGCTCCACCCTCACAACTAATCACCTCCCAAAGGCCCCACCTCCAAACATCATCACCTTGAGCATTAGGATTTCGGCATATGAATTTGGGGGAACACAGACATTCAAACCATAGCAGTAAACTCTAGAAGCAGGGAACTTATTGGTCTTGTTTAGTCCCATATTGCAAGTAACTAAAAAGTCCCACATAGTAGGTGCTAAATAAATGTGTTAAATAAATGAAAAAAGGTTTTCTCCTCTAGCTTTGTTTTTCACAATATCTTTACAGTCTCATAGCACTATAAGATAACAAAGCTATACGCCCTATTTCAGACGAAAAACATAATTTCCAAAGCGATTTGAATTAAATACAAAATAATAAACAGAGAAACAGAAATAAGTATATTGAAAGAAAATTTTAAACATGTGTACAATTGTGGGGTGATTGATATTTTCCAAAGCAACAAAGGAAATCAAGGCCATTAAAGAATAGACAGGGCTTCCCTGGTAGAGCAGTGGTTGAGAATCTGCCTGCTAATGCAGGGGACACGGGTTCAAGCCCTGGTCTGGGAGGATCCCACATGCCGCGGAGCAACTGGGCCCGTGAGCCACAACTACTGAGCCTGCGCATCTGGAGCCTGTGCTCCACAACAAGAGAGGCCGCGATAGTGAGAGGCCCGCACACCGGGATGAAGAGTGGCCCCCGCTCGCCGTAACTAGAGAAAGCCCTACGCACAGAAATGAAGATCCAACACAGCAAAAATAAACAAATTAATTAATAAACTCCTACCCCCCAAAAAAAGAATAGACAGACGTATTTATCTCTACACACACACAAAATTATTATACAGCGAAAGACGAAACAAAGTCAAATTTTTTTAAATGTATAGAGAGAATAATTTTCAATACATATGACAAGATTAAAAATGATGTTTCTATTATACAAGAGGCTCCTATTAATTAAGAAAATGATGAACAACCCCAAACAAGCAAATATATGAATAGGCATCTCACAGAAGAGGTGAATCAGGTGGCCAATAACCATATAAGAAGATGTTCATCTTCACCTATACTCATGAAAATATAAAAGAAGCAATGAGCTGCCAGTTTCTACCTGTCAAATTGACACAACTTTTTTTTTTTTTTTTCATTGATCTTCTTTCTTTTCCTTGAAAATGCCACGTTTATTTCTACTTCATTTGTTAATTTGTTCATCTTTGCTTCATTTTATAACTTGTTTGTCTTTTTTTCTCCTCTTAGAAGGTAAATAAGTGTCTTAGTCCGTTCATGCTGTTATAACAAAATATCACAGACTGGGTGGCTTATCGACAACAGAAATTTATTTCTCACCATTCTGGAGGCTGGGAAGTCCAAGATCAAGCTGCCAGCATGGTCACATTCTCATAAAGACCCTCTTCTGGGTTGCAGATTGATTACTTCTCACTGTGTCCTCACATGGCAGATGCAGCTAGGGAGCATTGTGGGGTCTCTTTCATAAAAACACTAATCCCATCATGGGGCTCCACCCTCACAACTAATCACCTCCCAAAGGCCCCACCTCCAAACATCATCACCTTGAGCATTAGGATTTCGGCATATGAATTTGGGGGAACACAGACATTCAAACCATAGCAGTAAACTCTAGAAGCAGGGAACTTATTGGTCTTGTTTAGTCCCATATTGCAAGTAACTAAAAAGTCCCACATAGTAGGTGCTAAATAAATGTGTTAAATAAATGAAAAAAGGTTTTCTCCTCTAGCTTTGTTTTTCACAATATCTTTACAGTCTCATAGCACTATAAGATAACAAAGCTATACGCCCTATTTCAGACGAAAAACATAATTTCCAAAGCGATTTGAATTAAATACAAAATAATAAACAGAGAAACAGAAATAAGTATATTGAAAGAAAATTTTAAACATGTGTACAATTGTGGGGTGATTGATATTTTCCAAAGCAACAAAGGAAATCAAGGCCATTAAAGAATAGACAGGGCTTCCCTGGTAGAGCAGTGGTTGAGAATCTGCCTGCTAATGCAGGGGACACGGGTTCAAGCCCTGGTCTGGGAGGATCCCACATGCCGCGGAGCAACTGGGCCCGTGAGCCACAACTACTGAGCCTGCGCATCTGGAGCCTGTGCTCCACAACAAGAGAGGCCGCGATAGTGAGAGGCCCGCACACCGGGATGAAGAGTGGCCCCCGCTCGCCGTAACTAGAGAAAGCCCTACGCACAGAAATGAAGATCCAACACAGCAAAAATAAACAAATTAATTAATAAACTCCTACCCCCCAAAAAAAGAATAGACAGACGTATTTATCTCTACACACACACAAAATTATTATACAGCGAAAGACGAAACAAAGTCAAATTTTTTTAAATGTATAGAGAGAATAATTTTCAATACATATGACAAGATTAAAAATGATGTTTCTATTATACAAGAGGCTCCTATTAATTAAGAAAATGATGAACAACCCCAAACAAGCAAATATATGAATAGGCATCTCACAGAAGAGGTGAATCAGGTGGCCAATAACCATATAAGAAGATGTTCATCTTCACCTATACTCATGAAAATATAAAAGAAGCAATGAGCTGCCAGTTTCTACCTGTCAAATTGACACAACTTTTTTTTTTTTTTTTTGGGGGCCGGGGAGCCTCTCACTGCTGTGGCCTCTCCCGTTGCGGAGCACAGGCTCCGGACGCGCAGGCTCAGCAGCCATGGCTCACGGGCCCAGCCGCTCCGCGGCACGTGGGATCTTCCCGGACCGGGGCACGAACCCATGTCCCCTGCATCGGCAGGCGGACTCTCAACCACTGCGCCACCAGGGAAGCCCTGACACAACTTTTAAAGAACAGCTAGATCCAGGCCAGGAAAGATTCAGGAAAAAGTACTCAGTTCATTGCCTGTGAGATTTGTGGCTGATTTGTACCTTCTCTCCTTGTGTCTGGGCTGGCCTTCAGTGACTTGCTTGACAAATAGAATACAGAGGAAGTGACTGAAAGGAATTGCAAATGCTGGGTTATAAAAAGACCTGCAGCTTCCACCTGAACCCTGAGGCTGCCATGTTGGCAAGACCTCTATTTTGGAGATGACATGAAGAGGCCCTGAGAATACGTGGAGAGAGAGAGACATCTGGCCAGTCCCCAGCTGTGTAGCCCCAGCTATGCAAGTCATCCCAGCTGTGGGTCCAGACACATGAGGAGCAAAAACCAAATCAACCCCTCTGGATGACACTCAATTTGCAGACTTATGAGTAAAGTAATTGATTGGTGGTGTTCTTAGCCACTAGGATTTGAAGTGGTTTGTGATACAGCAATGGACAACCAAAACAGGAATGAATTGCTACTACCATTCAGTAAAGTAAAGTAAAATAAAGTAAAGTAAAAATATAATCCCCTTCAAACCAGAAATACCACTCCTTGTTCATATATTGTGTGTATTTGCTAGATTCCAAGCGTCTTATGAAAGATGCAGTGGAAAGAGAAAAGGAGTAAGAATCAGAAACAAAATGATTTTTTTCTCAATCACCGTAGCCAGGCACTTATGGCCATCCCAGATAGCCACTCGTGGACTTAATTTTTTCAGCTGTCCAATAAGCTGATGACAAGGTCTGATGACCTTTTCTAGTGTTCCATTTCTAACATTTAAAGAAAAAAATCCAATAGTCAAATTTATAAATTTTTTATAAATTTGTATTTCTTTTGGGGATGAGAAGAATTCTTAAATTCTTTACCCAGCCTCCTAAAGCTAAATATTATCTTAACTGAATGTACTTCAGGTACATTTAGGCACCAAAACCATTTCTTTAGTACTCAATGATAATGAAAAGGATTTCACAAGGTCCAGATAACGAATGAAGACAAATGTTTCTATAATCCTTTCCATAAAAGTACACAACCTTGGGCTTCCCTGGTGGCGCAGTAGTTGAGAGTCCACCTGCCGATGCAGGGGACACAGGTTCGTGCCCCGGTCCAAGAAGAGGCCGCAACAGTGAGAGGCCCGCGTACTGCAAAAAAAGAAAAAAAAGTACGCAATCTTCATGTATCTTCAGGGATGACATCTGTTCCTTTAAAAATATTTCCTTTATTAGTTGCACTTCAGTGTCTGTGACTCTTCACGATTCTTACATCTATTATAGACTGTCGAGCCCTCAAATCTCTCAGCTGAGGCTCAGACCTGCTCACTCCCTGCATGCCACCTGCTGACTGATGGGCTTCTTTCTAACGGAGCTGCCAAAAGAGTAAAATGCACAAATTGTACTTTACCCCTATTATGACTCTGGTCCAATAGAATTCTTGTCAACTACCGTATTTCACTTCTGCTTCTGCTCACTGAAATGCATGATTTATTTTATAATTAATAGTGTGTTTCTAAATGAATATAAAGTATAATTGATTCAAGCTAACTTTTGAGTTTTTTTGTCTTGTTTTTAACTCATGCAACATCTTTCTTGACACAGTTTTCTAGGTATCATTCATCTGCCAAAAAGAGCCAATGTCTCAGACTAGATACCTCTGAGATGGTTAGTTTTATGTGTCAACTTGACTGGGCCATAGGATGCCCAGATATTTGGTCAAACGTTATACTGGGTGTATCGATGAGGGGGATTCTACATGAGCTTAACACTTCAATTGGCAGACTGAGTAAAGCAGATTGCCTATCCCTAAGTGTGTGGGATCTTCCAGCCCACTGACAGCCAGAATGAAACCAAAAGACTGAGGCTAAGCGGGAATTTCAGACCCTGACTCTTTGAGCCGGGCGTGTTTGCAGCTGAGGGTGAGTGCAGCTTAGGCTCACACTGGGACTAAAACCTCACATTTAGTACTGAATAGGGAGTACGTTTAAGGAAAGGAAAATTCCTTGAAGTCCAGGATTGTCTCTTAGAGTGTAAACTTTTTGATTACTTACATTTGGCCCCCATGCCTAGAATAGTGTTAAAGTACAGTCATCTCCTAACACATCCCTAAGCCATCCCCCTCCCCCAGCACCTTCGGTGTCTTCAGATTTTAGATCTCTCTTTGTTTTGTAATTATCTCCAAATCAGTTTCATTATTTGCAGAATGTCTCAAAACCTAAAAAGCCCTCTGTGTTCGGCCCTCTGAACTTGTTCCCTAAAACTTACCAAAGAAGATGTACAACAGAAACATCCGGGAAGTTCTTTGTTTTCTTTACCCTCATTCCACTTGACTGTGTCAGAGAGAGGATGAAAAGGGACAGCAGATCTCACTCATAAAATGAGGTGAAAATTCAGAGACCGCGAACTCTGGCTCTGGCTTCGACGTTCACATATTTATAACCGCAGGGAAATTATTTAAGCTTTTTCTCTGGTGTATGACACACTTGTCAAATCATGTAGGATTTATGATGACGGTCATGTGTGATATATGATAGATGCTGAAAACTAAACATGGGCTTATCTGTTGGGCAGGATAGAACAATTAGCAAATTCATTTATTACAACGGTAGTTTCCAAATTCTAAAGATGAACAGAATCACCTTTTTGACCTCTAAAAAATGCAGATATTTGAGGTCCATCCCAAACTGGCTGCATCTATTTTTTAAGGAGGTCTCCTGACGTAGAGGCAGGCAGGAAGACTCCCTGCAGTTGCAGGACAGGCTTGAGAACTGCTCCTGCAGTGAACACTTACCATCCATCTTTCAGAGAAATTAGTTCAAGCTTTTGTCATCCTGCCTAATTTATCAGTAACTAATGAAAGATGACCATGTTTGAATAATTGCAGACATGCCAAATTCGGAACCCATGCTGCTCACAGCAAGATCCAGGCTGTCAGTATGCTCATGTACACTTCTCTGGAACTAGACATGGAAATTTTACTTTAACCAATTAATAATTAGTCTTTATTTAAAATGAAACTATAAATAAATGGAAAGAGGAGGACGGGGTCAGTGCTTTCCATTGTATAAGTCTCTATTGTATATTTCAAAGCCTCAAAAAACTTGAAGTGAAATCTAGAAAAATTATTACACCACCTAAAAGGAGAACCTTTAAAGAAGAATCTCAGATGTGGAAGTGTGCCTTTGGATACTAGGACACAAAGAGACTGTTCAGCAAATTCACCACTTCTTAAATAACTTTGTGGCAGAAAAAAAAAAAAAAATCACCCCCCCCTCAAGCAAACATTTTCCCCTCAGAGAAGTATTCTTAAATTTTTTTCTCCAAAAAAGTAGCCCCGGGGGCTTCCCTGGTGGCGCAGTGGTTGAGAGTCCGCCTGCTGATGCAGGGTACACGGGCTCGTGCCCCGGTCCGGGAAGATCCCACGTGCCGCGGAGCGGCTGGGCCCGTGAGCCATGGCCGCTGAGCCTGCGCG
>NW_006780142.1:222605-242231 GCF_000442215.2 Lipotes vexillifer
CCCCCCCCCCCCCCCCCCCCCCCCCCCCCCCCCCCACCGCTTCTGGTAACCACAAATCTGATCATCTCTTTTTTGATTTTGATGGTTTGTTTGTTTTTGAAGTATAATTGACCTACAACACTATGTTAGTTCCTATTACACAACATAGTGATTTGATATTTCTATACATTTCAAAATGATCACCACAATAAGTCCATGTCATTTCCCTACTGATAAGTATTAGGAAAACAGCAGCTGGTTTGTTTGTTTTTGAAGTATAATTGACCTACAACACTATGTTAGTTCCTATTACACAACATAGTGATTTGATATTTCTATACATTTCAAAATGATCACCACAATAAGTCCATGTCATTTCCCTACTGATAAGTATTAGGAAAACAGCAAGTCAAAGTACGTATGGAGAGACCACCGCTGAGTCTGATTTTTGTTTTTTGTTTTTTTTGAGAGACTGATCCAGAAGACTCGTCTTCCAGAACAATGCACCTCATGATAATATACAAACCTGGTTCTGTAAACAGAGTGAGTAGCAGAGCCAGGGCCACACTGCAGTCATCAGTTTTACTGGCTTCTGAGAAAATATAAGATTCCAACGTAAGATTTTCCCAGTTTAGAAGCCATGGGAATCATGCTTCTTCCTCGGACTTTGGAATAGCCTCTTTCCAAGCTCATCTCTGTAGAGGCTACATAAAGACGTCCACAAGAGAAATGGCAGCTGCGGCAGGTTCTACGGGAGCGTGCAGCCAGGAAATAAGGTCAGTTTTAGGAGGAGTCTCTTAATAGAATTAGCATTAAAACAGTAAACTATTCTTTTCATTTAAGGTTGTGGGTTCAAAGGTGAGAAAACATTTGTCCCATCCACCTGTGGAATCTGTGGACCTGAAGAAAGCCAGATGGACGATGAGAAATCTGCACACACACCTCCCCTTTTCAACAAGTGACTCGTATATCCCTTCCAGGTGCTGATACATATCCATATCCACACCTGGACTGATGTCATAAAGCATCTGAGACAATAGTCTCCAAAATGGGGCATCTACACCCCGGGAAATGTGCATGATGGAGGAAGGAGGGGCAAGAAGTAAATATTAGGTAAGTCATTTGTATTTGCTTTTATCATTTCCATTTTTGTGATATTTGTAAATTTAAAAATAAAGCTATACTTACACATAGTGTTGGGTGCTCAAAAGCTCTTTACTTGATAAAGATGAGTGGTAACAAAGATTAGAGCTATGGACTCTAAGGACATTCAAGTTAATAATATGCATTTGCAGTTTCAGAAACCTGACCACATTCAACTCATTTATGGAATTGGACTCCCCCACTCTGGGGGTCCCTGGGCTGTCTGTGCCCTCCACACGAACCCCTAGGAGCCCCTTCTCCCACTGAGATGCATCCAGTGCACAGCAGATGAGGCCCCAAGGATCAGAAACTGCTCTGAAGCTCTGACACAGCTTCATGGTTTCAGGATCATTAAGAGATCATTAGAAAGGAGGGATTGTGGGTTTAAATTAGAATGACACTGACAGAGTTATAATTAATAGAAATAAAAATTGGTAATTAAAATTATATCTTATTTCTCCCTGGTGTGATCTCTATTTGCTACTTGGTTTAGTAAAAATAAAACCTTTTGATAGAATTTGTCAACCCCAAACAAATGTTAAGAAAGTAGAAAAACATTTTAAAAGCTTCACTTTCTAAGGATGACAAACATCCTCACCCAGAGCTCATGTTTAAATTAGACTGTGTCTTGATTTAAAAATATATGTTTTTTAACTTTTTTGCTGTCAATTGTTATGGGCTGAATTGTGTCCACTCAAAATCCATATGTTGATGTCCTAATACCTCAGAATGTGACTATTTTTGGAGATGGGTCTTTAAAGAGGTAACTGAGGTTAAATACTGTCATTGGGGTGAACCCTAATCCAGTCTGAGTGGCGTCCTTACAAGAAGAGGAGGTTAGGGCATAGATAAGTACAGAGAGAAGACCATGAGAAAACACAGAGGAAGATGACCATCTACAAGCCAAGGAGAGAGGTCTGGCATAGATCCTTCCTTCATGGCCCTCAGAGGAAACCAACCCTGTTGACACCTTGATCTCAGACTTCTAGCCTCCAAAAATGTGAGAAAATAAATTTCTGTTGTTTAAGCCACCTAGTCAATTTAGGAATGCCCAGTAAATTTTAGGGACACTAATTTCACCTCTTACTGAATTAACTTTCAGAACTATCAGAATTCAATGGTCCATAGATTAATTCTGTCTGTAAAATTTCATCTCTACTATCAGCAGTTAACATACGACTTAAGATAGACCATTGAACATGTTAATAAATATGGAACATGTTGTTTGTTGAAAACTTTTGTTCATCAAATTATCATCTGTGGTTCCAGTAGTGTACATCTTATCATAAATTTCACCTTCCTCTTTAAAATGATTCAGAAAAATCTCTTTTTGCTCCAGTGAAAAACATTCAAATATGAAAGGAAACTGCACACTATATATGCGGTATCCAAAGTAAAGCATTCTTCAAGAGGTCTGAGGGCTTTCACATATACATTCAGCACTTTAGATGTAAATTCACTGACAAAATGAACTTTAAATAGTGCCTCATGACTACAAATACAACTTTTGAAATATGAAGTTATTAATTGCCCTCCACCACCTCTTGGAATCATAGAAGCTTTCCAAAAGTAGGTACAGATCACAATGAATTGTTGATGATGTCCACCATGAATGCACTGAGGATGGTATCTTTATAAGGGGGAAACACACAGTACATGTGCTTGAACCACACTAGTTGTCTCCTGTTATGTGTTGCATACTGATGGCTAAGCTTACATAGATGTTTCATTGTGACTGATGCTGTCACAACCATCAGAAAAACAAGCACAAGAGCACTTGTTACAGACTTCAGGAATGTCAAGTCCATTGTGCATAAGTCATATTCTAAAACCATCAAGGGTCAACTTGATGCCTTGATGAAGACTGAAATTAATTGGGTCACATAATTAGACATCCAGGCCTGGTATATACCACAGAGGTTGAATTAACCCAGTGGTTCCAGCTCCAAGATGCCATGATTTCCTTGCCTTTCTTCAGCCCCATGTATTGACTTCATTCCGGAGCGGGGAGCCAGATGACAGCAGCATCTCCCGGGCTCACATCTATTCACAAGCACACCCAGGGGCTTCAATAGGCTCTCTCCAGAAGAGTGAGGAGGAACTTTCCTAGCCCTAGAAAATACTTCAACACCTCTCATTGCGTCATGCCCATCCCTGACCTAAACACAATGATGGGGAACGGACCATTCTTAGACTAATTAGTTCCATCCCAAAGGATGGAGTCAGTCTTCTCCGAGGAAACTGAATGTATGAGATGTAGTGAAAAGTCCAAGACAATTGAGGCCCTGTTAAGAAGGAAGAAATAGGGAATTCCCTGTGGTCCTGTGGTTAAGACTCGGAGCTTTCACTGCTGGGGCCCAGGTTCAATCCCTGGTCAGGGAAGTAAGATCCCGCAAGCTGCATAGTGCAGCCAAAAAAAAAAAAGGAAAAAAAAAAGAAATAGAGGAGTGTTCTAGGATTGGCAAATATTCTACACTACATGAGATCCCTTCTCTATAGAGGCAGCCCAGACTGGTAGTTAAGAGCTCCACCTTTGGAGCTCTACTGACTGGGTTATATCTCAACTCCCCTACCCACTAGCTCTACGACCTTTGGCAAGTCACTTAAACTCTGTATAGCTCAGTTTCTCATTTGTAAAACAAAAAGTAACAATAATGATGCTTCTTATAGGATTATTGGAGGACCGCATTAGTTAATATACATGAAGTACTTAGAATAGATCTCAGCACATAATAAGCAATTGGTTTCCAAGATACAAAGTTCAAAATAAAGTTCAAATGTAATTACGTTCTTTTAAAAAACCAAACACATGAAAACACTTATGTCATCCAGGGATCACCAAAAGAGTTACTATTCAACTAATATTCTTGAGGAAATACTTAAATCCAAGTAAACTCATTTTCCCATCCAGTCATCTTATGAGTTGTGATTAGAAAAGGACAATCACATGAACAGAGCTGTAAAGACACCATTATAGAAACGATACAATTACCAGGAACCCTATAATGACAGTCTCCCAAACAGAAGTATTGGGACAAAGACCATAGTGTTACTCAGTTATGCCTTCTTGGGGACTGTCCCTGATTGCCTCTAGCTGCAATTCCTGCCAAACTAGGTAGTAAGAAGGGTAGGAGTTGTCAGAAAGATACCAACTGTCTCCACTGCATCTAACAACAGCATCCTTAAATTGGGCAGTGGCAATTTTTTTAAAAGGAAGGGAACACTTTGTTTCTAATATAAGACCCTACATAAAATGCCCAACGCATGAAACAAAGATGAATGAGTTTTTTCTGGTAAAATGAGGAGATGGTTATTGCAGAGTACTTCTAACCATGTAACCCTGCACAGGGCCAGAGAAGTGGATCTAAAACATTTAGATAAACACAAACAAACAAACAAAAACCCACAGCATCTTAATCCAGATGAACAAATTATTTTAATTAAGGTTTAGAGTTGTGTCTTTGTGTGGTATGCTGGTATAATTTTGCTACGTTAGCCTACTGCTTTCCTGCTGTGTGCTTGAAATGTGAATGCTACTAAAAGTTGGGTGAGGGTTCTTATGAAGGCCTAAACTGTTTTCATGTTGCTTTGCAGGGTGGTGAAGTCTGATGTCACAGGAGCTAGAGACTTCCTTGAAAGAGTCATAAAGGATCAGGGACCAGGAGTGAAAGGACCACAGTTGGGATAGGGAAAATTCAGTGATTGCATTTACCACACCAGGAAGAGTAAACTCACAATTCCAATCTAACATCATTAAAGTGACCCATAATTTATTGCAAAATTGAGCATGCTTCTGAGACTGAAAGGAGTTCAATTGCTAATTGCTCCAGGAAACAGGTGCAACTTGTGGATACCCTATCCATCACCACGCCCTGCCCCAAGCACACCCTCATATGTACCCACATCTCTTCATGACTCTCTTGATCTTTTCACTCAATCTGAACACCTTTGCATCCTCTTATGTCAATACTGAAATTGGACTCTGTACCACCAGAATGCTTTCTTTTCTGTAGTTAATACTATGGTCAATTATCAAGAGTTGTCTGAATGAATCATGGACCAAAAGCCTTTCTCTCAATAATAGAAAAGCTGGTCAAGCAATATATTCAATGATAGCTGTAAAAAGCTTCATAAAATGAAGACATTCTGAGGTCAAATAGAATTTGTGTTCTCCAGAATAAGCACTTGGAAATCTCTGCACTCAGATTCAGGCTTTCAGAGAAAGGAGACTAAGATGTTGGGCCATCTATTAAACTCATTAAATTTTACCCAAGCCTCTTTGGCTCAGCAGACCCTGAATGCATGGCTTTGCTTGATTGCTTTACAGAAACTCTTGACACTTATTTAGTTATATAATAAGTGTGATTTGGAGTGGGGGGATGCCTTTGATATTGCTTCCATGAGAAATTTTCAATTCTTTTCCCCAAACAACAACAAAAGTCCATTTCTTGAGAATTTTTATTTTATTTACTCTATTGTTCACTGCCTAAAATCTCAGGTTTACATGGTGGAGCAAAACCCCCATAGTTTCCAGAACTTTGGGTTTCAAGTTGCAGTGTTCTTTTTGCCATACTTATGAGGAAATATAATCTAATTATTTTAGCCGGGGTAAATTGCAAATTACTTCATAAAATTAAGGATTCCCTAACTTTGATAAGACTTAAATTTTACAATGGATTTTTGCATGTGTTATTTCAATTTTTACAACGAGCCCATAATACGGGTCACTTTTTACGTCATTTTAGGGCTGAGAAAAACGAAGCTCTAATGGACTTAGAGGCTTGCCCCAGATTACATGGTCTGCAAATGTCAGAGCTAGACTTGCATCCAATGGATTTGTATCCACTTCACTCTCACAACACCACCATGGCCTCCTAACACTCAAGATAAATGACAACACCTGAATTCTGAATGAGCGGGTCCACTTAGACTCACAAAATGGAAGTCCCCCTAATCTCTGGATTAGGCTCAAACTACAAACTATTATCCTCTCCCTAATTCTTCTGTCTCTTCTTTCCTTTGAATTGTATCATTTTCTCTGGCATTTTCTTGACTACTTACTCCACAGCAGTATAAAGGAGTCCCATCTGGATGTCATCAGTTTGGGAAATTTCAGCCTACAGTGCATATCTTCTAGCTTGGGGAAGCCCTTACAGACAATTAAACAAGTTCAAAAAAAAATCTATTTAGAGAGAAAACTCCTTTCACTATATATAACCCTTTCCTCTGCAACACTTTTTCTAAAGGAACTTAGCACATTCAAAGTTCCTTGCATAAAAGTTTCTTTTGATTGTCTATTTTTCTCCAAAACAAAGGACACAGTACAATGATATAGTGGCTCTTCAGCAATACATTAATTCAGTCAGTCTGTGGTATTATTAATCTTGATAGTTTAGTGTATTTCAAACAGATCATCTGCATCAGAATAACCTGGAAATTTGCTTAAAGTGCAATTCTTGGGCTCAATTCAAGATTAACAAATCAAAATATCTGGCAGAGGAGCTGTGGAATCTGCATTTTAAACATAGACCCAGGGAGTTCCCTGGTGGCATAATGGTTAGGATTCTGGGCTTTCACTGCCATGGCCCAGGTTCAGTCTCTGGTTGGGGAAGTGAGATCCCACAAGCCGTGCTGCATGGCCAAAAAAACCCCCCAAAAACAACAACAAAAAATAGACCTGAGTGATTCTCGGGTCAAAGTCTGAGAACTGCTGTCTAAGGAGCCAAGGCCATGCAGGTACAAGGTGCAGCCACCACAGACTTCTAGAGCTTGGAAATCATGGCACCAAGACTCAGACTTTCTGAGGAAGGTGACTGGGTTGTTGGACCATGCATTAAACTCATTACAGCTGGTGAGCCTCAAAGGGATTATAGTTCAAATCCAATGGGCAGATGAGGAAACTGAAGCCCACAGAGGATAAGTAATTAAGGAAAAGTTTTTTCCAATATTATTCACAGTGCCAAACAAAACAACCATTCAAGTGTCTGCTGTTTTTAAATCTCTGTGGGTCCTCGGCACTCCTCCCAGGCAGTCTCCCGCCACATCTCATATTATATATACTTGTATCTTACAAGTGTTGAGTTTAGATGCAGATGATTAGTTGACATAATTTTGTATTCTATAGATATTTAGTCAAACATTTGTTAAAATATTTATTAATTTGATTCAGCAGTTTTCCTTCAAGATATGAAATCTCTCTTTTTAAAATCACAAACATTTCATGGTACCATGAAAAGGTTATAGGCCCCAGGCACTGTGCTTATGGTGTCCAATGGATTAAAGAGCCCTGGCATCCTGTATGACCTTGCAGACCAGCCGTTTACTACAGTGTAACTGACTGGCAGGCTGCGTCTTACAGACCAGTTCTCAAATTTTCAGTTTCAGAAATGGCTTAATCAGTTCACATAAAAGTGATCAGGCAAATGATACTGACAAGAGATGGAGAGGTAAACCAGAAATGTGATGGGATAATTGACAATGAAAAACACAATAATCAATCATTTCCAATGTTCATGTCATCATTGTGGCATATAATCATCCGTGGAGGGAAAATGACTTAAGTAACTTAAGTATGGGAGTCAGACTATGAGTCATTCCTATACATCTGAGACTGAAGCAGGTTTGTCTCTTTGGTTACCTCCCTCTACTGAGGAGTATCTGGCTGTATTGGTCGTCTAGGATAACACTTGCCAACATTTTACTTGGTAATCCTGGGCTGTATAGTGAGTGCACGGTTAGTTGTATACAAACCTAAAAATCTCTTTTCCACAGTGGGTGCACAACTTTGCATTTCTCTCAGCAGTGTATGACAGTTCCAGTTATCCCAAATCCTTGTCTGCCCCGGCTACTGTCAGCCTTTTAAAAAATTATAGCCATTCTAGTAGGTGTATGACAGAATCTCATTTTTATTTTAATTTGCATGTCACTAATGAGATTATCTTTTCAGGTGCTTATGTGCCATTTGTATCTCTCCTATTGTGAACTCAAATCTTTTTCTCATATTTGGCCAGTATTTTGTGGTGTTCAACAAGCACATTCTGTAGTTTTGCTATATCTATTCCTAAATTTTTTCTTTTTTGATTTTTGGAGCTATTGTAAATGGTACTTTAAAAAAAGTTTTCAGTACATTTCTACTATATAGAAAGATGATTCAGTTATGTGTGTGTTGACCTGGTATCTTATCCTGTGACTTCCCATATGAGTACTAGAAATGTTTTTGTACATTCCTTGAGATTTTTATTGTAGACAATCATGTCTTGTGCAAATAGGGACAGTTTTATTTCTTATTTTTCAATCGGTATGCTACCTTCCTATATCTATCTGTCTATCTATCTATCTATATCTAATCTGTCTTGCCTTATTGTACTGGCTAAGACTTCCAGTACTATGGTCAATAGCAATTGTAAGAGTGGTCGTCCCTGCCTTGCTTTTGATTACTTTATTTTTTCAGTTTTAAAATTTCACCTTGGTCCTTCTTTATATCTTCTATTTCCTTGCTGAGGTTATTTTTCCATTTGTTTCCAGAATGTTCACAATAGCTGGTTGGGATGTCTGTTTAGTAGCTGCTTTCAAGTCTTCCTCAGATCCTTCCAACATCTGTGTCAGGTTAGCATTGACATCTGTTGATTTTCCTTCCCTGTGAAAGTTGAAATTGTCTTGCTTCTTTACATATTGAACAATTTTAGGTTGTGTCCTGGATATTTTTAATATTATGTTCCAAGATTCTATGTCTCATTTAAATCCTGTGGAGACTGTTGACATTTTTGTGTCAGTAGGCAGTTGACCTGGTTATGTTCAGGCCGCAGGGTCCAACCTGCTTTCTGTGGATGGGTTCTGATATCAGCTCTATTTTCAAAGTCTTTACAGTTCTATCCACATTTTCCCATTTGTATGCCGTCTGATTGTTATTTGGAGACATGAGCGTGATGGGATGAAGTGAAGAAAAAGAAACGGGTATTTCTGTACTCTTTCTGCTCCTTGAGGCATAAGACGGTTTCTTCTGAAGATGTGCCATCTGGTCCTCAGTTCCCAGTTCTGGATTTCACGCTGCATTGCCTTCAGGCTGGAAGATACCGGAGGAAAAATGGTGAATTAACTGCTTTTTTGGTGGTACCTAGAATTCTGGTCTTCTTCTGCAATTTGCCTATAGTACTATTTACTTTTCGGAGTTCTCACATCGATTTTCCATGCATTTTCCCAGTTTTTAGAGCTGCATTTAGCAGAGGAGAGAGAGTGGCGTGTGTACTTCTTGCATTTTGCCTGGAACTGGAATCCTCTTTACCTTTCTACATCCATTGACTCTTTTAACAGCTTTATTGATATATAAGTTGCATACCATAAAATTCACCAATTTAAAGTGTACAATTCAATGGTTTTTTGTATATTCGCAGAGTTGTGTAACCACCACCACAGTCAATTTTAGAATAGTTTCATCGTCCCCCAAAGAAATCCCATATCCATTAGTAGTAATTTATCTCATGTCCTCAATCTTTCCAGGCCTAGTCCCAGGGAATCTACATCCTGCTTCTATAAATTTTCCTATTCTGAATATTTCATATAAATGTAATCATTCAATATAGTCTTTTGTTATTGGCTTCTTTCATTATCATAATATTTTCAAGAGTCATCCATGCTGTAACATATATTGGTACATCATTTTTTTTTTATTGCTGGGTAATTTTATGTTGTAGGGATATAAGCCCTTTTATTTATGCATTCATCACTTCATGGATATTTAGGTTGTTTCTACTTATTCGTTATTACAAATAATGCTGCTATGAGCATTCCTGTACAACTTTTCAGGTAAACATATATTTTAATTTCTCTTGGGTATATACCTGTGAGTGGAACTGCTGGATCATATGATAATCCTATGTTAATATTTTGAAAAACTCCCAAACTCATTTCCAAAGCAAGTGCATTATTTTACAATCTCATTAGCACTATGTGAGTGTGCCAGTTTCTGCAGGTCCTCACCAACACTTGTTAGCATCTACCTTTTAAAAAAATTGTAGCCAGGCCTTCAAAAAATTGTAGCCATAATTTTGGGTATAAAGTTGTATATCATTGTTGTTTTTATTCTCATTTCCCTGATGGCCAGTGGTTTCTTTTGTTGAGGATATTTTCATGTCATCATACACCTTAAGAAATTTCTGTTCAAATCTTTTGCTCATGGTCACTTGTCTTTTTATTGTTGTGAGCATTCTTTATATATTCTAGATACAAATCCTTTATCAGATAAGTGATTAGCAATTTTTTTTCCCATTCTATAGGTTGTATTTTCATTTTTGTGGTGTCCTTTGAAGCACAAAAAATTTTTAGTTTTGATGAACTTACCTATTTTTTCTTCAGTTTCTTGTACTTTTAATGTCATATCTAAGAAAACATTACCTAACCCAAGGTCATGAAGCACTTACATCTATGTTTCATTCTAAGACTATAAAGTTTTAGCTCTTACATTGAGGTCTTTGAACCATTTTGAGTTAATTTTTGTATATGTTATAAAGTAGGAGTCCAATTTTATTCATTTGCATATGATATCCAGTTGTTGCAGCACTATTTGTTGAAAAGATTATTTCCCCCCCCCCTTGAATGGTATTGGCATCCTTGCCAAAGATCAGTTGACTGTAAATGTGAGGATTTATTTCTGTACTCTCAATTCTATTCCATTGATCTATTCTATCCTTCTGTGTCTACCCTTATGCTAGTACCACCCTGTCTTTATTACTGTAACTTTGTAATAAGTTTTGAAATCAGGAAATGAGAGTTCTCCAATGTTGTTCTTTTTCAATACTTTTTGGTCTATTTTAGGTCCCTTGAATTTCCACACAAATTTTAGGATCATCTTGTTAATTTCTGCAAAAAAAGCCAGCCATAATTTCGTTTGCATTGAATCCATAGATCGATTTAGGGAATATTGCCACTTTAACAGCATTAAGTCTTCTGAACAAAGAACTTGGGATGTCTTTCCACTTATTTAGGTCTTCTTTAATTTCTTTAAACAATGTTTTATAGTTTTCAGAGTTTTATAGTTTTGCATTTCTTTTGTTAAATTTATTCCTAAGTATTTTTTTTATGCTATTGTAAACGGGACTTTTCTTTTTACTTTCCTTTTTGCATGGTTCCATTGAATTTTAACTTCAAGCACTATATTTTTAATTCTTGAAAGTCCTGTTTATATATATATTTTTCATATTGATCTAATCATTCATGCTTTAATATCTTTTTTTTAACATAATAAAAGATCAGAACTTATTCTGTATCTGATTATTTCAACATCTGAAGTCACTTCAAGTATGTTTTTCCCACTTGTTTTCTTCTATCTCTCTCTTGTGGAGATTTCTTTCCTCCTTTGATTAGTTCCTTGGAGGTTTAATTGCAGGAATGATGTAAGGCTTGGTTTGAAAGTGTTCAGAGAGCATGTGGTTTGCTTCTGCTATATCCTTGGGGACACTGCCAACCCTTGATCACTTGGAAATAAATTTTACCACACAGGAAGTATGTATCCTTATACCACACCTACCTGAATATTAGGAATCTTCTGGGGAAACCTGTGTTTCCTCTGACACTCAGAGTCAAATTTGAGATAAGTTTGCTAGCTCTCTCCCTTCAAATGGTGACGGTCTTCTATTTTACCCTATTACTGAGGTTAACATCCTTTATAAGTTCTAGCTTTATGTGACCAAAAAGTATTGAAAAAGACTTGTCCAAATCCCCACTCAAAGCTCCAGATTTTGTATGTGGCTCTTTAAATCCCAAGTTCTTGGTCCCCAGGGATTGGCAAATACCATGAACAAACACCCGATTCCAGCACTTACATCCCACTCTAAATTCACGCTTTCTTATCATTTTTGCCCTTCTTAATATTTGTACTTTTCTGCCAGCTCAACCGTGCATTATAAAATACTTAAAACAAAACTATACAGCAATTTTCTTTGCTTCTGAACATTTAGTCTGCAATATTGCCTGCAATGGAATTTAATTAATGTCTTTTTAATTTCACTCCAGTGAAGGTAGGGAATTTGATTCTGGTTCTAGCCACATGACCTTTGGTTAGTCTTTCATTCTCTCTGTGCCTCCATCTATGAAAAATGAAGAGGTTGGGCTAAATTATCTTTACGGACCCTTTCAGCTGTAAATGTCCATGACTCTTAGATGCAATAATTCCTAATTGTACAGGAACTTCAATAGTTATTAATCACATTCAAGGAGTTATTTTACATCAGCAGGGATGAGATTGTTCTACTCAAACGTATAGTTTTTCTCTGACCTGAGTGGCTCATTCCTTTTCTCTCCGATAGTGGGAATTCTTCTTATATTGGGGCCTGCACACCTGATAGATTACTATTGTAATTCCACTTTAAAATATTAGAAGAGTAAAACAATATACACCAAAGTAAAAAATTGTTTTTTTTTCTTCCCTTGGATTTTAATAATACACGTAAGAGGTAAAATAACAATGTTTTATCCTTGAAAGTAAAACATTCCATAACTACCGTTCATGCCGTTAAAATTTTTTTAAGCTATGGTTTGGATTTCTTTAAAAGTGTTGGCCCTAGAAATTCCCCTAAAATTTCAGATAACATTCAGAGATAACTATATATTTAGCAGCTTCAACACTTTCAAAGCCCTTCAGAAAAAAAACCCCCATAAATCGGCAGCAGGCATGGAAAAGGAAAAATCTTCTTGAAGCAAACTGTTTACTACTAAAAACCCATGAATCATAGAGAACAATATAAACCAAAAGTGAGTTTTCCTTCTGACATTTTAAGTTGCAGGAGCACCTCTGTGACCTTGAGGAGATGAAATGCACTGAGACAGTATAAAATACATTATTCAGTTGCTTGCTACATAATGTGATTTAAATAGTTTTTCCTTCCATTATCCTCGGCTTGTGGGCACTTAAGTTGAGGCAGATTTATGAGAATTTCATAATTAACAAGTGTTCTGCTCCGGCAAAGAAAGCAGCCTAATTTGGGGGGAGGGGGGAGTCTTTCTGTCCCCACTGAGCTTCTCCATCAACACCTTTGCTTCCCTCCAGTCTGTGACTCCATTAACTTTAAAAGCAAATTAGAATCTAGCCTCTTTAGGTGTACTTACTTCATTCAAATCAAAAGGCATTTAATTAGTTTGCTTCTAGGATATATTAGTGCAATAACAGCATCTAGTATAAACAGTATAACAGGATGGTCTAAGACGACGTGGGTTCAGAAACAGACTTTGAACCTGAATTATGGTCAACGCCTAAAGGACATTCCAGACAAAGTCTATGAGTCTAAGCTACATTCGTAAGACCGTCACCCATTTATAAAGCCTTAAAAGACCCATTTGGCCATGTTCGGCGTGGTAATGGGTCAGTCCCGTGACAAAAGTAAAAGTTTGAAAGTTCTCTTCTCCAAGGTGGTTTTGGCAGAGTCTGTTTATTTTCAACAAACATGAGGAGCTCCTGAAGGAAGTGATTTATCCACTTTTCCTACCCTGCTTCCAATTTGCCCACGCCTGGTACTCCAGGCCCCAAGGTCCCCTTGTTGTGCTGGCAGGGACACACCTGCAAAGAGTGAGAATGAGATGCAGAGGGCTTCTGACTGTCGCGATGTTGCTGTGCTCTGTTCCCACACCACGTGGTCACTTGGGAGGAAGCCCATGGGCATTTCTTAAATTCCATTTCTCTTTGCTCAGCTTTAGAAAGCATGATATACATCCTGCTGTGTGTTTCACGGGATGGTTTAGTGATACAGAAACCAAGAAAAGAAAGTATTTCCAGAGAAGGGAGTGGGTAACTACACTGCTGCTGAGAGAACAGAGAAGAGCCCTTTGGATCTGACAACATGGATGAAGTCATTGGTGACCTTTCAAGAGAGTAGAGGGGAAAAACATTTGACTGGTAAGAGCTAAGGAGAGATGGAAAGCGGAGACCACGTGTAGAGATAACTGTGGTAATTCTTCTGTAAAGAATAATAGGAACTAGTGATGTACCCAGAGAGGATCGCGGGGGTCAAGGAGGTGAAATATCAGAGACGTTTGTGTGCAGATGAGGATAATCCAGTGGATATTATTAACAATGCATTTCCTTTTCGAGGAACTTAACCTAAGAATATAATCAGAAATGTGAACAAAGAGGAATGTACAAAACTGTTCATTTTATGTCTATTTAAATTAGTGAAAAAAATTGTATAAGTACATATGAAAGCGGGAAGGAAATGTGACAAAATGTCAACAGCAGTTATCCATGGTTGATGAAATTATGAATAAGTACTATCTTCTCCTTCATCGCCTATTTTCTAAATTTTCAACGTGAGTACATATTTCTCTTAAAATAAGTTTAAGAAAAACATTTTCTTCTTAAACATGTGAATGTGTCAAAAGCCCCATTAGATATGTGCAGATATTATTCCTCATGATAACGTCTCCTAAACACAGTCTGATTAAGGAAAAGGAAATTCTTATTTGTGGATGAAAGCACAGAATAGCTAGAAAAGACATATGTTTATAAGAATTTCAAATGTTTTTATATTCTCCATTTTAACACGAGAATATTTATTTCCAAACCTAACATATAATTTTAAAGATGGAAAAATAAAACTTGCAGGTAATATTTATTTTTACAAAAAAGGGAACTGCTTACCTTCTACTAGACCTGCAAGCATTCCATATGAATACACAATTCAATCAAATGGATGTATGTGCATTTACAAAAATTGCATTAAGTGTATAAATTGTGGTCAAATAAAATGCCTCTTGGTAAGTTAAGTGTGTAAACCAAATGTTTAAGACATACTTCTGTTGGGGCTTCCCTGGTGGCGCAGTGGTTGAGAGTCCGCCTGCCGATGCAGGGCACACGGGTTCGTGCCCTGGTCCAGGAAGATCCCACATGCCGCGGAGCGGCTGGGCCCGTGAGCCATGGCCGCTGAGCCTGCATGTCCGGAGGCTGTGCTCCGCAACGGGAGAGGCCACAACAGTGAGAGGCCCGCGTACCTCAAAAAAAAAAAAAAGAAATACTTCTGTTAATACCTTAAGTGTAATAATTCTACCATGTGCAGGCTGTCCAGCTTAAAACTCATAATTAGAATCTAGTCAAGCAGATGATGAAACAGATGCCTAGAATACCAATGTGTAATTTATCCTGGTATATAATTAATTTATTATACACTCTGCTTTGAAAATTTTGAAATAAGCCCATATATATTTCAAAAAGTCATTTCTATTGTAAGTGGTTTCACAAACAACACAATTTTATATTTAATTTCATTTTCATTATTATCTTCTGGAACAACAGTTTTTTTCCCTGAAATATTAAAGAAGAAAGATGTTATATTAGGTATATAATTTACAACAACAGCAAGATCTGCTACTTTATTTTTTATAAGGTATTATTTATTTTCTTGTATTTTAAAAAATTCACAAGACATTGAATTCATTAGTGAAATATTTTTTCCGTCTTCAAAGCACTGACTTTAGTTTTGAAATTCTGGTTATGTCCAAATTTATAACATGTATCCTTTATTTTTATGAGCATCAATTTCAAGTATGATAGCTAAAAACCAAACAAATATCTTTATAATGTAAAAACAAAATCTGAAACATTTCAAAAGACTGCTATAAAGAAATAACACAATAGACTGTGACCTTATTAATACTGCTTGACTACCAACCACCCAGAAGGTCTCACTGAACTTTAAGCTCCTTCTTATATCTTTAATAATAATCACATTCATTTTTTGAATGTTAGGAGGTTCACTGTGGCTCCACAGAAATGCTGATGGTACATGGAGAGGCCATTTATCTCCATCGTTACTACATTTCTTTCTTTCTGTGAGGTCTCTAGTTTTTACTTTATTTTGACATTTCTTTTGATTTTGACACTGTCCATTGGTTTGCTCTGTGCATCTCAACCTCTTTCTTCAATTATGGAAGACCTACCCTTGGCAAGGTTTTATGCCATTGTTTTTACACAGATGCCTTTGGAAAGTTTTTAAAAATCAGATTATTTCAGGTGCTTTGATAATTTTTGATCAAGGATCGATTATATGTTAACGAAATGCAGTGAAAAGAACATATAATTTTGAACTGTGAGACGTGGGGTTGATAATCCTTTGTCTGTCGCTTAATAGTTATGTGACTAGAAATAACCCACAGCCTTTCTGAGCTCTGGTTTCCACATCTTAAAGCGATAAAAATAGTTATTTCAAGGCTTCTAGTGAATGAGGTGCACAAAAGATAAAGTGCTTTGTACAGTGAAATACTAACGCTATTGTTATTTTAAGACTGTAATCGTTCTGACTTTGTCTTTCTTTACTCCTAGTTGTCTCTAAGGCTTTCCACATCTATAATTGAATCTGCTATTTTCTCTTTGTTAAAATTAAAGTTTATGCTAAAACCTAAATGCAACCATGCTCTGGAGCCCACAAATTAGCACATTATTCTTTCGCAGTTTATCTATAGGGCACAGGCACGGTTCTAGGCAGAGGAGCGTGCAGTGCGGCATGCTTAACTTTAAACAATGGAATGACAGAGATAAATTAGAAAACTGTTAGGAAGAGCTAGTAAGAACGAGACCAATTTTCATTTTATTTCAAAGTTCTTTGAGGCTGCTCTAATCATTCTGCTACAAATCTGTAAACACAACAGACAATGAATGTTTCCAAATAAAATAATCCAAAGGAATAGGCCAAGAGAGCCAGATAACTTAGAGGCTTTAGAAGTCCTAACAGCTAAGCGTCTTTGAATTCTGCTATTGTACACGTTTCCAAATGATTGGAGTAATATACATTACTCCATTATGGGCATATAATGAAAGTATTCTCTTTACCAAGAAATTGCAGAAATTATGCAAGCTCTTTAATAAAAGCTTGCTAGGTGTAGAAGTGCCTTAAGGATTTTGAGCACACAAAACAGCCACTACCCTACCCCTAATCTCTGCTGTCATTGAACCTACAGTAAATATTATGTTAGATAATAATAAGTTCCAGGGAGAAAAATAAAATCAGGGTGGCGAGTAAACTGTGCGTGAGAGGGAGAATTACAGGTTACTAGAACTAATATGTGAATTTAGCAAGGTTACAGGATACAAGATCAATATAAAAAATAGTCATATTTCTTTATAATATTAATGAATGATTAGAAACTGAAAATTTAGAAAACATCTACAGTAACAATGCAAATATGAAATATTTAGATAAAATTTGCAAAAGACCTCTACATTGAGAACTACAAAGACAGTGATAATGAAGAGTTTTTAAAAATAGAAATAAATGGAGAGGTACACCCTGCTCATAAATTTAGACTCAATATTTGTAAAATGTCAAATTTTCCCAAGTTAATCTATACATTCAAGGAAATACAGCTGGCTTTAGGAGGAGGAGGAATAGAAACTGATAAACTCATTCTAGCATTTCAATGGAACTACAAGGACCTAGAATAACCATAACAACTTTGAAAAAGAAGAATGAAATTGGGGGATTTATACTACCTGAATTCAAGACTTGCTGTAAAGCAACAGTAAAGGCAGTTTGGTATTGGCATAGATATAGACATATAAGTCAACGGAATAGAATAGATAGTTCAGAAATAGATTCACACCTAATTGACCAATTGGTTTTCTTTCTTTTCTTTTTTTTTTCGTGGTACGCGGGCCTCTCACTGTCGTGGCCTCTCCCGTTGCGGAGCACAGGCTCCAGACGCGCAGGCTCAGCGGCCATGGCTCACGGGCCCAGCCGCTCCGCGGCATGTGGGATCTTCCCGGACTGGGGCACGAACCCGTGTCCCCTTGCATCAGCAGGCGGATTCTCAACCACTGTGCCACCAGGGAAGCCCCAATTGGTTTTCTTTTTCTTTTTAATATAAACATATCTTTTTTTGCCCTCAATATTATTTTTATTGAGTTATAACTGACATATAACATTATATCAGTTTCAGATGTACAACATGATGATTCAATATTTGTACATAATTATGAAATGATCACTACAATAAATCTAGTTAACATCCACAGCATACATAGTTGCAGAACATTTTCTTTTGTTGAGAACATTTAAGACGTACCCTCTTAGCAACTTGTAAATATGCAATACAGTATTATCAACTGTAGTTGTCATGCTATACATTACATCCCCAAGATTTACTTACTTATTTTATAACTGGAAGTTTGTACCTTTTGACCCCCTTTGCCCACTCCCCTGCCTCTCATCTCTGACAACCACTAATCTGTTCTCTGTATGAATGAGCTTGTTGGTTTTCGTATTTGTTCCTAGTTTTCACATATAAGTAAGATCGTATGGTATTTGTCTTTCTCTCTCTGACTTACTTTGCATAATGCCCTCTAGGTGCCCAACTGATTTTCAGCAAAGATGCCATGGAGAAAGGATAATCTTTTCAATACATGGTATTGGCAAAGCTGATTATTTATATGTAAAAATGATGAATTTCGACCTTTACCTCAGACCACATACAAAAATTAACTTGAAATGGATCATAGATCCAAGTGTAAAAGTGACAACTACAAAACTTCTAGAAGAAAATGGAGGAGAAAACCTTAATGACCTTACATTTTGCAAAAATTTCCTAAAGAAAACACAGAAAGTATGAACCCTGAAGAACAAGTTGATAAACTGGACATAATTTAAGGATTTTGTCCTTCAAAAGACAATGTGAAGAAAATGAAAAAGCAGGCCACATACTGAGAGAAATTATTTGCAAAGCATATACCTGATAAAAAAAAAGCTATGCAGATTCATAAAGAACCCTTGCTACTCAATATTAAAACGACTTTGATAACATAAAACAGGCAAGAAGTTGACACTTCACCAAACATAAAATTACCAGATATAAGTACAAGAAAAGATGGTCAATGTCATTAGTTATTAGAGAAATGCAAATTAAAGCCGCAGCGAGTTATCACTTCATATAAAATTGAATCGCTAAAATGAAAGGAACTGACAATGACAAACGTTGTAGAACATGAGAAGCAAATCAGGCTCTCCCCCATCACCAGTGGGATATAAAGGTATATGGTCACTTTAGAAGGCAGTTCCCTATGGTGACTATATGGCCCAGCAATCCCCTTCCAGGTATTTATCCAAAAAGAAATGAAAGCATAGCATCAATCCACACAGAGATTTGTGCTCAAATGTTCATGGCAGCAATATTCATGAAAACCAGGAACTGGAAAGAACCCAAAACATCCATCAGTCGTTAAATGGACAAATGGTGGTACATTCTTAATGATAAATTACTACTCAATAATAAAAAGGCACTAATTACAGGTTCACACCACATGGTTGAATCTCAACACATTTTGCTAAGTGAAGGAAGTCACACACAGAAGACGGCATAGCTTGAATTCCATTCATAAGAAATTTTACTAAAGGCAGAATCCATGATACAAAGCACATCAGTGGTTGCCTGGAACTGGGATAGGAGTAGGGATTGACTGCAAAGGGGAAAGAGGAACTTCTGGGGGTGAGAGAAATGTTCTGTATCTTTTTTTTTTTTTTTTTTTTTTTTTTT
>NW_006780142.1:242241-256649 GCF_000442215.2 Lipotes vexillifer
GTACGCGGGCCTCTCACTGTTGTGGCCTCTCCCATTGCGGAGCACAGGCTCCAGACGTGCAGGCTCAACGGCCATGGCTCACGGGCCCAGCCACTCCGCGGCATGTGGTACCTTCCCGGACCGGGGCACGAACCCATGCCCACTGCATCGGCAGGCAGACTCTCAACCCCTGCGCCACCAGGGAAGCCCTGTTCTGTATCTTAATTGTTGTGCTGGTTCAGGGTGGTATGTGTATGACAAAATTCATAGAACCATACAATTCGAATGAGTGAATGTCACTGGATGTAAATTGTACCTAATTAAAGCTAATTTTAAAATTTAAACAGAAAGGAAATCCCACAAATGTATAAAAGAAGGTGGCAAAAGTTGGACTAAACGATATTACTTATCACAATAAATCATTCTGTCTTTCCCCCTACTACGGCAATACTAAAAGCAGAATCTTAGCTTGGGTGAAGAAATTTAAAGTAATTAATGTTTCCTCTATTCATTAAACAATTATTTGTCACACGGTTTATTGAAAATTAATTGCTGACCAAGAAGGCAAGCCAGGACTTTGAGTTTGGGGCTCTCCTGATCAAAGAGGGGATATGGCAAAGGAAATGGTGGGAAGAGGTAGGATGGGAAACATTTGTTTAGTGGCAGATTCTCGCAGTGGTAAAGACTCACCACCCTCTGGAATGCCAGGAAGTGGTGGTGAACCCCACTGGGAGATTTTGTATTTCGCTGGGGCCTGAGCACACCCGGGCTGAACTTGGCATTACAGATGTCACCTTCAGATGGCTCCCAGGAGCCTGGACGAGGACACGCAGCCAGGGTGGACTGAAAGCTGTAGCTTTTCTCCAGTTTCTTGGCTTGCAGAAGCCTCAGTGTTCTTGCACCTGGACTTGGGAGATGAGAGCATCGCGAAAAATGTTTTATCCTTCTTGCTACCTCTGGCTCATGGGGTTGGCCAGATTTGATTTGATTTTGAGAAACAAAGGAATGGATATTTCACACTCTTGGAAATTGTGGAGCAATTCCTACCTGTTGTACATTTACAGATACCTACTGCATCCCTGGGATGCTGGATGAAGACTAAAAATGGATAATAATAAATAGCCCCCCACCTCCATCCTCAAGAAGCTCAAAGCTGATGGGGAATACAGCTGCATAAATAGATAATGTACAGCACAGTGATAGAGATTACTGTGGGGTACTGTGGGAACACAAAATAACAGGGGTTCCTTTCTGTGGCTACATTTTTATTTTATTTTTATTTATTTTTTTATACAGCAATTTCTTATTAGTTATCTATTTTATACATATTAGTGTATATATGTCAATCCCAATCTCCCAATTCATCCCCCCGACTTTCCCCCCTTGGTGTCCATACGTTTGTTCTCTGCATCTGTGTCTCTATTTCTGCCCTCCAAACTGGTTCATCTGTACCATTTTTCTAGGTTCCACATATATGTGTTAATATACGGTATTTGTTTTTCTCTTTCTGACTTACTTCACTCTGTATGACAGTCTCTAGATCCATCCACATCTCTACAAATGACCCAATTTCGTTCCTTTTTATGGCTGAGTAATAGTCCATTGTATATATGTGCCACATCTTCTTTATTCATTCATCTGTTGATGGTCATTTAGGTTGATTCCATGACCTGGCTATTGTTAATAGAACACTGGGGTGCATGTGTCTTTTTGAATTATGGTTTTCTCTGGGTATATGCCCAGTAGTGGGTGTGGCTACACTTAAAAAAAATTATGTATTGCTTTATAAATTTTTATTATTATTATGATTTTTGGCCCTGCAGCATGTGGGATCTCAGTTCCCCAACCAGAGATTGAACCCGTGCCCCCTGCAATGGGAGCTTGGTGTCTTAACACTGGACCTCCAGGGACGTCCCTGTGGCTAACCTTTAAAAGCAGGAGGGACCCCGGCCTAAATTTTGGTTCAGATGTCAAGACTGATAATGCCACACACAACTTGAGAGGGTATGAAAAAGTTTATTACTTACATAATTGAGCTCTCTGGGGAGGGGAGGGGAGTGGAGGCTCCTCTAGCAGATCAGAAATGGCTTGAGAGAGGAAGGAAAGGAAAGTAACTCCGGGTTTTTATTGTGGCTGAGGGTTGGAGCCTCGGGCAGAATTCCTGTGAGTGCAAGGGGTTTGTGTGGTCTGAATCTTTCACTGGATCCAAAGGAAGGCACACCGGCTCTTTCTTATCAACTTGCCCAGATGTGGCACACAAAGGAGAGCAGGGTGAGGCTTAAAAGCTGTCGCAGTCAAACATCAAAACTGGAGTCTGACTCTTTATTGTAGTCCCTCACCCAGTTTTAAAGGAATAGGGTCCTCTAAAGGTTAGGAAGGTTTCCTGAAGAAGGTAATGCCAGAGATAATATGAATATTAGGAAAGGAGTATTTACGGACTCACTATTTATCTTTTGTGTCTGCTTGTAAATGTATTAAAATTGCAAACAAATGGAAAAATACAGTAAAGTATAAAACAGAAATAAAAATTCGCTCATAAACTCATCATCTTAAAATAACCACAGTGACCATTTTTGTGGTCAAACTAATCCCGTATGGATTAGTTTGATTATTAGGAAAAAATATTATAAAAAATTAATGACATCTTTTTTCTGGTGTGTTTTCAGTGCATATACCTTTTTCCTCAGTGAAGTCGCGGTATAATTGTTACTCTCAAACTTCTTTATAGTAAAGTTAACACTTCTATTCAATTTTGCTTATGATCTCTGGTGGTGCTTTTAGCCTATTCTCCTGTTTTTTTAAACATGGCAGAAACTGAACCTACTGTATTTTTTAAAAAGTTGTCAAATCTATGTTTCTTTGTTAGAGAAGTGTTATCTTTACCACATGTATTTCCATTTTGCTGTCGAGAAACTGCTGGAATTCAAACTTGACCTTTCCTCTTCTATGCCTATAAGATAGCTAAGAATCACCACAGGACCAAACGGTTCTACACTGCTCCACAAAAAATACATGTGTATTTGGAAATCCACAGTCTCTTAACACTTTTGTCTTTCAGGTGCTTAAGGAACTTGTCAAATTCAAAGGCAGAACAACATGTTTAAAAGATTTCAAGGAGGGGCTTCCCTGGTGGCACAGTGGTTGAGAATCTGCCTGCCAACGCAGGGGACATGGGTTCGAGCCCTGGTCTGGGAAGATCCCACGTGCCGCTGAGCAACTAGGCCCGTGAGCCACAACTACTGAGCCTGCGCGTCTGGAGCCTCTGCTCCGCAACAAGAGAGGCCGCGATAGTGAGAGGCCTGCGCACCGCGATGAAGAGTGGCCCCTGCTCACCACAACTAGAGAAAGCCCTCCCACAGAAACGAAGACCCAACACAGCCAAAAATTAATTAATTAATTAATTAATTAATTAATTAAAAAAAAGATTTCAAGGAGGTTTGGTGATAACGCTTCTAAAGACAGGTAGGTAGGCTCAACTCTCACCTTTTCAAATTCCTTAGTGTTCTACCTCAAAGTATTTTTCATTGCCACAACTTAGGAACAAAGAAGAGAAGGAATTCTCTGTCATGTCTTGCTTGTCACCTGTTCTTTCTTGGTGGCATTTATTTTGCTGTGTTCTCTTTAGTGAATATCAACCCACATAGTCAGTTCCATTATAAAATGAGTGAAGTTAGTTCTGTCACAAGGCAAAGGCGGTCACGGCCTTGGGCTCTGCAAAAAAACCCTCAAACGTGCAAGGACCTTCAACAACCTTGGTCCTCAAGGTGGTCCCCAGCAAATCCCCTTATGGCTTGTCAAAAGAAGGCTGACTTTGAATCATGGAAATACGTGAACATTTTTCCACTTCATTTACATCAGAGACGTTTGTGTGAAGTATGCAATATAAATGTACACAGGTGACAAGTTTTTTTAAAGGGGGCAATGCATTTTGGACTCTTTGCGGAATCATCGAGCAGAATGTTTTCTGATATTTATGCAGAACACAACGACTGAAACATTTACTATTGGGCCTTTACAGCAAAAGTTTGTTGATACTTGGCCCAGTCATACATGTTCACACAGAAAGAACTGTTTATTTATGCCAAAATTTGTTAAAAATTAGTAGTTAGTGTGACATTATAAGTAAATAGATTAATTAAAAAGTAAATTATTGGTAGTCACTGACTCATAAAATAATGAGATTATACCCATTGCAAAATTGTCTAGAAATGGAGAATATTATTTCTGGGCAGGACATCGGAATCAGACGGTACAAAAAACAAAGAAAGTGACTTTGGAAGAAAGCATGTGGCCTTGTGGTTTAACTTATCCTTCAGGCCTCATTAGTTCCTGCACTTGAACTATATTGTGAGAAAAATAAGCATAAGACCTGCTTCAACTTCATCAACAGATATTAAGTGAACTTGGCTTGGTGCGAAATACACAAAGCTATAAAAGTCAAATTTTTCTCTCAAGAAGTTAATATTAACACTATTATTATTAATAATAATTATACTAACAACAACAGCAGTGATAATAATAATATTCACCAACATTTGTGGCACTCTTACTATGTGCCAAAAACCATTCTGAGCACTTTATCTGACTTATCTAAATTAGTCCTCCCAGCAGCCGTATGAAGTAGGTACTGCAAGATCATCTCATTTTAAAGAGGAGATCCCATGTCTTCAAGAGATTGGATAACTTGTCCAAGGCCACGCAGCTACAAAGATTCAGGGTCAGGACACTAAACCAGGCAGTGTAGCTAAAAGCTCAGATACTTTTCCATTCTGTACCCCACTTCCCCAAAGATTCCAGTCCTGCATAGTACGTGCTCTGGTGAAGGGTCCATAATAAAACCCTGTGGGACACAGGGAACTCTACTTAATGTACTGCGGTGTCCTAAATGGGAGGAAAATCCAAAAGGGAGGGGATATATGTGTATGTGTGGCTGATTCATTTTGCTGTGCAGTAGAAGCTAGCACAACATTGTAAGGCAACTATACTCCAATAAAAATTAATAAAAACAAACAAACCAAAAGCAAAACCCTGTGGGAGACTGGGGTTACTGGAGAGGCCTCCCCAGAGAGCTGAGTCCAGAATGATAATGAGATTTTGTGGTAGTGTGGGAAGATACATTGCAACCTTCCCAAGTAAGTTTTAACTGCAGATACTAAAGCTCTTTGGGCCACAGGCTTATCTCTACTTAGTCTCTGAACAAGCCCTGTCCAATTTGGAAGGTAAATAGGAGGATAGCAGCCTCCCTCTTTCCACCCCTTCTGTCCTAAGCCCAGGTTAGAAACACTGAGCTGAAGTTTCCTCTCCTTCCCTTCAATTCCCCTGTGTTTCCAGAAGTATTCTGAAAAAACAGAGCTGCATCCTTAGGTCCTTGTTTTGTCTCTCCATTATGTGCTCTGCACCCACCATGTTTTTAACCTTTCCACCCTCCCAGTGATGAATAACAGTTTGCCTCCAAGGCCCTGGCATCACAAATAACATTGCAATGAACATCCTTATAAACCTTTGTGAGAACTGGGGTGGAATACGTATGCTGAGGTGGAATTGCTAAATCTTTGGACCGGTCTGTACCCTGCCTCCCAGGAATGCATGATATCTTCTGTATACCAATATATAAACCTAATACTGATATACAGTATAGATATTATACCTGGCATTTGCCAGCTTATGCTTCACTTTGTCATCAACATATCCAGTCTAAAACTACAAGTCAGATAGCTCATCACTACCTGTACCTGCCGGCTCAGCTGCTCAGCGTGGAGCCGGCTGGGCACCGGTAGCTCTTCATTCTTACGACCAGCTGAGGACTTATTTCTGCGTTTAGGCCTCCGTGCTTCCCATTGTGCGCAGGGGCTCCGGGCAGTGAGTGAGTGTCTTTTACGTCCAGAGGGCTTTTCACAGCCCCTGGCGCAGGGGTACTGGGTACAGTGTTGTTGACTCAAACCAACGGAGAACAGAGCATGAAGAACCAGTTTGGGAGGAAAGATGGTTCTACTGGGGGCAGATGGAACTACATGATCAATTTGATTGGTAGTGAGACATTCATGTACACTTGTCCTTCAGGAAATCTAGCACTTTGGATTTAAAACACAACAGAGAGTGTGGGAGCCAAGCTGCAGCTGTAGCTGTTGAGTCACGACCAGTGCTTCAGGGAACTGCGCGTAGAGAACTATGTTGAGAGGACATGGAATACCGGTTTATTTAGCAATCGGTGAAAGATGGTCGTCTGCCAAACTGGGACCAGAGGACGAGGCTCAGTAAGACAAGTTTAGCAGCCGGAAGAAATCGGTGCAGTGTTAGCAAGGTCACGGGAATGACAGGAAGGACCAGTGTCCCAGACTGCCAGGCACTAGGGTTAGAATGAGACTAAGCAGGGGCTGCTGGATCTGAAAATTCGTGTTTTACTGGGGTCTTTAAAGCCCATTATTTTGTACTGTCATGAAGAAGCATAAGACATTTTTCCTTTAATCTACAGAACGTATTTTGAACTTCCCCTTGTCTTAACTTGACTATAGGATACTTGAAAAATCTATATGAAAGGGAAATTTAGAATATGGGATATTATTACAGAAAAAGTGGAATTTTACTAAAAGAAGTCATGTTAAAATATTTTGCTTATAGATTACTCTGTACTACATGGGACGCTTTTTAAAAAACCATTAGCTAATTCCTGTGGCTCATAATACCAGGTAAGAATTCCCTTGAAAGTGTTGGAGCTCTGGAGCTCTGTGTAATTGTTTTGCTGTACGCGGGCCTCTCACTGTTGTGGCCTCTCCCGTTGCGGAGCACAGGCTCCGGACGCGCAGGCTCAGCGGCCATGGCTCACGGGCCCAGCTGCTCCGCGGCATGTGGGATCTTCCCGGACCGGGGCACGAACCCGCGTTCCCGCATCGGCAGGCGGACTCTCAACCACTGCGCCACCAGGGAAGCCCCAGTGTTGTTTTTTTTTTGAAATTGACCATCCTTTTGCCCTTTGCTGTCTTCTAAAATGTGGAACTCTAATTTAGCACATTCCCGG
The DNA here is from genome assembly GCF_000442215.2 of Lipotes vexillifer. Taxonomy (NCBI): domain Eukaryota; kingdom Metazoa; phylum Chordata; class Mammalia; order Artiodactyla; family Lipotidae; genus Lipotes; species Lipotes vexillifer. The sequence continues at coordinate 249,236 of NW_006780142.1, forward strand.
ACCGGGGCACGAACCCGCGTTCCCGCATCGGCAGGCGGACTCTCAACCACTGCACCACCAGGGAAGCCCCACTCTGTGTATTTTTTTAAAAAGGCACAACCCTGTGTCTTTCTACCACACACTAACATCGACACCATTTGCTTCAAAGAAATCTGCCCTTACCTAGAAATTCCATAAGGAGCTAGGAGATACATAGACATAAGTCCCTGTAAAGATACATAATTTATCATTTTGTTCTTACTTATCATCTAGTATTTTCTTCATAGAATTTCCATTTTAATGGACACCCTAAGTATTTTGTCAAAAAAATTTAAACACTTTTTTTCCATTAATCTCACAGAACTTCTTGGAGAAATAGTTCTAAAGATCTTCTATTTCGATGTCTTCAGAAAAAGTCTACTTTTGCTTTTATATTTTATAAATCTTTCATGGTGATTTTTGTAAATTATTCCCACCTTCCTTCTACCAATCCAAAGCATAATCTTTCAGAATTTTCTGGAAAAAAAAATTTGCCTTAAGTCATTTTCCATTATTTCTAGGTATAAAATTAAATTAATGCAATAAAATTTAAAGAAGAAACTCTTCCATTCATGTAGCTTTTATACTCATTTCTTTTATTTCCTTTGTACCTGAAATTTATGTCTTTTTGTGCTCACAGTGACTTGTAAATCGTCTCTTCCCATCTACACCACTGAACTCAGGCCCTGGGAAAAGGTTTTTGAGTCCTGATTTCCTTTCCTGCAGCATTTTCAGGGCGGTAGGTTATGCTAAGGTAATTTCAATTAGAATGTAAACTGCGTAATCTGGAATTCTATCAAGTATAGTCATCCTTTCCTCTTCTCTCTAATACCAAGCTTAGTACTTCTTTCACTAGCACAATAACTGATGCTCATCATTATAACCCCAAGGTACCATGCTGTCCTCTGAATCAAGAAGGTTTCCAGTATAATTAGGTGCACTCATCCTTTAAAAATGTATAATCTTATGTAACAAAGTTTTTTGTTAGTCAGATTATTTGATTAACTAGCTCAATTCTTTCTTTGCTTTATGCAGGATAACAGAAAGACTGTCAAACTTCTAAGTTTGTTTGTTGGATTGTTTCAGGTTTCCATTTCCTATGTGTAAATCCTCTCTTGCATTGTATTCTGGGTTTTTTTTTCTAAGTCAAGGTTTGGTTAAAGTGAATCCTCTGCCAGCTCTGCACATGCACTGGAGCAGCTCCATGCTGCCGAAGGATAGCATACAATCCTGCTGACTGGTCTCATTCAGTTTATGACCATAAGCTGCAAATACGACCCCAGGGTTACCGGCATCCCCGCTATATGTCTCTAGTCGATTCAGTCTCCCGCTCCCTAGGATGGCTGTTTCTACACCATCTCATACCTGCATGGCTTCCTCCTCTTTCTCATCAGATGACCTTGCCTTCGGTCATCAATCAGAACAGAACTTCCACATCCTCCCATCCCCAAACCTACTCATCTACCTGTGTCTGTCCCCAGAGACTTGCTCTCCCACCTGTTAGAAACAAAACGAACCAGCTGGGCTCCTACCTGAGGCCAGAGCCTCCACGCATGCCTCCATTCCATCCCCTCCCAGCCGCCCAGCGGCTCTGTTCCTGCATCACCTGTTCCCCCCTCTTCCTGGATCCTTCCCTTCTGCAGCCCCATATACAGAAGTTTCTCTTGTTACTAAAAAAAGACCCTTCCTTTACCGCATACCATTCTCTAGCCCTCACCCCATTTTTCTGATCCCTTATGGCTACACTCCCTGTATTGTCACCTCCACTTTCTCCCCTCAGTCTCTCTTGAGCCCACCCCTGGGCTGAGACTGTTCTGGGCAAGGCCAGAAACTGACCTCCCTGCTCTCGATCCAAAGTCAGTCTGGATCCCTCGGCAGTAATGGACGCAGTTGCTCGTTTTGCCTTCTTGGAGTGGCTTTATTCACAGGTCCTGTCCCCACCTCACGGCCTGATCCTTCTGCTTCTCTCCCGTGCTTCCTCAGAGTGCTTTCCAGATGCTGCATGTCGCGGTGCCCTAAATTTTCATCGCTTGCCTGCTTTAATCTAATCTCACTTCATCCTGTGACTTTAAATACCAACTACATGCTGAAATGGCCAAGCTTATACTTCTGCCCTACGGTTCTCCCCTAGCTGCAGACGCCCCTTGAGGACTCCACTCTGATAACTTTTAGGCGTCTGAAACTTGATATGTCTGAATGGGGACTCTTGCTTCCTTTCTATCCCCACTCCCCAAATCACTCCTGTCTCTCCATTATAATAGAATACGGAGACCCCGTCCCTCAGTTGCTCATGCCAAACATTTAGGAGTCAACCTTGGTTTCTCTCTTTTTCACAGTCCACACCCAGCAGGCTCTACTTGTGTAATGGCATTCTTTGGGGATACGGCAGGGCTGAGTTCCAGACCACCACGATAAAGCGAATATCAAAATAAAGGGAGTCACATGAATTTTTGGGTTTCCCAGTGTATATAACAGTTATGTTTACACTACACTGTAGTCTGTTAAGTGTGCAATAGCATTATGTCTTTAAAAACAATGTACATATCTTAATTAAAAGATAATGCTGTTGGAGAAATGGTACTGATAGACTTACTCAGAGCAGGGTTGCCACAGACCTTCAATTTGTAAAAAACGCAGTATCTGTGAAACTCAATAAACAAGACGAAGCACAATAAAACGAGGTATGCCTGTTTCAGACATTCTGAATGCTTCTCACCCACGTTTGCCACTATAGGTGCCAAGTCCAAGGCCTTGCTAGACCTACTAAAGTAGCTTTCTAAGTGGTCTCACTGCTTCTACGCTTGGTCCCTGTGGTCTCTCCTCCATGAAGCAGCCAGAATAGTCCTGTTAAATTACGAATTAGCTCACGTTCCCCTGCCAGGAATCTGAAGAGATGGTTTTCTATCACACTTGGAACAAGCTCCAACGCCCTCAAGGTGATTCGGCCCTGCCCCCCCCCCCTCTGATTCCAATTGTTCCAACTCTCCCTCACTCTTTTCTCTACAACACAGGCCTTCTTACTTCTCCACAAATGCACCACGCTTGGTGCTGCCTCAGTACCTTTGCATTTGCTGTTCCCTCTACCCAGAACATTCCTTCCCCCAGGTATTTCATGACATTTATTCTTCCTTTTAGACTTTATTTTTCTTAATATTTTTTATCTTCATCTGAAATGATACAGTTATTTATTTAAGCCCTACGAGGAGAGAAACTGTCTCTCTTGGGCACTGCTGTATCTCCACTCTTAGAACAGTGCTTGAAACATGACAGGCACTCAATAAATATTAAATGACAAAGAACTAATCAATGACATACGGTATTTTGCAAATTTTTGGTTCTGGTTCCACCCTACTAATGCAATAGCCATTGATCATATTCTTTATATAGATATTTTTTTCACAGTTCTAGTTCTAGCCATCTGCAACTCCAGCCTCTACATAATCTCTCTGATCTCTGTCACTGGCAATCTCACCTCCTGTTCTAATTACGGTAGGCCACCTTGTGCCCACCTACAGGGTTGCAAGCCATCCCACAAAACACTGTGGAGTTTGCATTGCCTATATGTTTAAATTGTTATTACGAAAATTTGAAAACAGGTACAATAGTAAAGAAAATAATATAATGAACCCTATTTAATATAACCCAGCTTCAATAATTAACTCATGGTTAGGCTTGTTTCGTTTACTACTACCCCTTACTTCTCCAAATTACTCTGAAGCAAATCCCAGGCATTATATATTTTACCTGCAAAAATTGCATCTCTATGGAATTGCTGCATTAAAAAAAAGAAAGAAAGAAAACACACATAATTACAATACTGGTATCACACACCCCCAAATGATCAATTTCTTAATATCAACAAATATTTAGTCAGTATTTACATTTTTCTCATCTTCTTATAACGGTATTTAACAATGTCTGTTCGAATCAGGTTCCAGGAAAAGTCCATATTTTAAAATTGTTTGATCTGTCTTTTGTTTCTCTTGTCAAAGTCTCTGTCTCCCAATTCCTCTCCGTACCCACACCCCGACCTTGCCATTTTTGTTCAAGAAAAATGGTGCTTTCTTTGTAATCTCCTTCAGTCTGGATTTTGCTGATTGCATCTCCCACATGTTCATCCGTTGTATTCCCTATAAATTGGTAGCTGCTCATAGAACTTTGTTCAGAGTCAGGTTCAATATAACTTTTAGCAAGACTTCTTCATAGGTAGTGTCTACTTCCAATGGAAGTAATAATAATGTCTGGATGTCTCTCTTTAAGTGATGTTGTCAGCCATTGACATACTACTAAGATCAGCAGTTATCAAACTTTTTGCCTTATGAGTCCATTACACTCAAAAATTATTGAGGATCCTGCAGAGCTTTTGTTTTTGTGGATTTTATCTACTGGCATTTACTATATTAAAAATTAAAACTGAGAAAACTTTAAAATATTTATTTGTTTAAAATAACAATAATAAAACATTATATGTTAACATAAATAGCATATTTTATGGGAGAAACTATATTTTCCAAAATAAAAAATTCACAAGAAGAAGAGAATTGTTTTACAGTTTTACAAATCTCTTTACCGTCTGGTTTAATGGAATAGAAGAGCGCTGAATTTTTCTTTCTGCTTCTGTATTCAATCTGTAGCAATATGTTGCTTTAATTGAAGTGCATAAAAAATCCATCTTCACAAAGATGTGTTGTTAGAAGTGGAAGAATTATTTTAATACCTTTTTCAGATAATTGTAGATATTCTTCTTGGACACTATACAGAACCTTGATGAATGGTAGTTTTCTAAAGGTTAGTTGCAGTGTGAAATCTAAAACCATGTCTGTGGACTTTTCCTATTCAATTAAGAATAGGCTTATCTTCCTCTTTGAATGGATCTCTCACCAGGCACGATTTTGTGACAATATTTGGAAAATATACTGATATATGTGGAACTTCCAAATGTGGACATGTTTCATTATTCAATATCAAAAAAACACACTTATTAATAACCATTGGTTATTTTTTAAAAATCTGTAGGTGTTGGGAAGCTGTCAAGCTCATGGTGGCAAACTCAAGTTTTCCAAAATTCAGATTTTTATTGGAAAATTTGAATTTTACCACTGGCAACAGATTCTGTCAGTTGTTTACTTGACGTGTCAGTGTCACTTCATTCGTTTTCAGGAAAATACCTGCCAAATCTGAATAACCATAATTTTTCTGTCAATCATTCCTTGAAGTGAAAATTACGTTCCATGGAAAAAGCAGTTAGTTCAGGGGCAACTCAATCACACAAGTGGTTTTTAAGGAAATGACCACCAGAGGTCAGTAGTCAGCATAAGGGCTTTATGTGTATTTCTACCTTTTTTTAACATGGAAAAAAAATTTTTTTTTTTTGTAATCGAGGGTCAAGATTTAATACAATTAATTACTTTTACTGTTTCATTAGGAAATTCTGAGGTGAAATTGGCTTGTTTTTGTCTTGCAGTGTGTGTTGGTAGAAATACAACAGCTGCTAGTAAGGCAGTTTGTGCCACTGCCTTGACAGGTATTGAGGCCCCAGCAGTTTTGCCCACCATTAATTTTGTACCATTATTGTAAAAGTTAACACAGGGGAAAAGGCCAATAATGTCTTCATAGTGCCATGAATATAATATTGAACTTGTGGTCTCCCTAAAAGCTTCTTAGGGATTCCTAAGAATCCCTAAGCTTCCTAGGGATTCCTAAGTAGACTTTGAAGTCTACTGGTAGATATATTACTTTAATAGGCGTCGCATTAGTGACATTTTAATTTTCATAGCTGGGATGCTTCTCTGAAGAAATTTCTCCTCATCAATCATTTTGTTTCCTGAGTTACAAATCATATAGGAAAAGCAGGAAAAGTGCTTGATTCATTCTCTTTAGGTACCAGTCTTTAAAATAATGAATGAAGTGGTTCTCTAATATCCTCTAAAGGTTACCAAGTAGGGTCTTATTAAAATATCATAGGAACTTATGAGTTTAAACATATTTGATCAGTTTTCATTCATTACACTTATGATCCTAATTGATCATGCTCAAATTACTCCATCTTTGTCCGGTGGGACCTTGCTCAGGTTGGTGCCTGAGCCCTTTGGCATATGCCTAGCAGTCTTTGATAGATACCTTGTCTTCTGCTATGACAACATTTCCCAGACTAATCTTGTTCATTTCCTTCCCCAAACCTGGAACTGGGCATTTTTTTAAGGATGTAGCTCCCTTTAGTGGGAAATAGTATTTGAGATCAGAATTTGGGTTCTAGACGTCTCATTACTATTGGGTCAATCATTTTTTCTAAACCTTTTTGTAGACAAAGCTAAGAAAAGGTGTTTTTTTTTAAAGATAAAATATATTATGAGTTCATATTATTTCAAATTAAAATTTAGGACTACGGAGTTTTATTTTTAACTCATTGATCTTACGACTCTATCTCCTTTTCAATCGTGCTTCCAAAAATCTTGGATCTCAACACCACCAACAATTACTATGTGATTTATACCACATTATACGTGTAACAATGTCTTCGTAACGATCCAAATACTATTAACAACAGTCTCATTAGTAAACAAATAATTTACTGTTTGTCGTTGTTCTTCTTTTTTCCTTAGGGTGATCCCATTGGGTTTGTATGGTCAAATTGCCCTTTTAAGTCCCTTAGATAGCTCCTCTCTGTGAGGTTATGCCACTACAGGGCAAATAGGTTTCTTTGTTTTGTTTTATTTCTAATCTGGGGAGGTTGATTTTAAAATTTAATTTTATTTTATAATTATTTAAAACATTTTCATTGTTCCACAGACAAATCTACAAAATACATTTAAAAAAAAAAAGTCTAGGTCCTAACCCCATCTCTTCCACCCTATGCCATCTATCTCCTTTTGAATAGTCATTTCTCAAATTGTAGGACATATATTCACACCTCCTCCTCCTTAAATTAAGTATAGAATACTAAATGTAAGTATTGAGTACTTTCCTCCACCTTGCTTTTTTTTTCAAATAGTGGTATAGCCTGGAGCTCACTCCATGCTCATGTCCAAAGGGAGTCCTCATTCCTTTTAACAGTTGCCAAGTACCTCACTGTGTCGTTTAACCATAGCTTATTCCATTAGTCCCTTATTGATGGACACTTGGGCTGGTGCCAATATTTAGCTATTACAAAAAGAACTGTGATTAACAGTCTTATGCATACTTAAACAAGTTTTAAAAAAACTTTTGCTAGTATATCTTTGGGATAGATTCACAGAAGTGGGAATGAGAAATTGAAGGATAAACGAACATGGAATTTGCTGGCTATCACCAAATCCCCCTCCATAGGTGTTATGCTGATTATTTGTTCATTTTTTCTCATCTCTCTACCCACCATTTCATCCTCCACTTTGAGATGCGGGTGCTGGGACTCGGCATT
>NW_006780142.1:257175-264670 GCF_000442215.2 Lipotes vexillifer
CGGCATTCCACCTTTCTGCTTTACCAGCTGGCTCCCTGCTAATTTCTGGCAAAAGTGTGCTAGAGGTAGGCTGCAAAGCAGCAAAAAGAATGAGGGACTTGCTGTTTTCTGCTTTGTTCCCTCTTCCTGTCGGAGTCACCCCTGCAATGGTTTTTCATCCAGTAGGGACAGGTTATGGTTTCCAGTTTTCTACACTCTTAGAACCCTCCCTAAGATTTCAGCCCCAGCTAGTAAGCAACCTTCCTTAGAAACCTCAGCTCTGCAGGGGGACCTCCTTGGAACTCCTGAGGTACCTCTACCAGCCAGATGGTGCTCCTTCCTCAGAAGTCTGACCCCAGCTCCATGGGGTCCTTCCTCCTAACCAATCAGGCAGCACACCTTTCTCAGAATTCTGGGTCCCTGCTCAGCAGGGCTCCTTCTTGAAGTTTTTATATTCTAATAATTCCAACCACTTTCCTTTGTTCGCTCAATTTTTAAGGATAAACAGCTATTTCCTGAAGTTACTACATGTGGTATACTGCAGGGTTTACTTTTTGTCTTTTAGATTTAATACTTGGTTAAATTCTCTTTCAATTAAATAGATACTGTGAGTTTTATTTTTCTGAGTCTGAGCAACACAGAGGTTGTACCATTTTGCCTTTTTATTCTCAATTTTGAGAATGTTTGTTTCTCTGCGGTCTCGCCAACTGAGTTTGTTGCTAAACTTTTGTTTTTTGCTAATCTGATAGGTAAGTGGTGGTCTCTCAGTATATTTTGAAAGTGCATTTCTTTTATCTTGAGGAAGGTAGAGAATGGTTTCAGATGAATATCCATTTGCATTTTTACTGGGAACTCTGGCCAATTTTCGTTTAGGTCTATTGCCTTTTTTCCTTTTCTATTTTGAGATGCTTTTTTTGGTATTAGCTTTTCCAATCCTTGATTGTCACATAAGTTCTAAATGTTTTCCCAGAGGGTGCCATTTGCCTTTTTACTTTGCTAATGGCAGTTTCAATTTTAATTTTATTTGTTTGCCATGCAAAGGCTTTTTATATTTATGTAATCAAAGGCATCAATCTTTTTTCCCATTGCTTCTAGAAGTGGATTCAAAATTAAGAAAGTCTTCCCTACTCCCAAGTTACAGAGGAATATATCCATATTTTCTTTTAGTATGTATATTGTTTCACCTTTATCTTTAAATTGTTGATCCATCTGGAATTTATCCTGATGTACAGTATAAGGAATGTATCATTTATATTTTTTCTGGGCAGGTCCCTGAAGACCCCACTCTCCTTGCTCATGAAACCAGCAAGTCCTTGGAAGTCAGGACACATTAGTGGAGAGCATGCTGCCAAGACCATGGCCATGGTCCAAGCTGTGAGGGTCTGGGCTCACTCGGACAAGACAGATGAACAACCCCAAGAGTCTGAAATTTGACTTTGGTGAAACTGATAGGCTGAAAAGTTTTAAAGATGTATTCAAAACATCTACTATTCCCGGGTTTGTCCAACACACTTCTAGGAACAGGGCTTTGCTTGTTTAAGAATCTGGTGCTGCACTCAGATAGGATGTTAACACACCCATAAAGGAGGTCTGAGTTTGCATATGTATATCCAAAGTGACCTCAAAGGTCGCAGACAGTCCACCTGCCTCTCTCTAAAGCTGGAAAAGGAACAAGGCCTAAGGTTTCCATAGGAGCCCCAATTACTGCAGGTTTCCTATAAGTTAAGGGTTCAAGAGTTTTAGAGTGTATATTCCAATAGGAAATTTGAAATAAGGAGGAAGAAAGATTTGAAAACAAACACATAAAATTACTTTGTCTCAAAAGAGACCACCTACAACCTCTCACTCAGGGGAGCCAAATAGATCTCAGGAAGCAGCCTCACCAAATCATTTGTCCTAACACCTGAATGGAAATGAACTGTTAGATGGGAACAGCTAGTATGTGTCAGTTTTGACACCTGGTCATAAATGGAATGATTTCATTTTTGTGATTAGGTAGATAACTTGCACTTGTCTGAAATAGTTTTTATCAATATCATTTCACTTGTATGAGATTATGTAACCTAACTTTCAGGTGGTAAGTTAACTTTGCTGATTTAGATTTAAAAAAAGAAAAAAAAGGTACTCCTAAGAGCTGCCTATCAGTTAACAAAATACTTTACCTACCATCTTTACTTTAGGAAACACTGAACTAATCAATCCTTTCCTCCTTTTGTTGAGGGAATTTTAAAATACAGCATGTTTCGGGCTTACCAGAGATAAGAGCATAGATTTTTTTTTTAATGGATCTCATTTTATTTTCTATCACTATTAGTCTCTTGCTTGGCTTTTTCTGTTAGTGATGTCCAGGTCTCTGACTTTTTTGAACATTTTTTTTTTTACCCTTTGTTCCTTCCTTAAAGAAATAAAGGCCTGTTATAATAGAAATGAATAATCTAATGGAATCCTGCTGCTACTCCCTACTGCTTTGTGTCTTTCCTTCTTTCATATACGTGTTGTCACACACAAGTATAATGTATACAGCTCAGACATATTAACAGGTGCCCCCGCCCAGCCTGCCCCCAATTAAGTTGCCAACCCAACGCCTGACTCCCAGCCACCAGAGAACACACTGCCTATTACATCACTCAAGTCCATTATTCTCCTTTCTCCCTATGGCATACGCTCCTCCTAGATGCTTTTTAGCTCATAGTTTAAACAGAGACAAGACATATTCTGCATTTTAAGATTAATATTATATATCCTTGACTTCTACAAGCCTAGACACAATGGGGACTGACGTTTAATAGATGTTAATGGAAATTAATGTTTACACACCCTACATGCAAACAATTTATTCTGGAAAAAAAATGGTATGAAACCTTAAGTGGCACCAAGAAAATTTCAAAACAAATTGTTTTTCACTCTGTATCCTTAGATCAGGTTACAGAGTCTGAGCAAAGTAGAAAAGTTGTCTTTTGAGATTTAGAATTTAAAACTTGAATATAATTATCATTAATTTATTACACTGGGTATCAACAGGCATTTTGCCATAGTTATTACCGTTACAGAACAGTTCTCAAAGAATGCCTACAAAGAAACGTTGTCTACAACCTATTTTCCCGTTAATTTTCATCAGGCAAGGAGTCCTCTCTGCAAAAAAATATCTGGCTCCAAACATATTAAATAATAATCAACATCATAAATGTTTTGAACATTTTTATAAAAAGAAAAAGATTCTAATAAAGCAATACCACTTGAAAATACTTGTAAAATTATAGGTACTCGACAATGTGTGTTGAGTAAATTAATTTGGTGTTCCAAGGCTGTGCCTAGAAGCATAATAGCCACTTGGTTTTTTTAAATACATTTCTGTCTGGATGTAAAATAGTTTAATTACACATTTTGGCTAGTGTAAAGATTCATGGAATTTGAATAATTAATTAAAGATAGAAGAAAATATCACCTTTGTAATCTTCTTAATTCATGAACTCACATACAAAAAACTATGGGTTTATTCTCTACATATTTAGAATGCTGAAATCTCTCCAGTTCCAATTAATGAAGGAAATCTCATCTCTTTTTGCTTCAGTGCCTGGCACTGAAATGCCTACTTAATAAACGTTTGATGAGTAAATGAACGTTTTTGACAGTAGCCAGGCGCTTACAGCAAAAAATGAGGTAATGCAGTGCATTGTGAAGAATATAGGAGGAAACTGATCTGGGTTCCTGTCCTAGATCTGTCACAAACTAGTGGTGTGACCTTAGGTAAGTAATTTGACCTTCCTGAGCTTCAACTTCCTTCCTGCAAATATGGATGTTTGAGATGACCTTGAATGGCCTTCTAGCTCCAAAATACTACAGTTCTAAATCTTAAAACTGCCTGTTGTACTTTGGACTTTAGCCTTGTGTCTCTCCCTCCTGTTTAGCTTATAAAACTTTTGTATTTGCGATTATACATAGTTGCCTCGGAACTAAATGTGTTAAGAGGTTCAGTATGCTAAGGCAAAGCAGAAGAAAGATAGTAGCCTTGCGGGCTCACAAATAAAAGACTTGAGCAACTGTAGGAAATAAGAGAAGTAGAAGGGAAAAAGTGTCTCAGTAGTTCAGACTAGTGAAGTCTCCACATAGCAGGCTTTCTCTACAGGTAACAGTAAGTTTTATTTATGACTGATTAACAGCGATTGATTTATAAAAGTCTTCCCTTTCAAAGAGAGCACCAGGATGCTTTATTTCCTAATTGGATAGTGGCTTTGCATATAAATAAAGGGAGAATCCCAGCCATCGGTTGGGAAGACACATTGACATGGCAGGTTTCTTCTTGTCTCTGCCCTGATTTACTGTATGACCTTGGACAAGTAATTTATCTTCCCCCAAACAAGTTTCCCTAATTATAAAACGGAAATACAAATACTTGCTGCCGTCACTGAGGATTAATGAGCAAGGTGAGTGTCTTCAAGCTCCCAGAGGGGAAAAAGCTGTATATAACGAAGCAAAGAACCCCTCGGTAACACTGTTGGACTTTTCACACAACTGGAGAAAGAAAAAAACCGCAGCACTAAAAAACCCTGCAGCTTTCAGTTTCACAGTCTAAAAACAAAAAGCGCTCCCCTCTTACAACCAGACCAATTTTTCCTGCATGTTACCCAGCACACTCTGGAGACGAGGAAGTTTCCTGGCTGGAAGACAGGCGCTGAATTTATTCCTCCAGGGTTCTGGCCCTTGCTCTATCGTGAACAGTGACATCTTTGGGGTGGGGTGGGTGGGCAAATTGGTGTTTCGGTGCCTCCATTTCTTCTTCTGTAAGATGCTGGATAATAATACGGCTTGCCATATATAAGGAGATATGTGTAGGTGCCTGGCGTATGGTAAATTACAAATAAATAACCTGCTGTAACTTCTGTTCTTAGCAGCATAGTTCAAACTGCTGGAGTATTTTCCTCCTAAAAGTCAAAGGTCCTTATGAAACAGTGTCGGGGTACAAAGGTAAACCTGCTGTAAACATTTGTATTTTAAAAGGGGGCCGGGGAACTAATATAAAGCCTTGAAGCTCACTTTGGCTGAGTAAGTTTGGGGGTAGGGGTGCTTGAACAACTCGTTAAAATTCGGCCGCGCGATCGCTAGGGGGCACTGTGAGCCTGCTTTGGCGAGAGAGAGACGGCGAGCTGCGCCGGGCGGAAGGGGCTTGGTGCTTTCAGCACCCAAGCGTGCGGGAGAAACGCAACCTAGCAGAGCCGGCGACCCTAGGGCGAGCTCCGTCAGGCGTGACCCGGGCGACCCAGAGGGGGTGGGGGACGGGCTACATGCAGCCCCACAGCTCTTCGCGCTCGACTCCCCACGCCCACCAGGCTCCTTCTTGGCAGATCCTTCCTGGCAACAGTTCTTAATGTGGTATCCGCGAGTCCGGAGGCTTGGGAAACCGGCCCACCCTCTCCCCCTGCCCCCAGCTATAGGCAATATTTTGGGTGCACCTAGGTGGGTTGTTTTGCCCGCCCAAAGGGCCAAAACTGTCATTTGATTATTTAAGGGCTCTACGTCCCCAAAGGGGTTCAGCTCTTTTAATTTAGGAAAGAGGACCCCCTCCCTGCCCTGAAGGCTAAATGAGCGGGTCTGGAAACGACACTGAAATCATCGTCGGGTCGGGGCTAGCGGCTGGCACGCCCCACGGCGACTCCAGGAAAAGTGTCCAGTTCAGGTCCTGAAATGGCTCAGGTGCGAAGTTGAAACGCCCTTCCGCGAAAAGAGTGGAGGCAGTGAACCTGCCCCACTGAGTACCTAGACCAAAATTCCCTTAGCCCCAAGAAGAGGTCAACACACTTAAGGAAACTCGGGCGAGGCACTCGGCGGTTCCACCTGCTCCTCGGGTCCCCGCCCCAGGCGCCCGTTCAGGCTTTGGGCACGAAAGGGAAAATCGGTAGATTGTGTTCTTCCCTAGAGAGAAAGTGCGGCGGGCGGAGGTTGGTGCGTCTCCTCTAACGCGAGCTGGGTGCTGGTGTATCGATGTCCACGCGATCCCGGGGCGGGAGGCATAAGCTCTGCTCCCCAGGCTCCTGGACTGAACACCTCCAAGTGTCATCCCTGGGGGGCAGAGCATCCGAAGAGGCAGGGCAGAATGCTGGGGGTGTGTGTGGGGGCGACCGGAAAGAAAGCACAGTGGAGACGAGGGTGAGAGGACACGGCAGAAAGTCGCCGGGGTGGGGGGCGGGGCGGCAGGGAATGCGCCAGCCGAGGGGAAATTTCGTACAACCCGTCCCAAACTTTCGCAGACCCGGGGGCCTAGGAAGGGAGAGCCAGGCAGAAGCACCAGCCTCTCCCGCCGCCCAGAGTGCCCAGCTGCAGCCAGGAGGGGCCGCACGCAGCGCCGGCTGAAAGCGTGCGGGAGAAACGCAACCTAGCAGAGCCGGCGACCCTAGGGCGAGCTCCGTCAGGCGTGACCCGGGCGACCCAGAGGGGGTGGGGGACGGGCTACATGCAGCCCCACAGCTCTTCGCGCTCGACTCCCCACGCCCACCAGGCTCCTTCTTGGCAGATCCTTCCTGGCAACAGTTCTTAATGTGGTATCCGCGAGTCCGGAGGCTTGGGAAACCGGCCCACCCTCTCCCCCTGCCCCCAGCTATAGGCAATATTTTGGGTGCACCTAGGTGGGTTGTTTTGCCCGCCCAAAGGGCCAAAACTGTCATTTGATTATTTAAGGGCTCTACGTCCCCAAAGGGGTTCAGCTCTTTTAATTTAGGAAAGAGGACCCCCTCCCTGCCCTGAAGGCTAAATGAGCGGGTCTGGAAACGACACTGAAATCATCGTCGGGTCGGGGCTAGCGGCTGGCACGCCCCACGGCGACTCCAGGAAAAGTGTCCAGTTCAGGTCCTGAAATGGCTCAGGTGCGAAGTTGAAACGCCCTTCCGCGAAAAGAGTGGAGGCAGTGAACCTGCCCCACTGAGTACCTAGACCAAAATTCCCTTAGCCCCAAGAAGAGGTCAACACACTTAAGGAAACTCGGGCGAGGCACTCGGCGGTTCCACCTGCTCCTCGGGTCCCCGCCCCAGGCGCCCGTTCAGGCTTTGGGCACGAAAGGGAAAATCGGTAGATTGTGTTCTTCCCTAGAGAGAAAGTGCGGCGGGCGGAGGTTGGTGCGTCTCCTCTAACGCGAGCTGGGTGCTGGTGTATCGATGTCCACGCGATCCCGGGGCGGGAGGCATAAGCTCTGCTCCCCAGGCTCCTGGACTGAACACCTCCAAGTGTCATCCCTGGGGGGCAGAGCATCCGAAGAGGCAGGGCAGAATGCTGGGGGTGTGTGTGGGGGCGACCGGAAAGAAAGCACAGTGGAGACGAGGGTGAGAGGACACGGCAGAAAGTCGCCGGGGTGGGGGGCGGGGCGGCAGGGAATGCGCCAGCCGAGGGGAAATTTCGTACAACCCGTCCCAAACTTTCGCAGACCCGGGGGCCTAGGAAGGGAGAGCCAGGCAGAAGCACCAGCCTCTCCCGCCGCCCAGAGTGCCCAGCTGCAGCCAGGAGGGGCCGCACGCAGCGCCGGCTGAAA
>NW_006780142.1:264680-265240 GCF_000442215.2 Lipotes vexillifer
CGCCCACCCGCCGAGCCAAAGCGCAGCGGCCGGGCGCCGAGCGGCCGTCCCTGGGAGAAGCCAGAACGCCGGGCTCCGGCCTGCGCGCGGGCTCCGAGCAAGGGGGATCCAACGCGGATCGGGAAAGGAGAAGGGAAACTTGACCTCCCAGCCTCTCCCAGCCTGGGGAAGTGCCCGTGGGCGACCGGCAAGCGCGCAGGCTGCAGCCAGAGAGGTTCGGATAGAAGTGAGCGCAGAGATTTCCACGAGCTAGAGAAAGCGGATTAAAAACAAATGTGAAAAGCAATCCAAGGCATCCGCTGGAGCCCGGCAGTTTAGGAGACACCCCCTCTCCGCTAGGAGGACGACAGTGACTCGCACTCGCGAAGACGAGGCGCTCCTGGGCGGCCGCGGATCTGCGCCGAGGAGCTGCCTCCGCAGCGTGGGGCGCGCGTTCAGACGCCAACGGCGGCGGCCAGAAACTGAGATGCGGCGCGCAGCCCCAAGACGGTCCGGGCTGCGGAAAGTCCTGGGCGGCGCGCCGCGCCGCTGACCCCGCGCGGGTCCGAGGGGTGGGCCCG
>NW_006780142.1:265304-291730 GCF_000442215.2 Lipotes vexillifer
GGAGAATCTAGGGGCGGCGCGGAGCGGCTCCCCCAGCCGCCAGTGCCTGCGAGCTCCAGGCTGCTTGGGGAATTCACTTTGCCGCTTTTCCGCTTCTCCCTCTTCAGGCTTCTGATGGCTTTCTATCTCCGGCCCTATCCTTTTCTTTAAAAGGAAAACTTCACTGAGATTTTTTCTTGCCCTTTGGAAGAGAGGATTAAAAGTTCTCAGAACTGGTGCCGCCCGTGCCGCTCGGGCGCTGGGACGCCGTTTGCCGGCGGGGGTTCCAGTCCCACCATGTGCACCAACATAGTTTACGAGTGGCTGAAAGCGCTGCAGCTCCCGCAGTACGCGGAGTCCTTCGTGGATAACGGCTACGATGACCTGGAGGTGTGCAAGCAGATCGGGGACCCGGACCTGGACGCCATCGGGGTGCTGGCGCCCGCGCACCGGCGTCGCATCCTGGAGGCCGTGCGCCGGCTGCGGGAGCAGGACGCCGCCGCCGCCGGCCTCTACTTCACGCTGGAGCCGCAGCCGCCGCCCGCGCCACCCGGGCCGCCTTCGGTCGCCGTCCCCACTCGCCGCCGGGGGGAGCCTTGCGGCGGCCAGGCCCAGGGCCCCCGCGGGGATCCCCGCAGCCTGACGACCGCCCCTCGCGGCAGGGAGCTGGTGAGCTACCCGAAACTGAAGCTGAAGATCATGATCAGGGATAAGCTCGTCCGCGACGGCATCCACCTGAGCAAGCCCCCGTACTCCCGCAAGGTAAGGAGGCGGCGTGGGCGCGCGGCGGGAGGGACGCGGCCCGGCCGCTCCTGCCCAGGCTTGGCAGCCCGCTTTTCCCAGGAACGACGGGAGACGAGGAGGCTCTCGGTATTTGGGATTCTCTTCTGGGTTCTTTCTGTGTTCGCTTTTTTATTCCTTGCTTCCCGGTGCCACCAACGGTTGATAAGACAGGATCCCTCACCCAGGTGTTACTTCTAAGCTAGGACCAAGTGCCCGCGTAGAGTCTCGGTCAGGACCTGGGCGCGCGGTGCTTCTCCAGGAGCACAGGACAGTCATGATACCCTCCGTGGGAGTGTTTGGGTCTGAAGGTACCAGAAGACTGGTTAAAACCCACATTGTTCTCGACCTTTCTTTTTCGCACCTTTTTGAGAAGCTCCCAAGGGAAACTGGCCAACCCTTTCCTTCAAAGAGTGAGAAGTGATGCCCTGTTGCTCTCAATTCCATAAAGTCGAATCCCAGCTGCAAATTTGAAAAGTGAACGATTGACATGAGCAGCCTAGGGGAAAAGTTAACAAAACACAAGTCAGTCCGCTTGGGATAAGTTCCTTCAGCTTAAGTATAGGGAGGTAATGGGTGCTAAGGACATTGGTGGTAATGGGGTCACTGAGGGCGTGCTGCTGAGTTCTGTGCTGGGTCACCGGTTTGGTTGATAATTAATCCAGATGAGATGAAGCAGGTACAGCTGTGACTTCTAGAAAGCCTGAGTGGATTCTCATGTAGGAAAGGAGAGCACAGCACAAGGAAGTGAGATTTTCCATCACCAGGGAGGACTTCCCTGGCGAGAAGCTGGGAAAGTATGGCAGCTGATCTGTGAGGAAGGCTGAACTGTGGATTTGGGCCTTTAATAAATACATATACTGTAAACAGTATATGTAATCCTCAAGCTTGCCTGGAGTTGCACAGGAAAAGGAGCACCTCAGCGGGAAAGTCAAGACATAGAGAGAAGCCCAGCGGAGAATGGTGGCAAGGATGCTGTAGCTGGAGGGGAGTAGACACAACACCGCAGCAGAGACATGCGGGTAATCCAGATGTCGTGTGCGGATAATCCAAATGTTGTGTGCTTGTCTAGGGCACTTGCGTTGCTTTATAGTCCTAAGTTACGGTCATAACGTCTGGATTTAAGGAAGTTCAAGAGAAAACTTTGTAAAAAGTAGATAAAAATATCTAGGGTAGATGAGAATAGATGGTTTAATATTATCCATAGGTTATCTTGTAAGACAGGCAACTGAGATAACCTGCTTAAGAGTATAAGTTTGTTTTGTAAGAACTGTATAAAGAGGGCAAGCCCGGAGGACAGTTTGCCTCAAGTTAAACACATGTTCCAGTTACCCACTCTGACTGTGTTTCTGCTATGTGCCCCAAACAGGACGATGAAGGGGAGAACACAGTTTTCCCAGGCAGGTAGAGGTGGAGATATGTGTAGTGTGTATACAGTGACTCTGACATCACTGTAAAATAAAGGCTCGTTCCTGGAGATGGCAGGTCAAAGGAGTTCAAGGCCAGTCAGACTTTTGTGATTACATCCTGGGAAGTGAGGCGGGCTTAGGCTGAGAGAGTGTGAGCTCCTGGGCACATGGTGAGGGCAGAGGTGAAGTCCTGGCCAGAAAGGGATGCCGAGAACAAGTTCATATCACTAGGGCTTGCTTCTTATTCAGGAGAAGAGCTGGGTACAGGGCTGGGAGGGCTGCAGGTGGGGATGATGTAACGCATTTTGATTCTGATGCTTAAAAAGGCCTCGATATCAAAGTCAGAAGCTGAAAAGGATAAGTGGAAGAGGATTCCAAGGACATGAATGTCTGGGCATTGGCTTTGGACTGTGCCTTCCTGCCTAGATCAGTGTGTGAGACGGTAGTGCATTTGAGTAAGGGCAATTTATCGAAGAAAATTTCGACTTACATTGTAGTACTATTTACCTTTGTAAATAATAATTTCTGTCAACTTCTAGATAAATCCCGTAACAATAATGTTTGATAGTAAAAATATACCCTCATTCACTTTCTACACATATGTAATTTCTCAAACTGATGAAGAATAAAATGGGGCCAGAAGTGTTTTTGTACCTCCTTCATTGATGCTCCAAGTGGGGACCAAAAAAATGGAGCTGACGAATTTAAGTGTAAAAAAAATTCTGTCCCTTCATGTATTTGTTACAAGAAAAGCACACACTGAAATAGAAACTAAAATACAATTAATGTACCCCAAACTGAGCATGCACATGTATAGTGCCAGATCACGTTGGTTTTTCTGAATTTGTTGCCTACGTATGCGTTGCTTCTTAAATTTTGGATTTTAAATGATCTAAGAAGTCGTTTTCTGCAACAGTGTTAGGACTCTTTTTTTTAAATAAATTATTTATTTATTTTTGGCTGCATTGGGTCTTTGTTGCTGCACCCGGGCTTTCTCTAGTCGCAGCGAGCAGGGGCTACTCTTCGTTGTGGTGCGCGGGCTTCTTATTGCGGTGGCTTCTCTTGTTGCGGAGCCCGGGCTCTAGGCACGCGGGCTTCAGTAGTTGTGCCTCACGGGCTCTAGAGCACAGGCTCAGTAGTTGTGGCGTACAAGTAGTTGTGGGCTTAGTTGCTCTGCGGCATGTGGGATCTTCCCGGACCACGGCCTGAACCCGTGTCCCCTGCATTGGCAGGCGGATTCTTAACCACTGCGCCACCAGGGAAGCCCAGGACTCTTCTTTAAAGTGTGATCCACTTTTTAATTTCTCCAGATTCCTTGGCTCTGTCGTGATCAGAACACAGTGTTCATTCTGTGCATTTGGAATTCTGCTTGTTAGAGAGGCCTCACGTCTCCTTTATAGTCTTTGCATGGCTGATCCTTGTAATATTTTTGTGCTTTGGTGAGAATATTAGATGGTTTGAAAGCGGATTTTACGTAGGGTGATCAAGGCAGGAATAGTGAATCTTTACAGAGGAAAGTAAGTTGAGGAATTTTCCCAGAAATTACTTGAAAGGACTGCAGGATTGTGGTATCTGCCCCAATAACAGTTAACGTTACCAGGAACTGTGCTGCAGTGCTGTGTTCATTGTCTTATCAACAGTTGCCACTTTCCTCTTTTAGGTGAGTTAAAATGTAAGAAAAGTAAGTTTCTCTTTGTCCCAAGGCAATCCAGCTTTGGAAAATCAGGAGCTTGGAAAGAGCGCTGCTTGAAATCTAAAAACATTGGATGAATCCCTCTTCTGCTCTGTCCTTAGCTTCTCCGACTGCTGTGATTTCTACCTTAATGAAGTGGGGATATGTTTTCACAAAGTAAGGATTAGGAAAAGCTTTGTGTACATGTTCTCAATACTTTACCAAGCTTCTCTATGCTGAGGCTCTGCCAGGCTCCAGATTACCGTGATTGGCAGGATGCAGAAGCCCTGCCTTCAAGGAACTTGGGATCTAGCGGGGAAGACATAAAATAGAATGAACAACAATGATAAAGTATAGTGATTGCTTCCAACCTAGTTTGTGGGGAGGGCGGATCATGGCAGACTTTCTAGAACTGGCCTTTGGTCTGAGAACTGAAGGATGGAGGGTTTAGCCTGAAGGAGAGGAGGGTCCTAAGGGAACAAGTGTTCTAGGTATAGAGAACAGTGTGTGCAAAGGGCCAGAAAGGGGAGAAGTGCAGCAGGGCACCGGGAATTTAGAGGAATTCGGTCTGGCTGGAGCACAGAATGCTTGGAAGAAGTGGCAAGAGATGGCGAGACAGGCGGGGGCTGGTCCTGGATGGCCTTGGAGTAATATGTCAGTGTTGGAGTGTATCTCGAGAGGGGAGCTATTGATGGATCCTGACCAGAGATAGAGGAAATGATTAGGGCAAGGTTGCAGTGTCAGGAGAGATTTGCTGGCAGCCTGGACTGCGTGGCGACAGGCTGGGAGGTGCCATGGAGGTAACTGAGGGGTAGAATTGCCAGAACTGGATGATCGTTTGGATGACGAGAGGGGAGAGAGGTTGGGATGACGTGTAGGTTTCTGATTTAGGATTGCGATGCCCTTTCCTGAGCAGGAGACCCAGGAGAAGAGCAAGTTTGGAAACAGAGATGTTGCCTTCAGGTTTAAATATACTGATGCCGGGGCTTCCCTGGTGGCGCAGTGGTTGAGAGTCCGCCTGCCGATGCAGGGGACACGGGTTCGCGCCCCGGTCCGGGAGGATCCCACGTGCTGCGGAGCGGCTGGGCCCGTGAGCCATGGCTGCTGAGCCTGCACGTCCAGAGCCTGTGCTCCGCAACGGGAGAGGCCACAGCAGAGAGGCCCGCGGACCACCCAAAAAAAAAAAAAAAAAAAAAAAAAAGTCCTTAAATATACTGATGCCGGAGGCATATCTGAACATATTTGTCTAGTTGGCAGTTGGAAATACAGTTGTGGAGCAGAGGAGAGATGCTGGGACAAAAGATGCAGATTTGGGAGTAGTCTGCACATTGAATCCACAAATATGAGTGATCTGTAGAGGGAGAAGGGAGAAGGGACCAGGACAGAACCTTGGGGAGCACCAGGATTTGGGAGATGGACAGAGGACGAAGAACCTTCGAGGGAGGCAGAAAGGGTGAGTCAGTGGAAGCAGTGACGCTTCAAGGAGGAGGGACTGGTCAGGAGGTCAGAGACCGGTCAGGCAGGACAAGAACTAAATGTATCCATGCCATGGAAGGTAGCAGCCATGCCAGTGGGGACCTCTGAAATAGCAGGTTCAAGTGATAGACCAATGAGAGGATGTGGAAACAGGGAGCATAGACAACTTTTTTTTTAAGATTTAATTTTTTTTAAAGAGCAGCTTTGGGTTCGCAGAAAAATTGAGAGGATGGTCCAGAGAGTTCCTATATACCCCTGTCCCACACGTGCTCCCACCAGAAGTGGGACATTTGTTACAATTGATGAACCTACCTTGATACATTATAATCACCTAAAGTTCATAGCTTACATTAGGGGGTCACTCTTGGTGGTGTGCATTCTTGACTTTGAACAAATGTATAATGAATGACATGTAGCCATCATTATGGTATCATGCAGAGTATATTCATTGCCCTAAAATTCCTCTGTGCTCTCCCCATTCATTCTCCTCTTCCCCCAACTCCTGGCAAGCAATGATTTTTTGCTCTCTCCACAGTATTGCCTTTTCTAGAACGTCACATATTTGGAAAGGCTACATAGTACATAACCTTTTCAGATTGGTTTCTTTCACTTAGTGATAGGCATTTATGATTCCTTTGTGTCTTTTCATGGCTTAATAGCTCATTTTTTTTTAGCGCTGAGTAATCGTCCATTGTCTGGATGTACTATAGGCAACTTTTTAATGAAGTCAGACTGAGAAGCTAGAACTAAAGCTATAGCTGGAGGAAGAAGGGAGAATTTGAGTCAAGGGAAGAGTCTTGTGAATTTGTATTTTTTTTTTAAGGATGAGAGAAGCTACAGCATGTCTAAGTGTTGGTGGGAGGGAGTCAGAGAGAGGGGGCGTGTGAAGATGTGGGAGAAGGGAGACCACCCAAGAGATCAAGGAGGTGGGAGGGAATTGTGTCCAGAGCACTGGAAAAAAAAGGGGGACACACTTCCAGTGTGGGGGGTGCCTTCTCCGTGACAGAGGGATGGAGAGGAAGGGTGGATGAGGAGACTGGGAGCTTGGTGGGGATGGCGTTGAAGAGCCCTCATTTCTCTGTCTGCTCACATGATACCATTGAGGGGGGAGATGGAGAGATTAGAGGTTTACGGAGCGGATTGCGTTAATATACAAATACTAGGTATTATGCATCTGGTGTTTATAGCTGTGCCTAAATGTAAACGTTATACAATAATGCTTGTAGGATGTGTATAGCCATACGTGAATAGAAAGTACCCTCACCATTCCTATGTTTGCGCTGCAGTTTACAAGCTATGTGTGATGTTGTATTGCGTCCTGTAAGTTTGGCAGTGCTTGTGCATGGGGGTTATGGTAGATGTGGATTGTGTGGGACTGGAAAAGTATCCTGTTTCCTAGCAGACTTGGGAAAGCGGAAGGCAGGCTCTAGGGTAGATGGTGGGTGGGGAAGGTGCATAGACTTCTTCTACCTCCTTGCCACACACTACCAAGTAGAGCTGAGTTCTATAATGTTATTTCACAGTGCTGTAGGAGTGTTAAGCTTCATTCACGCCTCAGTGTGAATTTAATTACCGTAAGTAATAAGACTCTCATGGTAATAGGGTTATTCATGGATGTTGGGGTGAGATGGCTTGGGATGGAGGTGTTTGGAGAGACAGGTGGCATGAGGGCTTCTGTCTTTGGGGGCCAGGGTGAAGGATATAGAAAGAATATTTAGAAAGGAAAGAGAGAGGTTGGCAGAGAACATGCTTACGTCCTTTGCAGTTGTGCCTTGGGTCCTGGCAGAAGCTGAAATGACAGTAAATATTCCTTCTCCCAAGAATGCTTCTGCCTTCATGGCGCTATCATTGTTTATTTTCAACCTGTTGTCTAACTGATTCGTGTTAAACGTGGGAGACATGACAACTTCTACAAACTTATTTTAGAAAATGACTCTTATAACCAAGTTTGTGGATATTAGCAGGCATTGAGCAAACAACATTTGCCAGATGGCTAGCCTGGCTCCTGTCACCCCGTACCTGTCCTTGCTTGGACATTTCAGCCGCCATCATAGTGGTCATGTCTTGGCTGTGTACAGAAAAGCCTGTTGGCCCAGGTCTTACTCCTGATAATAGGGGGATTTGGTAATTAATCAGCAGTAAATTTTTAGTACAAGTGATACCCAGTCATTTCTGCAGGCCTGAGGACACAACAATGAAAATTATTTGTAAAAACTTCAAAAATTAGATTTTTAAAATTCGGTTGTAATGTTCAAAACTGTCACCTGGTAGTGAGAGATTGACATATATACTATTGATACTGTGTATAAAATAGATAACTAATGAGAACCTACTGTATAGCACAGGGACCTCTACTCAATGCTCTGTGGTGATCTAAATGGGAAGGAAATCCAAAAAAGAGGGGATATATATATATTTAACCACAAATATAAACTGATAGCCTCAAATTACCAAAAAGTTAAAGAAAATTAACATTAAGGACAAGAGGGACTTCCCTGGTGGCACAGTGGTTAAGAATCCACCTGCCAATGCAGGGCACATGGGCTCAATCCCTGGTCTGGGAAGATCCCACATGCCACAGAGCAACTAAGCCCCTGCATCACAACTACTGAGCCTGTGCACTAAAGCCCGTGAGCCACAACTACTGAAGCCTGCGCGCCTAGAGCCCGTGCTCCGCAACAAGAGAAGCCACCGCAATGAGAAGCCCGTGCACCGCAACGAAGAGTAGCCCCCGCTCGGCGCAACTACAGGAAGCCCGCGCTAGCAACAAAGACCTGACGCAGGCAAAAATAAATAAATAAAGATCTTGGTGAAAATAAAAAATGTTTCTTTAAAAAAAAAAAAAAAAGGGAAGACAAAGAAAGAGCAAAAAAAAAGAGAGAGGTTAAGCAACCTGCCCGAGGTCATACAACTTGCCCAAGGTCACACTCTTAACTACTGCTTCTGTGGATGGGAAGAAAAATACAGCTATTCCTTCTTGGTACGTATTATTATTTTCATATTTTTATTAAAATTAAAAAGGTCAAAAAACAAAAAAGAAAGCTCTTTTCTCTGCACTGGCATCTCCAGTCTTAAAGAGGTCTCAGTTGTGCTTATTCTTCCTTCCCAATGAGAAAAAGATGCTCAAGGCAGGGTTAGCGGTACTAAGGGTGGCCTCATGAACCATGTCTGCTCTTAGGTAGTTGTCTAACACATGCCATGAAAAATAAGAAAGAAATTTTGATTAAAAAGCACATTTTTTCAGATTATGTAAGTAATTAGATTCCAGTTCATCAGAAATATGTTCTGAAATGAATTTTCTTGAACAAGGTAAGTCAGATGACACGGACTCAACCAACGCTGGTGCTTGAAATTAACAAGGGATATCTTAAGGTATTTGGAAGAACATTGCCCATGGTGAGGGAAAGTACACCCAGGACCATGATCGGTATAACTTTTCAAGGTTATAGTCTGTGTAGAGCTAGAAAGAGCATCGAGTCCTTAGCTATAGCTAAGGCTTATTATACTATTGCTAGCACTTGAGTTAAAAAGTTTTTAACAGTTATTTTCTAAGTTTTATGAAAAATGCTATTTCAGATCAACCACTGATTTGGACTTGAGGACGCCTGGGAGAAGTAGGAAGGGAATCCATGTTTTCAGTCAATATAAAAAGTATTAAGGGCAAATAATTGTGGATCATGCCAAACGGCATTAAGCATACAATCCGTCTTACATAGAGACTAAGGACATCTAATAGTTTAAAGAGATTTCATTACTGCTTCTAATTGAAATAAATGGTCTGATGAGCCCTTAAAACCTTACTGTTACGTTTCCATAAAGTTATAAATACAAACAAAATAAGACCTACTTCATTTGGAACATGTCCGAAAGATGAGGAAAGCAATCAGCATGTATTCTTTACCAAAATCCGAATTTTAAGATATTTTCTCTAGAGCATACCATAATTTTATAATAAGACTAGAAGTGTACCTGTTGTATTTGACACCCATATTTTTTTAACACCCTACCTCTATTTGACAAAACTATTTTAAGTAAAAGTCATGGAATAATACACAGCAATTATTTTCTTGATTTCTTCTGTAGTTTTAAACAGTTAACAGTTAAAATAAGGAATATATTTCAGTTTTAAAGAATTCAAATTTAGTAAAAACACTTCATCTATAAAATAGAATTTGCACTTAAACAAACTAACGTATTGCACCTTGCAGTTTGTACTCTGTTTCACTGTTTTGAGTTTTCAACACATATAAAAACTCTAAGTGGTCATAAGAATAATGGAATTGAACTAACTCAAGTTTCACGTTTTTCTGTTTTGTTTTTACAAATCACGATGCTATCGTTGTTTATTTTCAATCTACAGTTTAACTTATTCATGTAGTACCATGGGAGAGACATGACAACTTTTACAAACTTATTTTATTTATTTATTTTTAAGTTTTTTTTTTTAATTAATTAATTTACTTTTGGCTGTGTTAGGTCTTCGTTGCTGCACCCGGGCTTTCTGTAGTTGCAGCGAGCGGTGGCTACTGTTCATTGTGGTATACCGGCTTCTCCTTGCGGTGGCTTCTCTTGTTGCGGAGCACGGGCTCTAGGCGCACGGGCTTCAGTAGTTGTGGCACACGGGCTCTAGAGCGCAGGCTCAGTAGTTGTGGCGCACAGGCTTAGTTGCTCCACGGCATGTGGGATCTTCCTGGACCAGGGATTGAACCCGTGTCCCCTGCATTGGCAGGCGGATTCTTAACCACTGCACCACCAGGGAAGTCCTACAAACTTATTTTAGAAAGGACTTTTATAACAAAGTTTGTGTGTTGGTGCCAACCATATAACCAGGAGTTCTGTGAATTAACTCCCAGGTAGGACACAATGCCTATAAAAGGACAGGTAATAAAAGATGCTAATTTGGGCTTCCCTAGTGGCGCAGTGGTTGAGAGTCCGCCTGCTGATGCAGGGGACACAGGTTCGTGCCCTGGTCCAGGAGGACCCCACATGTCGCGGAGCGGCTGGGCCCGTGAACCATGGTCGCTGAGCCTGCGCGTACGGAGCCTGTGCTCTGCAACAGGAGAGGCCACAACAGTGGGAGGCCCGCTAATTTGAAGATGCTAATTTGAAGCGAATGTAAATGCCATTGAAACTCGGCAGTAACTGTGACAGCTAGAAGTTCGGCCAACAAAAGGTTTTTTTCAGGGAGAAGTGTTTTATCACTGACATTGTTTAGAGTTTCTGTAGGTCTTGTTCATAATTTAAAATTTCATTTTGTTTTAAGGGCGCCTTCTTTGCCTGCCGTTTCTCTCTGCCCTGTCCTTGGAAGACATAAGGAAGTGTGATCTTTTTAGTTTAAGAAACGTTATTTCTTCTGTACAATAATGCCAGTATTTATCTCAAAAGGTTGTAGTATGAATTAAATGGGATAATATTTATGAGGTTGTTTTGTAAATTCTAAAAGAACTTCACAAATTTGAAGTGTTCTTACTGATAGTGAATAAATCATTGTTTCTAATACAATTTTGAAAATATTTGATTGAAAAGTAAATATACTGAATTGAGAAAATTTGGAGAACACTGAAGCAGACTGAGAAGAAATTTAAAAGGGTCTGTTTTACAGTTTCTAACACTACAGTGTATTTCTTTAAAAGTCATCTATGAATTAGAATTTCTGTCTTGTACACATGCATAAATCTGGTATGGGATAAGAGTAAGGATAAGGCTAGTCCTATGTTGGCAGATAGCATTTGAAAAGTGATTTTAATGCTAAGACATATTCCATCTTAGTTTAGCACCATAATTAATTTAACCATTTTCTTATTGGGTTGAAACCTCACCCATGTTATTATTGATTATTTACATTTCTTCATAATTTGAAAATGTCATATTTGAGAAATAGTATTTCATCATTCTTTGAGTGACATTTCTTAGATTATTGATTTATATAATTTCATGTTTGTGGCTTTTATAATTATGTATTGCTTATTCACTGTACTTGCCTGTTTTTTCTGTTGGTCTTAGACCACTTCCAGTTGCTTGGCAAGAGCTCTTTATATATTAAAGAAAATAATCATTGTTGCATAGAGGTTGCAGAGATTTTTCAGAGTGTGGTTTACCTTAGATTTTAATGATTTATTTTTGGATGTCCAAAATTTTAAAACTCCTATGTATTCCACCGTATCAATAATTTTAGTTGTTTCTTCCAGACTGGAGGAATAT
Source organism: Lipotes vexillifer (assembly GCF_000442215.2). Taxonomy (NCBI): domain Eukaryota; kingdom Metazoa; phylum Chordata; class Mammalia; order Artiodactyla; family Lipotidae; genus Lipotes; species Lipotes vexillifer. Next base: position 276,822 of record NW_006780142.1, read on the forward strand.
AGAGGGTACAGACTTGGATAGAATTGAAGTTACATTCTTTTTTACCATTTACTTGGACAAATTATTTAATCTTTCTAAAACTCAGTTGTCTCATCTATAAATGGGTATAATATTACCTACTTCTTAAGGGTGTTGAGTCAGAGAGACAGTATATGAAAAGTGCCTCAAAGAATAACTGACAGTAATTCCTCAAAACATCTGGCTAATCTTTGTTGTATAATACAAAATCTTGTGATTATAAAGTTATTCTCAATATGAAGACCTATCTTAAATTATTAGTTCATGTCCTTATGATTCTGTTGAGGCTAAATGTTCTTTCCATAACTTCAGAAAGCTCTTTAAATAACAATAACGTACATAATTTGTTTGTCTGTTATAATAATTGAAAATATTTTACTCAATTTACCGTTTGCCTTTTAGGTTTTCCTTTCCCTTTTTTTAAAATTAATTTTTAATTGGAGAATGGTTGCTTTATACTGTTGTGTTAGCCTCCACTGCAGAACAAAATGCATCAGCCATACACTTACAGATATCCCCTCCCTTTTGGACTTCCCTCACATTTAGGTTACCACAGTGCATTAGGTAGAGTTCCCTGTGCTATACAGTATGTTCCCATCAGCTGTCTATTTTATACATAGTACCAATAATGTATATGTGTCTATCCTAGTCTCCCAATTCCTCCCACTGCATCCCTTTCCCCCTTGGTATCCATACATTTGTTCTCTATGTCTGTGTCTCTATTTCTGCTTGCAAATAAGATCATCTATACCATTTTTCTAGATTCCACATATATGCTTTATTATATGATATTTGCTTTTCTCCTTCTGATTTACTTCACTGTGTATGACACTCTCTAGGTCCACCCACGTCTCTACAAATGACCCAATTTCATTCCTTTTTATGGCTGAGTAATACTCCACTGTATATATGTACCACATCTTTATGCATTCATCTGTCGATGGACACTTAGGTTGCTTCCATGTCCTGGCTATTGTAAATAGTGCTGCAATGAACATTGTGGTACATGACTCTTTCTGAATTGTGGTTTTCTCTGGGTATACGCCCAGTAGTCGGATTGCTGGGTCATATGGTAGTTCTGTTTTTAGTTTTTTAAGGAACCTCCATTCTGTTCTCCATAGTGGCTGTATCAATTTACATTCCTCCCACAGTGCAAGAGGGTTCCCTTCTCTCCACACGCTCTCCAGCATTTATTGTTTGTAGAGTTTTTGAGGATGGCCATTCTGGCTGGTATGAGGTGATGACTCATTGTAGTTTTGATTTGAATTTCTGTAATAATTAGCGATGTCAAGCATCTTTTCATGTGTTTGTTGGCCATCTGTATGTCTTCTTTGGAGAAATGTCTAAGTCTTCTGCCCATTTTTTGATTGGATTGTTTGTTTTTTATGTATTGCACTGTATGAGCTGTTTGTATATTTTGGAGATTAATCCTTTGTCAGTTGCTTTGTCTGCAGATGTTTTCTCCCATTCTGATGGTTGTCTTTTCATTTTGTTTATGGTCTCCTTTGCTGTGCAAAAGCTTTTACGTTTCATTAGGTCCCATTTGTTTATTTTTATTTTTATTTCCATTTCTCTAGGAGGTGGGTCAAAAAGGATCTTGCTGTGACTAATGTCAAAGAGTGTTCTGCCTATGTTTTCCTCTAAGAGTTTTATAGTGTCTGGCCTTAACATTTAGGTCTTTAATCCATTTTGAGTTTATTTTTGTGTCTGGTGTTAGGGAGTGTTCTAATTTCATTCTTTTACGTGTAGCTGCCCAGTTTTCCCAGCACCACTTATTGAAGAGACTGTCTTTTCTGCCTTGTATATTTTTGCCTCCTTTGTCATTGCTTAGGTGACCACAGGTGCGTGGTATCTCTGGGCTTTCTATCCTGTACCACTGACCTATATTTCTGGTTTTGTGCCAGTACTATACTGTCTTGATTACTGTCGCTTTGTAGTATAGTATGAAGTCAGGGAGCCTGGTTCCTCCAGCTCCGTTTTTCTTTCTCAAGATTGCTTTGGGGACTTCCCTGGTGGCACAGTGGTTAAGAATCCACCTGCCAATGCAGGGGACACAGGTTCGATCCCTGGTTTGAGAAGGTCCCACATGCCGTGGAGCAACTAAGCCTGTGCACCACAACTACTGAGCTTGTGCTCTAGAGCCTGCGAGCCACAACTACTGAGCCCGCGTGCCACAACTACTGGAGCCCGCACACCTGGAGCCTGTGCTGGGCAACAAGAGAAGGCACCACGATGAGAAGCCCACGCACTGCGACGAAGAGTAGCCCCCACTTGCCACAACTGGAGAAAGCCGGTGCTCAGTAATGAAGACCCAACGCAGCCATAAACAAATAATTTAATTAAAAAATTTAAACAACCTAATCTTACACCTAAAGCAACTAGAGAAAGAAGAACAAACAAAACCCAAAGTTAGTAAAAGGAAAGAAATCATAAAGATCAGAGCAGAAATAAATGAAATAGAAACAAAACAATAGCAAAGATCAATAAAACTAAAACCTCGTTCTTTGAGAAGATAAACAAAATTGATAAACCTTTAGCCAGACTCATCAAGAAAAAAAGGGAGAGGACTCAAATCAATCAAAAAAAAAAAAAGATTGCTTTGGCTATTCGGAGTCTTTTGTGTTTCCATACAGATTGTAAAATTTTTTGTTCTAGTTCTATGAAAAATGCCATTGGTAATTTGATAGGGATTGTATTGAACCTTTTTTTTTTAATGGAGAAGTATAATCAATCTATCTTTGTGATTACTTTTATTCTTATAATAGATCCCTTCTTTAGTCCAGGATCAGTTAATATTTACCTATATCTCCAATTAATTTATTTGGTTTTAGGTTTACATTTAACTCTAATTCATCTGAAATTTATTTTGGGACATGATATAAGATGGAATCCTGGGCTTCCCTGGTGGCACAGTGGTTGAGAGTCCGCCTGCCGATGCAGGGGACATGGGTTCGTGCCCCGGTCCGGGAAGATCCCACATGCCGTAGAGCGGCTGGGCCCGTGAGCCATGGCTGCTGAGCCTGTGCGTCCAGAGCCCGTGCTCCGCAACGGGAGAGGCCACAACAGTGAGAGGCCCGCGTACCCCAAAAAAAAAAAAAAAAAAAAAAAGATGGAGTTCTAATGTTATGTGTAATCATACACAGGTGATAATTTTATCACCTACTTTACAGGAATTACAGCTTTTATTTCTGTGTTCTGGTCCTACTGCATTGGCTAGAATTTATGTAGCATTGTTAAATAATAGTGATAATTAGATGTTCTTGTCTTATTCCAAATTTTAACGGACATACTACAAGTATTTTGTTATTATTCTGCCACTGGCTCTCAGCTTAAGATACTCTTCATGATGTTGAAAAGCATCTTTGTTTTCCAAATTTTGTAGGCATTTTTATTGGGAATGGATATTTGATTCTATTAAATATCTTTGTAGCAACTTAAAAACAATTGGAAGTCTTTTTCTTCCTGGGCCTAATGTTGTGATGTATTGCATGAACAAATTTCCTAATATGAAACCATCCTTAAGTGTTACACCTCTTTTGAAGCAACCTGAGTGTGAGAGGAGGAATTTTGTGATCTTACTCCCAGATTATTGTGACATTCTTTTACATTACATAGCTTTTCTTTCATGAAGGATGTTTGACATTTACCTTCAGTTTGGTAACTACTATGGCAGTTATTGTCATGATATTATTACAGTTGACTTCCTGCCAATAGCTTTTTGGAAGTTGCCATCTCTGTCTAGACAAGCAAGAGAGGCAGCGACAGCAGTGAGACGTGGGGACCAGCCCCACACCCTTCTTGCTCAAAAGACAACAGCCACATAGTCGTGGGTAACGATTGAATTTTCTGGTTTTGCAAACATTTTGTTTTTGAACCAGAGGGCAGAGACTCTGAGGGCGGTGAGGGGTTAACTTGAATCTTTATTGATTTTACTGTTTTCACAGCCAAAATGGGCGTTTTTTTCCCCACTAAGTATAGTTCGGGAAATTGCTCCCAGATTCTAGAATTATATTCTTTTCCTTCATCCTCCCACTCTGCCACTCCCCCCCCACCCCCTTGTACTCCCTCAACTAGTCTGCTCCCTTCCTGCCCTGACCCTACCCAAGGCCTGTTGGTGGAAAATACAGATGGGGGCTGCTTGCCAGATGCCATGTTAAACTGAAGACCCTTATGAAAGAAATTGAAGTGGCGTTCATTTTAATTTGAATGTTTGGCTTTGCGTAGAAACAATAGCCCAATTGTAACAAAGATGAAGTTGGAAAACTCTGTAAGAAATTTTGTTATAACAAATCCTTGATTTACTTAAACATGTGTTGACAGGTCAAAAAGAATTACTTTTTTAAAAGGTTGTTGAGGCAAGGATTAAAGATGGGGTACAGGAATGGTATGTTTCTGAAAGAAATACCTACCTCAGGTGCTGAATTCAGCTCAGTGTGTAGAAATGGATGCACCCAACGCTTCCCAAGCTGGCCATCAATCACACAATAAATATATAGGCACTTTAAAGTAACCATATATCAATGCAGAATGGAACCCTGGTGGATTAGGAGGTGCTCCTTTGGGAAACTCTTGATTGACAAAAGCAGTACTGCATTAAGTAGCAGCAATATTTTCATGGCCAGAAAGTAATAAAGCAGTAGATAATCTTTATAAAGAGGAAAATATTTTACATAAAAAACCGTTCAGCAATTCTTAGAACACGCTAACTACAGGATCCAGTTAAGGTGAAAAATAGCTCTACCTAAATGTGAAAGAAAACAACGATAATTCAGTGAATGGTTAATTGCATCCAAGTTCAGTGCTCTAGTCACTGTCACTGATAAGGCATCTAAAGAAAAGAGGGGATTCGTTGCTATCTGGGATTGCACGAACCCCCTGTATCTCTGGTTTGCACAGTAGGGAAAAATTCAGGATATGCATATTGCATCCATTATAGATTAGAGTGGAGCCAGAGAGTGTGCAAAATAATTTACTCTTTTGAGACCTACTTCATTACAGAGAGGTGGTGGAGAGTTGGAGTTAGGTTGGTGACATTAACTTTGAGTTTTATTGTTATGTCATTTAATTAATTAATTAATTAATCTATTTATTTTGCAGTACGCGGGCCTCTCACTGTTGTGGCCTCTCCCGTTGCGGAGCACGGGCTCCAGACGCCCAGGCTCAGCGGCCATGGCTCACGGGTGTGGGATCTCCCCGGACCGGGGCACGAACCCGTGTCCCCTGCATCTGCAGGCGGACTCTCACCCACTGCGCCACCAGGGAAGCCCTTTATTTATTTTTTAATAAATTTATTTATTTTATCTATGTTTATTTTTGGCTGCACTGGGTCTTCATTGCGGTGCACGGGCTTCTCATTGCGGTGGCTGGCTTTTCTTGTTGCGGAGCATGGGCTCTAGGAGCGTGGGCTTCGGTTGCTGTGGCTCTCAGGCTCTAGAGCGCAGGCTCAGTAGTTGTGGCTCACGGGCTTAGTTGCTCCGTGGCATGTGGGATCTTCCCGGACCAGGGCTCGAACCTGTGCCCCCTGCATTGGCAGGCGGACTCTTAACCACTGTGCCACCGAACCCGTGCCCCCTGCATTGGCAGGCAGACTCTTAACCACTGCACCACCAGGGAAGCCCCTTGCTGTGTCATTTTAAATCAGAGTTTTCACCACCACTTGTTGGCACAGCAGTTTGGGCCATATGTTTATCTCTCTGTTAATACGGTTCCTTGTATTGATATACTTACCTTGAAAATGGGGGTGACTTGAATCTTCTGATGGTTTATTAAAACATTGTGACAGTGACATGCTTGACCTGCTGAGCCATATTAGTCCTGCTCCCTGACGGGAAGCATGATCTTCTTTGTTATCCCCAAGATTGCTGTTTTGGGGATGCACATGCTAAATTATATTAAGAGTGATTTGTAGGGCAACGGGGAGAGGAATGGTCTTCTTTTGAAGGCAGGCAAATTGAAAAAGCAAGAGCTTCCTAGAGTAGGGAACTCACCCTGTAGTCTGAACACCTTTCACTGTGCTTTGATTTCATTCACTGTGAAATTTAGACTTATTCTTGATTCAACCTTATATGAATTATTTATGGATATGTCTGATTTTCCTCTTTGCATCAGAGGAGGACTTCTCTTCTTCCTCGAACCACCTCCCTCGTGCAGCATAATAATAGTGATAACAGTCTATATTATTTGCTAAGAGTGCTTTATCACATTATTTCATTCAATCCTCATCACAGGTCTCTGAGGAAGATGCTATTTTTGCTATCCTTGTTTTATAGGTGGGAAAAATGTGGCATAGTTGTGGGGTAGGGAGTGGATATGTCCTAGAGATTTTTACTTTATTTTTAAAATTTAATCGCATACTAGTAAGTGTAAATTTCACAGACTTACGGTAGAATGAATCCATATTTCGTGTTTGATTTAAGATAAGGAGAATTCCTTCATTCTTTCCACATGCATTACAAATACTGATTGGCAAAAGGAGACTGGAAAGAAAGTCATATATAAATTAAATCACACCAGTTTGGTGACAAAAGTCCCCGTTAATCTTGAGCATCCACTGATGAAGTGAGTAGCCATCATTAACTATGTATGATTGTTACTGTGGTACATACACTGCAAAGCAAATATTGGTTTTCTTTGGTTCTGCTTTTCAGGAGTTTTTTACTGAATTAGTGTCTTTGCTAATAAATACATAACTTGTGATTTTAGTTTAAGATAAGTTCTTAAGATCGGGGCTTTTCTTCTTTTAGACAAAGTGGAGAATAGTATTGGAAGCAGGCATTTAATCAAATGATTCTTTTCTTTCTTGGAACACTTCTTGAAGTTAATTTGAGTTGCTTTCTTAGGCTCCAGCACAGTTTTTTAATATCCATAATGGCATATTTGGTGTTTGAGGTGGGATCTGGAAACAGTTGAAAGTCATTTTGGTAAACAAGTTAGTTAGTGGGGTAGTCCTATTTTAGTCCCAAATACCAAACAATCAAATAAAAAGTAAGACAAAACAGAAATGTGACTATCACGAGTCTGATTTTCTTAGAACTGTGCATTTTTCAGGAGAAACGATTTATTAATATCTTGATCCTGTACATAGCTCTACTGTTTTAATAAGCATTGTCTCCCAACAAAAATTATTTTTAAAACATTTCTTATTTTAAAATTTTTAAAAAATTTAATTTTATTGGGTTATAGTTGATGTACAATGTACAATGATGTACAAAGTGTTTCAGTTATACATATATGTATATATTCATTCTTTTTTAGATTTTTTTCTCATATAGGTTATCACAGAATATTGAGTAGAGGTCCCTGTGCTATACAGTAGCTCTTTGTTGTTTTTTCTTTTTTTTTTTTTTTGCTGTACGCGGGCCTCTCACTGCTGTGGCCTCTCCCGTTGCGGAGCACAGGCTCCGGACGCGCAGGCTCAGCGGCCATGGCTCACGGGCCCAGCCGCTCCGCGGCATGTGGGATCTTCCCGGACCGGGGCACGAACCCGCGTCCCCTGCATCAGCAGGCGGACTCTCAACAACTGTGCCACCAGGGAAGCCCTACAGTAGCTCTTTGTTGGTTATTTATCTTATATATAGTAGTGTGTGTATGTTCATCTCAAGCTCCTGATTTATCCCTGCCCCCACGTTTCCCCTTTGGTAACTCTAAGTTTTTTTCAATACCTGTTAAGTCCGCTTCTGTTTTGTAAATAAGTTCATTTGTATCATTTTTTAAAAAATTAGATTCCACATATGAGTGATATCATATTATATTTGTCTTTCTCTGTTTGACTTCATTTAGTATGATAATCTCTAGGTCCATCCATGTTGCTACAAATGGCATTATTTCATTCTTTTTTATGGCTAATATTCCACTGTATATATGTGCCACATCTTTATTCATTCCTCTGTCAACGGACATTTAGGTTGCTTCCATGTCTTGGCTATTGTAAATAGTTCGAAAGGATATATGCACCCCAATGTTCATTGCAGCACTATTTACAAAAATTACTTCTAAAGATACCTTTTTGGGTCATATGTAAGTCTTGATTTGTCTGCTTAAAAAATCTATTTAATCATTTGTAATAAGTATCCCCTTTGCTTAGGTTCATGTATTTTAATGGTCTTATTTTGCAATTGAAATTAAGAATAGATATTTGAAATTGAGTAGCAATTATAAACTTGGAGAAGCAGGCTGTCTTCTAGGCCTTAATTATAAAAGAGGGAATTAGCCTCTTCTGAAGAATTAGCTGACATATTATTCAATTCCAGTAAGACTCAGCCCATGTTACATCTGTGAACACTGTGTGTGTCTTAATGGGAATATTCCTAGGATACCTTCATATCATTTGAGTCTGAAAAAAGACTCACATACTGAATATGAGGCTTAATTTTGTTGGAAAGAAGGAAAGGAAAGTTTCAAAATAATGAGAAAGCCTTTGGTTATACTGTAAAGTCCTTTAGGATCATTAACTTGTTTTAAATAATATTTAACTCTAGAGGTCTGCTTTCATTTAAGGTGTAGAAAGCCACAGGAAGACACTGCTCCCACATTAACCATGAGAGAAAGGTGGATAATGTATAGTATTGTGCCTATTTTTGGTCCCATCAGAGACCTGAGTTCTAAAGGTAGTCAGATGATCTAAATTCCAAGGAGAGAAGGGACACATCATTGTTTTGTCTTTAGCAGGGCCTGAGAAGGAGGGTTAGCAGCCATCAAAGCAGATGTGAAGACAACAAGTAAAACTTTTGTGAATTTTTAAAAGTTAATATGGGCTAGCATGACAATTTTAAATTGTCAGGGATGCCAGATACAAAGAGGATCTGTATCTATCAGTACTTACCACTTTTTACCATAGGCCTTCAACTCAATACTCATGAGAAAGAATGAGTGGGGCAGGAAACCAGAGGAAGCTTGTCACTGGTGCAGGCATGTAGGTGATGACGAACTCTACCCCTCGGAGACAGGCACAAAATCCACCAGTATCCCAGAACTTCTGTCATAGGACACAAAAGCTGTCATAGGCAGGGGATGGGCAAGGAACCCGCCCAAACCTGGATCCAGGCAAAGTTTGGCACATTGTTGGAATAGTGATAGAAAATATACTGTCTCAGCCCTGCACTGATGCTGGATAAAGCCCATCAGCTGGGGAGGAGCAGGCTTGGATTCATGATCCACGGATCCACCAGTGGTGCAAGGCAGAGACTGGCTGTCATTCATAGGGAGAAGAGAAAGGGATGCTGAGAAAGCCTCACTTCTGAAGCTCAGGTGCACAAGGTTTGTCAAAGACAGAGGCTGCAGCAGGAGAATAAAGAAAACTCCTCTGACCCCGCCATGTATTGGTGTGGAACAGGAACTCTAAGAAAAACCCTCTGTTACCCCAGATCTCACATTAAACATAAGGTGGCTGGAATCCACTGCTAGAAGAATTCATAGTTTTCGCTGTACCAAAAGTTACTATAGCATCAACAAAACACACACCCACCTCAGTACTCTTAGATTAACTCAAGCACTCACAATAATAGCCTGACAGCAGAAGAGATATGCCCATTCCAGAAGTAAATTCATTTACCTCAGTCTCAGCTGCTTTTCTGTATACAGTGTTTTGTATTTAATCAAAATCTATAAGATATGCAGAATAAAAAGGGAAAAGAAAATTAACCTACCAAGAGAAAAAGCAGTCAATAGAACCAGACCCAGGAATGATCAGGATGTTGCAACTATCAGATAGAAACTTAAAAAATGGCTATTAATTATAAAAAAACGTACCATAGTAACGTAAGATGTTAAAAACGGGGAAGCGGGTATGGGGTTATATGGGAACTCTTTGTACTATCTTCTCCATTCTTCTGTAAATCTGAAACTTCTAAAAATAAAGTTTATTAAAAACTATATTGTTAAGGAATACATTTAAAACATATTATTAAGGAAATAAAAGTTCAAGCCAGAGACTGAGAGAAAGAATTTGCAAAGTGCCTGTCTGATTCAAGAAAGAACTCTAAGAACTCAGTAGTAAGAAAATCATTTCAACAGGAAAATGGACAAACATTTTGACCTTCATCAAAGAAGATTTATGGATTGCAATTATGCACATGAAAAGATGCTCAACATCATTAGTCATTAGAGAAATGCAGATTAAAACCACAGTGAGATGCCATTAGAATGGCTAGAATTTAAAAGCCTGTCAAAAGCAAGGGCTGTTTAGAATATAAAGCAAGTAGAACTCGCATACGTTTCTGTTGAGAATGCAGGATGGTCCAGCCTCTTTGGAAAACAGTTTGGCAGTTTCTTATGAAGGTGCGTGTAAGCTTACCATACAGCCAAGCAGCCCCACTCATAGCTCTCTACCCAAGAGACATTAAACGTATGTCCATACAAAGACCTATGCGTGAATATACATGGAAGCTTTACTCAAAATAGCCCCAAACTGGAAACAACCCAAATCTTCAACAACTTGTGAATGGATAAACAGATTGTCATATATCCATACTGTGAGATACTACCAAGCAAGAAAAAGGAACAAATTACTGATACTTGGCAATAACATAGATGAACCTCAGGAGACTTATGCAAGATGAAAGAAGCCAGGCACAGAAGACTACATAGTGTACGATTCCATTTGTGTGGTATTCTAGAAAAGACAAAACTATAGTGACAGAAAAAAGATCAGTGATTGCCGTGGGCTGGGCATGACTGCAAAAGGGCACGTGGAAAATTTTTGAGATGATGAAAATGTTATATATTTTATTGTGGTTGTGATTTCATGACTGTATACATCTGTCAAAACTCATTGAGCTAAATAGACAAAAAGGGTAAATTATTGTATGCAAATTATATTTCAACAAACTTGTCTAAAGACACTAAACCATAGATGAACATATAGTAAGTTCTCAGAAAATAATTTAAAATGTAATTTTAAGAACTTTTGGTACTTTCTGTCTACAATAATGCTGTGCTATGTGAGGGGCCTTGAACAAGTTACTTCACTTCTTGGGTCCTTATTTTCCTTATCTATAAAATGGGATAGCAGTCCTACATACCTTATATGAATTTTTTATGAGCATTTAAATAATACTCATAAAGGACTTAGAAAAATTCCCAGAACATAGTAAATACTCAAACAATGTTATTTCTGTGCTGCTTTAGCTTCTGTGTATAATAGGGGACTGAAAACTTAGATGTCCATGTGTTGTTGATAACCTGAAGTAAGGATTTAGAGAAACATTACTATTGTTAACTGAAAAAACTGCGCAACCTAAAAGTTGAGGGTTATGTTTTATTTGATGGACTTACTGAGGACTTAAACCCCGGATATAGCCTCTCAGATAGCTCTGCGGGACTGTTCTAAAGAGGTAAGAGCGGAGCCAGGATATATAGGAGTTTTTGCCAAAAAAACCCACAAAACCCCAAGACCCACGTAGTCAGAACATCAAAAGATTACTGTTAACTAAAGAAAAAAGAGACATCTCAAGTTAATGAGTTTAATGCTTTTCTATGTATGGGAAGATGCAAGAGTCTGAGCTTAACTGAAACTATTCCTTTGATGTGCACCTTAACTATGTAGGACCAGTATCCTGTTTTTCTCCACCCTGAGTTCCCCTCAGGTGCACCATCAGGGGTGGCTGCAGTGGCTGACGACTTGATGGCTGCAACATCCTTTGTTTACTGAAGTGGCAGGTGACATTCTTTGTCCATACAATTTTACTTCAAAATTGATGTTTGCTTGTGCTATTGCATAGACTCATTTCTGCATTCATTTGAAATTTTTTAACTGGGCACTTTCTCTCTGTTAGACATTGTTTGTCTTGAAGAATAAGACTCAGTCTGTGTCCTCAAGAACTTATTGTGAAAACAGACCACTCAGTAGGGGATTACAATGCTTTGACTGGGATAAGTACTATGAGTAGGCATGGGAGCCTGTTATGGGACTCTATGGAGTGGGTATCTGATCTGGAAAGCGGGAAGATTTTATGGAGGAGGTGATGATGTGGCTGACCCCTGATGCAAGCTGGTCATCAGTTGGCCTGTTTGGGAGTGGAAGTACATTTTTAAAGGTCCATGGAACACTGATACAGAAAGAAAAGAAACTTAAAAAACAGAACTGGATCTGTATAAATAGCATCTGACCTTTTAGTAAAATCAGTTGATATCCAAAGTTTAGGTAGCTAGAGGTTACAAGGGATCAGATTCTAACTTTTCCCATTTGTGACATGGCATTGTTGTTAGTCACAGTGGAAATGTCACATTTAAACCACAACCATCAAATTCCTGAAGAGAGCAGTCAAGGTTTTTAAACTGAGGCGTGAACCATGGTGGTAGGTTCCTGCATGGGCAAAATCATCTGAAGCCTGTGTCTCAAAGTCTGTCAGCCTGTGTTAGAGAAGGACTGTTTATTGTTAATGTCCCTGAATATGCTTTAGAAGGATCAGTCTGTTGATGTGCTTACGTACAGGTGGAAAAACACAACTAAGAAAGCCAGTATGCCATCCGAAAAGCTAGACGGTTTATGATATGATAAGCATCAATTTCTAAACCGATCTTAGGTTCCAGCAAGCAGGTACAGGTCCAACCTTTGGGCCATTATCCTTGGATATACCACAGAGACCATACCTGGCTGGCTTTTGTCATTTTGTTAGTGTCACCTACACACCACACTCTAGATGGCCTGCTAGAGATGAATTCCTGGGGCAGAGTCCAGGCATCATGAAGTGGGCTGTGGTAGTTCAGCTCAAAAAAAGTAAAAATATTTGCACAGGGAATGGGCAACAGTGTTTTGCAGAGAAAACATTGTAAACCTAGAAATTTGGGGGCCTAGATTTGGTGAGTTTCATATTTTTTAGTTCTGTACCTTAGCATATTACTGATTATTGTTCATTAATATTTTTAAATTAATTGACGTTCAGCAAATATTTTTTGAACACCAAGAATGTGCAAAGTACTGTTAGGTGTTATGTGGGGAATTCAAAGGTAACTAAAGTATAAATTATGCTCTAATGGAATTTATAATCTAGAGGACGATCTATATGGATATATCTGTATCTGTATTGATATCTACGTACACACACAAATACATCCACAAATCCATACATAGTAAATATGTATATATGTAAGTATACATAATTTTTCAGTATGATATGAATGCCAAAATGAAATATAAACAGAATTTTGGGGGGTACCAAATAGAAAGCTGTCCATTTTGATTGGAGGTTGGGAGGATCTTTGGAGAGTAAATGGTAGGTTTCACTAGGCAGGGACTGGAAACTGAGGGAAATAGACTGTCCATTTTATAACGTCCATTTTATAAACTTTTGAATATTCAGCACCTTGCTACACAACATTTGTTGAATGAATGCATGCATGAAACATCATCACCAAAATTTCAGAGTAAAGAGGGGAATAATGTAAATTGGTGAGTGGTCCACCACGGGTGGTGCTCAGCTAGGGGCCAGTGTTTATATGGTATAGAGTGCAGCTTATTTAGCGCTGGGCTGGGGGGTTTTTTTGTTTGTTTTTTGTTTTGTTTTGTTGCTTTTGCAGTATGCGGGCCTCTCACCGTTGTGGCCTCCTCTCCCGTTGCGGAGCACAGCCTCCGGACGCGCAGGCTCAGCGGCCATGGCTCACGGGCCCAGCCGCTCCGCGGCATGTGGGATCTTCCCGGTCCGGGGCACGAACCCGTGTCCCCTGCATCGGCAGGCGGACTCTCAACCACTGCGCCACCAGGGAAGCCCTGGGCTGGGTTTTTGAGGGGCTTTGCTATAGTGCTAAGGAGTTCAGAATTTATTCCGCTGCCTGGGACCTGTCAGATATGTTTGACCTGGAGAGTTACCTAAACTTATTTATTTTACAGAGCTCCTTCATGCTTTCACCATTCTTTGTTTTCTTTCCTGTTATCTCCTCAGGAGTTCTGAATCTCTTTATCCACAAGCACCCAGTTTATTGGGCTCCACCCTACCCCCATCTTTGGGGTTTTGTTTTAAAAGATTATCTCCTACATAGCTCTAATGGTAATCAATTAATTTTCCTATTTTATTGGTGAAAAGCATGTAATTCAGGAACAAGGTATTCCTGCAGAGGTTGAACATGGATTTAATTGCTGACTGTATTAGTTGGCTGGGACCACCATAACCAAATGCCACAGGCTGGGTAGTTTAAGCAACGGAAATTTATTTTCTCACAGTTCTGGAGGCTGGAAGTCCAAGATCAAGGTGTGGACAGGGCTGGTTTCATTCTGAGGACTCTCTCCTTGGCTTTCAGATGGCCATCTTCTCACTGGGTCCTCACATGGTCTCCTCTCTGTTTGTTGTCTGTGTCCTAATCTTCTAATCTCCTCTTCTTATAAGGACACCAGTCAGTCATATTGGATGAGGGCCCACCCATATGACCTTATTATACCGTAATTACCTCTTAAAGGCCCTATCTCCAATACAGTCACAGTCTGGAATACCGGGGGTTAGGACTACAACACGTGAATTTTGGACGGGACACAGTTCAACCCATAACACTGACCTAAGAAGTTACATCCGTGCTCTACCACCTGACAGGAAATCATACTGTTGGGGTTCAAGGCAACTTGTGTCACATGTGGTTGGGGTCTAAGCTTGAATCTAAGTAAGTGGCTAGTTGCTCAGAAGCTGATGGAACTCGATTGTTGCCTAGTGAAAGCCATCCCTTCCGAAGTGTTCAGTCTCTACCAAATCCATTAGCAGTCCATATTATAATAGTTTTAAATAAGTTTGGACAGGATGAACATAAATCTAGAGCACAGTTGTACGGCATTTACTAGAGAATCACCAACTAAGCAAGTGCTGAACAGTATAGTTGATGAGATGAGTCAAGTCAGGTGTACTGGACTCCATCATTTTTGACCTGTGTGACCTCAGGCAGATGGCTGAATCTTTCTCTGCCACTCTTTC
>NW_006780142.1:291740-299932 GCF_000442215.2 Lipotes vexillifer
CTATAAATCAAAGATAATGCTTCCTACCTCATAGGATTGTTCTGAAAGGTTAAAGGAGAAAATGTAGGTCAAGCATTTAGCACAGTGCTTGGTACATAGCACTCAGAAAGTTAACTAATCTAATATGTATTCAATGTTAGCTGCTATTAAAGATGAAAATGGTGGATCTGTTCATAGGCATGTTAGCAATAGAACTATAGCAAAATATTAGTGTTTGTAGCAGAAATAATTTTTTGTTTTATATATATATATATATATATATATATATATTTTTTTTTTTTTTGTGCGGTACGCGGGCCTCTCACTGTTGTGGCCTCTCCCGTTGCAGAGCACAGGCTCTGGACGCGCAGGCCCAGCGGCCATGGCTCACGGGCCCAGTCGCTCCGCGGCATGTGGGATCTTCCCGGACCGGGGCATGAACCCGTGTCCCCTGCATCGGCAGGCGGACTCTCAACCGCTGCGCCACCAGGGAAGCCCTGTTTTATATATTTTTAAAATATCATAAATATTCTTCTGATACCCTTATTAAATAAATGTACTTATTCTTGTGTACACTATAGTATTATTGAAAAATAACTTTCCTTGGCCTTAATCCAACAATTTGAGGAATACCAATTTAGATGTAACTTCTGTTAATAGTATAAACTTTAATTGTCTTACGGGGGTATAGATACAAATAAGTTATTTCTTTGTGTTGTTAAGATACACAAAACAATTGGACGTCATTATCATTTCACTACAGATGATGTCGTAGGAAGCCTTCCAGGAGGTTTGCATAAAGGAAGGGTGGCACTTGTAGAAAATGCTGAATAAACTCATCAGTAATGATTTTCTTGGACCTTTTGTACTTTCTGCCTACTTCTTCCCACCTTGAGTAAAGCAGTTTATTATTAATGCTTTTCCTACCACTTATTTTGCTAGTCCTACACTTGTTTTAGAACATTTTGAAATATCCAATAAAAATGAGTCAGGCACTTATAAATACTTTGTAATATATGGCTGTTTTGAATATTATCATAAAATAATTCTTTCAGAGGTTGCCCAGTTTATACAATACAAGTGATAACTGAGATACTTAAGATTTGTATTGCGTGTTTAAAAGAATAAAGTTAATGGGAAAGGTTTGTTAGTTTTAGAGATGGGTTGAAAGGACATTTAAAAATATTGTCAACAGTTGGGATGCTTCAGCATCTTTTCTTTTGGTGACCTTTCTTTTTAAAGTGGGTTAGTCTTTACTACATATGGTGATGGTACTTTCCTAATATTTAGGTTCTGCTTTAAAAAACAAAACAAAACTACAAGCACAGCTATTCAGCAAACATATTAAGAGGTTCTGCCACAGGAACGGAAATATTTGTTTGTGTTTGGGATTTCTCTTTAGTAATAATTAACCTTCGCTTTTATACTATAAACAGATGCGACCTAGACAGGAATCACTTCAGTATTAGTGGAGGAATGTTTTTTGGCGATACGGTTAGTTACTACCATGTTGTAGCCACGTGTGTGCACACACGTGCATGTTTTTCTTGTTGGCATTTACCTTGGAGCAGGGCCTGTGGGCCGTGTGCAGGAGGCAGGTGCAGACAGCTTTTTATGGGTGATAGGGCATGTCAGTTCTCATTTCCTTCTGCAGAGAAGTGTAAAGTGAAGCAGCCCACGGTGCCCTCTGGGGCCAGCCCACTGCTTCCTTTAGCTGGCCTCCTGGAGACATGCCATCCGCCACCTTCTCAACCACAGCTGTCATGTAGTTTTTGTTTTTGCTTTGTTTTGTTTTTTAAATCTTTGTGGTGATTGTTGAAGATTGTGAAATTAATTTAATAAGCAGAACAAACTTTACAGAGGATTGGCTGTAAACGCTAAGAATCAGCAACTAAAAGGCAGAGAGCTGGGGTGCAGAGTGGCTTGGGGTGGAGTTAAGGAACTAGTGAGCTGCATGGCCGGGCCACTATTTCCCAAACACTGGGAGAAAAGTCCTGGGTTCTGAGCCCTGGGCATTTTGCATCATCAGCCTTCTTTGCAATTTCTGTCATCAGGTGTCTTAATCTGTTATTCTTAGAACTACCAAATTGTGTTACAGAGATCCACATTAATCCAAGTTACCCTCTGAACTTGACCTACTTTCACTTAGAATTAGCCTTATTTAAAATTGTAAACTACTGTCATGACTATGGCACATTAAACAGTGTTCTGTTTATAAAACATATGCCTTTTTTCCTACTGTAGATCCCTTCTGGCTTGAGAAATCTCTATAACAAAACCAGAATATGTATTTCAATTACCCCAGGACATTTAAACTTTCAAGGATTTCAAAATAATAATTTTTTTTTTCCTTTTCAATTTTGGAGATCAAAGAGGTTCCTTAGGCTCTAAAACTCTCAATTAATTTTTGTTCTAATGTTTTAGAAAAAACACTTTAATCTTGTTTATGTGAATAAAGTCCAGTCCACATGAAATCTACACTCAAGTCATAATAGTCAGTTATGATTATGTAAATTGTAGAAGTGAATTTGGCTCAGCATTTAAACTATTCTGCCTGAAATTACAGTATTTAATTGTAAGCTTAGATGATTAGCAGGATAATTGCTGTTTTAAGTCTTTTTCGTTCCATAAGATGTGAAGGCAGGCCCATGTCTTATTTACTTTTTCAGCCCCAAGGCCAGACACCATGCCTAGTGCTTGGCAGGCACCCACTCAATGGAATGTGCACCAAGAGGACACTTGCTGCCATTTTCATCTTGCTCATTAATTTAAACAAACATAGCAACCACCATTCATGTCAGAACTATACTCATAATACGGGTTGGCTTCCAATACAAGAGTTCAGCCAAAATCAACAGAAGCATTCTATGAGAATCAATTGGGTATTATGGAATTACAATAAGGGGTATTACAGAGTTTATCTTTTTGTAAATTGTGTGCTACACATCATTTATATCAGTAAAATGTATAATATATTTATGAATGTGTATGTATGTATACATTTTTCCCCCTGGGGAGCCGGTTATTAAATATTAACAGCACTCTACTGAGGAGGCCTTATTATTAGAGTTACTTCTAAGATTTTGGATAGTCAAGGTTAACTTAAGTTCTTCTGAGCTGAGATTTTACACACCTGCCATGCAGCCTAGTTCCAGGAATGGTCAGGCCTTGGGCAGGGTAAGAGTCCCGCAGCTCTGCCAGAGGCGAGGCAGGCAAGTTCAGAGCTCAGATTCCGACATAGGGACCCAGGCCCACACATCCATGGAACCCAGGGGTGGAGCCAGGTCTTTTGGAGATGAGGTTTATCAAATTGAGAGGACCCTTTTTAGGAAACAAAATACACAATTAGGTAAAAGGCCTGGGAAAAGCCCAGGTAAGAATCCTCGAGGCTTCTACTTCATGGTACACCTGCCTTTGATCAAGCAAAGGGAACATTTTAGAGATCAGGCAAAGCTTTCAGGCTGAGATCAGGAAGATAGACAACAGGATTGCAAGACAGGATACACAGGAAGCTCAGTGGTGGCAGAAGACAGTGAGAGACTTACTGCAAATCCAGCAGGGTGAGTATCCTGTATTAGAGGATCAGAATCAATAGGGTGTGTGCATGTGGTGTGTGTGTGTGTGTGTGTGCATGTGGTGTGTGTGTGCGCACGTGGTGTGTGTGTGCACACACGTGGTGTGTGTGTGCACGTGGTGTGTGTGCACACGTGTGTGCGTGTGCGTGTGTGCATGTGGTGTGTGTGCACGTGGTGTGTGCATGTGGTGCGTGTGTGCACGTGGTGTGTGTGCGTGTGTGTGTGCATGTGGTGTGTGTGTGCATGTGGTGTGTGTGCGTGCATGTGGTGTGTGTGTGCACGTAGTGTGTGTGTGTGTGTGTGTGTGTGTGTGTGTAGATGTAGAGAGAGAGAAGGAGGGAGTGAGAATGATTTATTTTAAGAAATTGGCTCATGTGATTGTGGGCGCTCATGTGTCTAAATCTGCAGGGCAGGCTGGAGACTCGGGGAAGAATTGATGTTATGGTCTTGAGTCCAAAGTCAGTCTGAAGGCAGAATTTCTTCATTCTTGGGGGACTTCAGGCTTTTCTCTTAAGGTTTTCACCTGATTGGATGAGACCCACCGACATTGTACAAGAAAAGCTGCTTTACTCTATTATCTATTGTTAAACACATCTAAGAAATATCTTCACAGCAACATCTAGACTGTTATGGGGCACCGTTGCCAAGCCACACTGACACAGAAAATTAACCATCACAAGCCCCAGTGCAAGTTCTCAACCTGGACCACAACAAGGGGTGGGGAGGGCAGGTCACCTCCTGCCACAGTGTGTAACCGTATCGCCTACACCTAGAATGCAGCAGAATGACCACAATTGGAATATGGGGGTCCAATCCCTGCTCTGCCATTGGCTACTTTAGTTTGCGGTCCTGAGGGAGGTGAGCCCTTTAGCCTTTCCAGCCTGCATTTTCTTCTCTATTAAATGAAAGCATTTGTAGAGGCATGCCACGTCAGAGGTGAAAGGACTGGGATTTTCAATTTTTTTTTTCTTATAGTACTTTAAAAAAAATTTTAATTAATTTATTTTTGGCTGCGTTGGGTCTTCGTTGCTGCGCGTGGGCTTTCTCTAGTTGCGGCAAGCAGGGGCTGCTCTTCGTTGCAGTGCGCGGGCTTCTCACTGCAGTGGTTTCTCTTGCTGCAGAGCATGGACTCTAGGCATGCAGGCTCCGTTGTTGTAGCTCGTGGGCTTCAGTAGTTGTGACTCATGACCTTAGTTGCTCCGCGGCATGTGGGACCAGGGCTTGAACCCGTGTCCTCTGCATTGGCAGGTGGATTCTTAACCACTGCGCCACCAGGGAAGCCCTATGATGCCTTTTTTTGAAGCAAAAATCTCATAAGGAATTCCCAAACAGAATTAAAAGGAGCTTGTCTGAATGAACAGTTAGGGCAAGGACTAAGAGTCAGATAACAAGCACACAGCAGGCTGGGTAATTCAGTGGTTTGAGAATCACTGATCCATGTCATTCTAATGCTACTTTCCCATCCCTGTTTTCTAAACCACTGAATCCACATCCCAAGCTTGTGGAATGACAAAATCAAGATTTGAAATCACATTCCTTCTGGCTGCAAAATTATTTTCTCTGTTTGAAAGCTGTGTCATTTGGCCTGACTTGCATTGATTTGCTTAAACACATGTATACATTCTGACATCTAGAAACATTTTTATGGTTTCAAATGAGAACATCCTCTGTTCACTCCTCTGGAGAAAGTTCTAGTGAGAGCAAGGTCAGAATTATAGAACTTAGTTGAACTTATCTAGAAGTGAGAAAATTTTAATTAAAAAAAAGTTTTGCCATTTGTTTTGCCATTTGTGTGTTTGATTTGCTTGGAGCCAAATTGGATATAATGACCAGAATATCCAATATTTAGGTCTAAATAACTTGAGAAAGAACATCTAGTCCTAAAATTATGGAACTCTTAAGTGTTGAGAATTATGGACAATTTTTAAAAATACTTCAGCACTAAGGCATAGTTTCTGTTGATGAACTTACAGTTGATAAGAAAAGAAAGAAATTTGTGAAATGTTAAATGCATAGCTTAAGGCGGCAAAGATGGAAAGCAGGATGGCTGCTAAATAAACTAAGAGTTTAGAATAAGGAGAATGAATTCTTCAGGATGGGGTGATCTGGGGATTTATAACACAAAGGATGGAGTTTGAGTCAAGTTTAGATACGAGTCGGTAGGAGGAGAGGAGGCATTCCAGGAGAACGTAATAAGATATAAACTAAAACTAGAGCTGCCGTACGACCCAGCAATCCCACTCCTGGGCACGTACCCTGAGAAAACCATCGTTCAAAAAGCGTCATGTACCACAATGTTCACTGCAGCTCTGTTTACAATAGCCAGGACATGGAAGCAACCTAAGTGTCCATCGACAGATGAATGGATAAAGAAGATGTGGCACATATAGACAATGGAATATTACTCAGCCATAAAAAGGAACGAAATTGAGTTATTTGTAGTGAGCTGGATGCACCTAGAGTCTGTCACACAACCTAAGTGTCATCGACAGATGAATGGATAAAGAAGATGTGGCACATATAGACAATGGAATATTACTCAGCCATAAAAAGGAACGAAATTGAGTTATTTGTAGTGAGCTGGATGCACCTAGAGTCTGTCACACAGAGTGAAGTAAGTCAGAAAGAGAGAGACAAATACCGTCTGCTAACACATATATATGGAATCTAAGAAAAAAAATGTAATGAAGAACCTGGGGGTAAGACGGGAATAAAGTCACAGACCTATTAGAGAATGGACTTGAGGACACAGGGTGGGGGAAGGGTAAGCTGTGACAAAGCGAGAGAGTGGCATGGACATATACACACTACCAAACGTAAAACAGATAGCTAGTGGGAAGCAGCCGCATAGCACAGGGAGATCAGCTCGGTGCTTTGTGACCGCCTGGAGGGGTGGGATAGGGAGGGTGGGAGGGAGGGAGACGCAAGAGGGAGGAGATATGGGAACATATGTATATGTATAGCTGAGTCACTTTGTTATAAAGCAGAAACTAAAAACACAAAAAACTGGATTAATAAAGGGTAATAAATATGAAAAAAATATATATAAGCGAACACATATAAGCAGTGGGCAAGGGCTGTTCAAGCAAGAGCAAGATCCTCTCTTTTGAAAGGTAGTAGAGAAGTATATTCAAAAGTAAGATACTCAAAGGAGATTAAGGCCCTTCAGATGCCAGTACACTGTGAATAGAAAATTATAGCGCATATAATTTATAAAAAGACTTTCTGTGGTGGCACAACCTCATTGAAAGAAAATTGTTGATCTTTCAGGACTGTAATGTCTATTGTGGACATCAGGCAAATTAGTAGGAGTTAGTATGTAGGAAATTTAATTTTAATAGAACGATTACACTGCATACTCAGCCATGTGATATAAACAGTAAATACTGTATCTACATAGATACATACATTCATGTGAACTCCAGCATTTACGGAATATATTTAAGAGGGAGTTATTAGATCATTAGCTATTAAACTTACACTTAAAGTTATATTCATAGTATCACCATCCCTCCCAGTGGCTTGGTGGCCGATCCTGTGTTCCTTGCTCATATGCACACAAATAACAATGTTGTTGTTATTACCTTTTTGTAAATGTCCTGACACCCCCTGGTCATTTGTAGTGAGGAGATTGATGGTGATGTTGCCGGGTCTCTTGTAGCCCCCATCACATCCCATTGGGCGAGGGGGGCTATGGAAGTGATTTGGGAAGGGATGCACCATTTAATATCCTTTCGTGGATGGTAGATTCTATTTGATTTTTCTATTCTGTTTTTCTTTTTGCATGTTATGGTTTGCTTTAGAAATGTAAAATCCTGAGTGCTTAAGAAACCATCCACATAGTTTTGCTCCAAAATCAACTCCCCCAGTTTGGCAGTGTAAAATGCTCTTACTTATTGCTCTAGACAAAGCAAATGCTTTCAAAGTTATTTCTGAATAGCTGAAATTCTTTGGCAACAAAATAATTCTGAATACTAGCAGAAAATTTATGGATTTCAATTCGAGTTTGTAGCGTATCATAATTCCAGTTTTATATTCCATGCAGTTCAGTGTTCTGGATTTTTAATGGGGCCAGTGCAGTAATAATAAAAGTGATTCAAAATGCACCCAGTAATTACAGAGATTTGCTGTTGCCTTTGCATTAAAAATGATGATTTATGCTCAGTGAAATTGCGGTCTGTGGCTCTATTTAGGGTATTCTTGCTATTAAACTGCTTATTAGTTATGGTCAGTGATTTAAAGCTTAAGAGCTGTATTAGAGGGCTGTAAAATTATTTACTCTTTAATAGATAACAGTAAATTTGAAACAGACTTTGGGTTAATTATAATCTTGTACATTAGAGGAATACATGTTATCCCTTTGTCTCTTCTTAGGTCTTTTGAAATTCATTTCAAGTAAATGGCAAAATGGGTGATTGGGTTAGAAGGCCTGGTATATTCACTTCTGCCTTCTGGTTTATAAGTGGTTAACACCTTTTCTGAATGTTCAGGAAAAATAATTTGACTTCTCATTGTGAGTCCTTCTGCCTGCTAAACAAATGCTAGTTTTCACTTTAAACTTGTCTTTGTTCCAGGTTGACATTGATTGCTTACATTAGGCTGAAAAGATCAGAGAGCTGGGCCCATCTTCTGAGGGTT
>NW_006780142.1:300001-343818 GCF_000442215.2 Lipotes vexillifer
GGGTAGTGGGGGATGGAGATGTGGTTAAGGTTAAGTGTACTTTTTTTTGTTGTTGTTACACTAGTTTTATTTTAAAAGTCTTGTTATTGCATAAATAAGTCTCCACGAGGTTAAGTATACTTTAAGCTGGCATTGTAGGAAGGAGTTTGTCATTATTCCTATTATTAATTACATGTATATGTGTACATTTGCATGTATATATGTGCTCCTCATTGTAGTTTTACGTTAAGACAGAAATTATCCAGTGTAAATATCAGATGTGTCGGAATGTGAGTGTCTTGTAATAGTAATTAAATTTGATATTCAAATTCCTGTGTTAATGTCCTTGTGTAATGCTTGGGTGTTACACTAAATCAAGAAAAAGCCTAAGATAAAGAGATTCTGTCTAAACCTGTTAATAAATTAAATCCAAGGAGAAAATATATTTGTATTATTTAGGATAAGTGAATATTATTAAGCTGTGCTGTAATAAGAATATTACCCCCCACCCAAGTCTGAAAACCTTAACAGATACTTATTTCTGGCTCCATCAAAGTCCAGTGTACCTTGGTGGAGGCTCTCTTCCATGCAGTGACTCAGAGATCCAGGCTCCCTCAACACGTGGCCTCTTCAGGGACAAGAGAACTTCAGATTGGTTCACGATATTTTTGAAGAGGGTGGCTTGGAAATGACTTCTGTTATTTCTATTACATCCCATTTGTGAGAACTCCATCGTATTCCCAACATATTTGTAGGGGAGCCTGAAATGGTAGACTTCCTTTGTGCCAAGGAAAAGGAAAGGGCATCAGGTGAACACACAGTGTTTCCTCTGCTGCAATATGTAAATACTTCTGAACTCTGCATATAATCATGTGAATTTATAATTGGAAAAATGCCCGAAAAGCGTGACATCATTTAAGCAATTTCATCATCTCCCCTCTCTCCCCCACCCCATGTACTAAGAATTGACAAGAAAAACAGTTGGTTGTACCCAGTTTCCTGTCACTTTGTGCCGTGGCACATTTTAGTGTATCCTAGCTGTTCTGCCTCTTTCCTTCCTTTAGAGTACTGTAATTGGTGGCCCAGCACATGTGACACTGCAACCGGGCAGAGGGTAAATGGTACAGTGTTTGCCATTAGTCTGTCCCACATTGGGTCCTACTTTTCCGTCACTGAACCTCCTCCCCCTTTTCTCCCAGACAATTCCCCTCGTTTCATTAGAATTAATGGTGCATATTCTGAAGGTGGGAAAGTCGTTATTTAGCTGTTTAACGATAGAACACTCAGTTGATAAATCTGGTTACATGTTGTGTTAGTTTTCTCTTGCTGCATGACAAATTCCTACCAACCTATTGGCTAAAAATGATACCCATTGGTTACCTCACAGTTCTGTAAGTCAACACTCTGGGCAAGTTGGCTGGGTTCTCTGCTCAGGGTTTTATAAGGCCAAAGTCAAGGTATCAGCCAGCTTGGGCTCTTATCTGGAGGATTTGGGGGAGAATCTGCTCCTAAGGTGGTTAAGTTGTTGGGAGAATACAATTCCTTGCAGTAAATTCCCTGGCCGTCCAGTGGTCAGGACTCCACTCACAGCTGTAGATTCGAGGTTTCCAAATCTTTGCTGGCTGTTAGCGGTGGGCGTCTGGATACTGACTGCATTCCTTCTCCTTTTTTTTTTTTTTTTTTTTTTCGGTACGTGGGCCTCTCACTGTTGTGGCCTCTCCTGTTGTGGAGCACAGGCTCCGGACGTGCAGGCTCAGTGGCCATGGCTCACGGGCCCAGCCGCTCCGCGGCATGTGGGATCTTCCCGGACCGGGGCACGAACCCGTGTCCCCTGCATCGGCAGGCGGACTCTCAACCACTGCGCCACCACAAGCCCTCCTTCTCCTGTTTTAAACCAGCAGTGGTGAGCCAAGTCCTTCTCATGCTCCCAATTTCTCTGTCTTCCTGTCGTCTAACCAGAGAAGCACTATGCTTTTAAATGACTAGGATTAGATTAAGCCAACCTGAGGAATCTGCCTCTTGTTATACAGTGTAACCTAATCATGGGACTGACATCGTGTATTCATGGGTTTCACCCTTACTCAAAGGGCAGGGACTTGGACAAAGGCAAGAGTCACTGGGGCCATTCTTAGAATTCTGCCTCTGGTATGTGTTTCTGCCCGGGACAGGTAAGAAAGGAATTTTTTTGTTTAGCAGAACCTGTATTTTTGCCCAAATCCAGACTTGAAAGGTAAGAATTAAATGCAGGTAGGAGAAGAGGGGGTAACTGAGGGTGGTGAGGAGGGAGGATGAATGTTCTTTCAAAGGCTTCATGATGTATAGAAAGTACTTAAAAGGCAACTTAATTTGGGTAATGGGGATATAAAATAGCTTACTTCATTTTTAAATTGTCTGTAATCATAAAAGTGCATTTAATAAATAAAACAAGAAAAATATAGTCATGGGCAATTAAAAGAGAGATTTAGTGGGGAATAGGAAGTAGAGGTAAAATTCATTCAAAGATGTTACTAGAGTAACAATAGCCCTTAAAGGATAATGTTGCTGATTGTTACTAACAACCGGGTTGTGATTTTACATAAATAGCGTCATAATTTTCTTACATGATGCCTGCTCAGAGACCACCACTTAACAGATTGACATCCCACCTCTCACCATCAAACCACTGTTTTACTGTCTTTAAAGACCTTCCCTAATGTGAAGTTATCTTGGTTATTTACATGTCTAATTGTTTATTCTCTGCACCCCCCACCCCCTCCCCAAAGCGTACACTCCATTGGGGGGACATTGCTGCCTTGCCCTTCACTGTCAGCCCAGTGCCTAGAACTGTGCTGTGCACAGCATGGGCGCTCAGTAAAAACGGATTGAATGAATAAACGGATGGAATAGTTTGCCACGCTTTCATCATTGGCCTCTAAGGCAGATCAAATTAGGTAAAGGCTTGGAGGTTACAGTTTTCTCTCCCAAATAGGGACTCCCTTTATTTAAATGAGGCTCGTCTAACCTCTTCCCTCTTGGTTGTTTCATCTGACAAAATTCTGATGGTTCTTAAGTTTGTACAAAGAACTCGATATCTCTGGTCAGCAGGCTGGTAAATCAAATGCTCTAACTGTAACATGCTTCCTTTAATTTATTAACAAATTAAATTGAATTTAATTTGTCTTGTCAGTGTAGTGCCTACCTCGCTATTTTAAATTGTTTCATTGTTACATTAGGTTGTTAACTTTATAAAAGAAACAGATATTTTCTGTAAAATGTATGTACTTTTCAGGTAATTTGAACATAAAATGATGACTAATGTTTTCTATCAACTCTGTCCTGGAATGGGAATACAGAGAATTGAAGCCTAGTCCCAGGTCTGTCATTAACTTCCTCAGGAGTCACTTCATTTGGGATTTGAACATCTATAAAATGAAGGAATTCACAAAACAGGAAGTAGATGGTTTCTTATCCTTCCCCATGAGGTATATCCCCCATGCTTTTTTTTTTCTCATTGGAAAAAGATTTGCTTTCTTTGATTGAAACTTAATATTCCTAATTTTTTTTTTTTTTTTTTTTTTTTGTGGTCCGCGGGCCTCTCACTGTTGTGGCCTCTCCCGTTGCAGAGCACAGGCTCTGGACGCACAGGCTCAGCGGCCATGGCTCACAGGCCCAGCCGCTCTGCGGCATGTGGGATCTTCCCGGACCGGGGCACGAACCCATGTCCCCTGCATCGGCAGGCGGACTCTCAACCGCTGCGCCACCAGGGAAGCACAATAATCCTAAATATTGGTTACCATGTGCCCAAAGAAAAATGGTGCTATGAAATAATTTTCACAGGATTCCTTAAAGTTAATTGTTCCTCCTACCCTTGGCTTTTCTCCCATGAAAATGAAAGTATAGAGTAATAGGCTGTATTACTGTATTCCAAATCACTCTTCCTACATTATCCCTCCCTGCAGGAGGATTATATATTCCAGCCCTTCAAACTAAGAATAGGCAGATGGCATGTTTTGGTCAATGAAAGGTGAGTAGAAGTGATGTGGACCTCTTCCAGGCAGAAGCTTTATAAAACTGTGCATAGTTCACAAATTTAATATTTTCCCTCAAGTCACAATGACTGGCTATGTTTTTTGTTTGTTTGTTTGTTTTGCGGTACATGGAGTGTACACTTTGGGGAGGGGGTAGGGGGTGCAGAGAATAAACAATTAGACATGTAAGTAACCAAGATAACTTCAAATTAGGGTAGGTCTTTAAAGACAGTAAAACAGTGGTTTGATGGTGAGAGGTGGGATGTCAATCTGTTAAGTGGTAGTCTGAGCACTGTTGTGGCCTCTCTCGTTGCGGAGCACAGGCTGCGGAGCACAGGCTCCGGACACGCAGGCTCAGCGGCCATGGCTCACGGGCCCAGCCGCTCCGCGGCATGTGGGATCTTCCCAGACCGGGGCTCAAACCCGCGTCCCCTGCATTGGCAGGCGGACACTCAACCCCTGTGCTACCAGGGAAGCCCTGGCTATGTTTTTTGATGGAGACTGATTTGTCAGCTTTGGTCCTGGAGTGAAGAAAATGGCCCAGAGCCATAGCAGACCCACCTTGGATTTGTAGCATGAGTAAAAAATAAACCTTTTGTTGTTGTAAGCCATTGAAATCGTGGGGTCATTTGTTACTGCGGCATAACTGGCCCGTCCTGACTCACACACATGCCTGATGCTTGTGTGCACCAGTTCAAATCATCTTAGCCTTGTTTCTTATTCCACCCACTGCTGAGTGAACACTTCTGCACAGGCTTAAACAGGTAGCACATAAGTGTAGCCTAATGGCTCACTGGCTCAAGCCTGCACTTCTTGCTTTACAGCTGGGAGCTTCTTTGATTTTGTCATTCACTCCTATGGGAGCTGACTAGGCTCTCACCGTGTGTAGATACAAAGTGCAAAAAAATTGCCACCCACCAGGAAAACCTTGACAAGTGGATAATAAAAGATGAGGTCTCAATGTTCCTCCTTTCTTCTTTCACATGCATGGTTCTGAGGTGCATTTCCTAAGGCTCCCCTGAAGGTCTTACAGAATTGAACAGCACATCACTGAGTGGCCAACTCCAGATGCATCCTTGTGTTGGCTTTCCCTTCTTTATTTCACTCTCCCTGGCCCCTGCTTCTGCTCTCTGGGATCACATTCCCAAATAAATGACCTGCACCTAAGCTTTTGTCTCAGGCTCTGTTTGGGGGGGGAACCAGTCAGACCTTCATTTAATTGAACCAATCAGAACATTATCCACCACCAGAGTGAATTATTTAAGTAATTCAGCGGTGTAAAGGATTATACTATGCATTTATAGAAACTTGCAAAGCATAAACACTTTGTTACTCAACCTGGAAGTTATTGTTAGATTTGCTGATCCAAAAATAAGACTTTTCCCTTCCCCCCTACAGAGGTTAATTTCCTGTTATTAGTTCTCAGTCCATTCTGATGCCTTGACACAGACTTTAGTTGAGAGGAATCCGTGTTTTTTTTTGTTTTTTTTTTTTTAGGTTCAGTGATTTATTGAATGGCCTATTGTTAGGCAGATGTTTATTTGTTTCATTTTTATTTACTTATTTTTAAAAGCCAATACTCAGTTGAATATTTTGTTTTTTAACAGGTGTCATAGAGATCCTTGCATTAACCATAGAATGGATTAAATAAAGTGTGTAGGCAGATGTTTAAATGTTAATGTGGAGTGGAGGTTTTGGTGGAACTGGTGTTCTGTGGTAGCTTTGAGTTGCCAGTCCACTGACAGTGCCCAGTGGGATGTGTGTCTGCATCATGGGAAATACCGCCTTGTTTAGGAACTGAATTGGCCGAGTTCCCATAGCATCTTGGCTCTGTTTCGCCTTTGCCTCCGCATCAGACTATTCCCTAGAAATCTTAAAATCACAGCATGATAGAACCAGAGGGTATCTTAAGATCATCGAATCACACTCGTTATTTCCTAGGTCAGAAAACAAGCCCATAAAGGTTAAGAAGAATGACCCACTTTGGTGGCGGGGGAGGAGAGAAATTGAGGGGATGCACTTCTGGTTGTTAAAAAGATACCGTTCTTTTTTTGACATAATTAAATTCTTGATTGTGATGCTCTTAAATGAACCATGAAATTATAAGTGCTTCCAATGCAACTGTGATTTTTAACTAAGGCTTTTCTTCCCCCCAATCTGAATGTTAAGGTGGCAGATGCATAACTAATCTTAGCTGAATCTATATTAAGGAATCAGCAAGGTGTCTTTATTTAGCTTGCATGGCCTGTGAATATAAGGTAGTGTCAAATAACATGATTTTGCACGTTATGTCCTAAAATAAAAAGAACTCTGCCTTTAAAGTGATAGCAAAATGCAATTATGTGAGAGGTTGTTTTACATTTGCTCTCAAAGGGAATGAGAAGCACAGAAGAAAATAACTGAAGAGCTTGTTCCTAAACGTAATTTCAGCAGACGTTTATACCTATTTCAAATACTATTTTGTCTGAGGGACAAAAAGTCAGCTCTTGGGATTGCGTTCCATGTCATACAGAGCAAAGTCCTATCAACACTAGGGAGCTTCTAAAATCTCTTGTTATCCTAGTTTTGAATTGTCTGAAAAATGTCCAGTCCACTGAGTTTCTCTGTTTTTGCCTGGGGATGTTTCCATGGATCTGTATTAGTTCCAGGAAATTTGGGCCCTTTCTATTATCTCTGGAACCAGGCATATTTCCTGTAGAAACTACACGGTATTATCTGTTTCTCTGTTTAACATCTTTGCGGCAGAGGGTCAGATTCCTGAAGGAGTAAACAGTGAAAAATTGTGAGGCTCAACTGTGGAAGACTGTGTGGAGAGGAAAGCAAGCTATTCTGATTTAAGTCATAAAAAATGTTGGCCTTTAGCTTCTTGGAATACTGCTCTATTCAGATGTACTGAAATACTTCCTGCCTGCCGTATGCTAACCAATGCAAGCCTGGAGTGACCACTCCGTGTTAGATTAAAGTCGGGATCCTGGGGTTTGACTTTCACTTGGTTAATCAACTTTTATTTTAATATATTTGAATTTCTTCAAGAACACGATCTTAGCTTCTGTTGATTCCATTCCTCTGTGAAAGCGACTTCTAACCTGAGAAACCCAGACCCTTGAGGAATTAATACAGGAGTCTTGGAACCAAGTTCCCTGGTGACCTACTGGTTAGGATTCTGGGCTTTCACAGCCGTGGAATCCCTGGTTCAATCCCTGGTTGGGGAACTGAGATCCCGCAAGCTGCACGGTGCAGCCAAAAAAAAAAAACAGTTGGAACCTACTTGGGTACTAACTATCCTCAGTGGATCTGTACATAAATAATATGTTTCATATACATTTATTTGAAGGTATTCTTACATTCTTGATCACTTTTAAAGCAACAATTTTTCTCAAAGAGTGGTAGGAAAGTAAGAATTTAATAGTGAAGTTACTCTCTTTTGTGCGTGTGTGTGTGTGTGTGTGTGTGGATGTGTACACTCACACACCCTGTGGCGGGCGGGGGTGTGACTTAGGTTTTAAAACAATGAAAGGGGTCTTTATGCTTGAACAAGCTGAGAACGATTGTTATGGCAGTTACGTTCTATAGGGCATGCTTCACAAAGCTAAATGAAATTTTTCAAACTTAATGGCTAGACAGTGCTTAAAGCATGCACACTATTCATGATTTATTCTAATAACATTTGTGGATGACCAACTGAATAATGTTGCCACACATCCATTATGTTTTTGTTCTGAAAATGTGCCTAAGTATCTATGCCTCCTTAGGGGTGGGTTTATATCACTCGGTGATTGAATGAAGGAATAGAATTCCATGCCTTTTATGGGGTACGTGTTAGAAGAAGCATCCACTTATATAGGCTTACACTGTGCCAGATACTGTTCTAAACAGTCTTGCAAATGTTAACTCGTTTAATCCTCATAACAGCTCTCTGAAATGGTACCACTGTTGTTCTCATTTCAGATGGGAAACTGAAGCACAGAGCAGTTAGGTTAAGTAATGTGCCCAAGGCCACCCATCCAGAAAGTAGTAAACCTGGGGTTTCCTTCCAGTCTGAGCATGGGTCTCTAGCCCTGCACGGCTTCCTGCCAGGGGCTTTCACTTCTGTCCTGGCAGGAAGGAATGCACTGACTGCTGAGGATACCTGGAGGATAGGCTGGTTTGGTTTGAGGAGGTAGACCCAGGTGTCCTCCATTCCCCACCCCCAACCCTCAATGTCTCTCTGTCTCTGTCTGTCTGTCTGTCTGTCTGTCTCTCTCTCTCTCTCTCTCTCTCACACACACACACACACACACACACACACACACACAAAGAGTCACTCTGGGCTCACTCTGGACACAGTGACATTAGGCTACCTTGAACTGTAACCGTGTGAAGGGCTGCGATTTGGGCTTTGCTCCCAAACCTTCTAGAAATGTCACTTTATAACAGCAAGTGTGTGTGTGGTGAAGACCTTCAGTGTATGATGAAACTCAGTCCTATTTACATATTTTGCTGCTTCAGGTAACCCATTTACACGTCCTCAGAGTTTATTTGGACAAGGCCAGCATCTTGAGGATTATTCAGATGACTTCATAAGTACTGTTTCTTTCTTCATTTTATTTTATTTTATTTTATTTTGTTTTTAGCTGCACTGGGTCTTCGTTGCTGTGCGCAGGCTTTCTCTAGTTGCGGCGAGTGGGGGCTACTCTTCCTTGCGGTACGCGGGCTTCTCATTGCGGTCGCTTCTCTTGTTGCAGAACACGGGCTCTAGGCGCGCGGGCTTCAGTAGTTGTGGCACATGGGCTCAGTAGTTGTGGCTCGCGGGCTCTAGAGCGCAGGCTCAGTAGTTGTGGCACACTGGCTTAGTTTCTCGGTGGCATGTGGGATCTTCCTGGGCCAGGGATCGAACCCGTGTCCCCTGCATTGGCAGGTGGATTCTTAACCACTGCACCACCAGGGAAGCCCAGTACTGTTTCTTTAAAGCAATTAGCTGATGGTCCTTAAGACCCAGAATGATGGCATCAGAGCTTGTGGCTTTCTTGAGACATTTAAAAATGACCCTCTTTTCCCCTGCCAAAACCAGAGAAGAGGTAGAGTAATGGAAAACAGCACAGATCCCCTGGGTAGTGCTTCACTCTGGCTGCCACTATACATGCAAATGTGCTTTCCAAGGAATTGCTAAAAAGGATTATGAGAGTTGTCTTGCTTCCCTGCCCATTCCAATTTGGCAGGTGAGGTTAAGGCCCAGTGGAGGCCACGCTTCAGTGTTCAGGGGTCTGGGACTGGATGCCAAGAGACCACGGGTTATTTTTGATCAGAATTGCCAAAGTCACATGGAAAGCTCTTGCTTTCGTCAAATCTGGCAAGCACTGTCCCTCCGAGAAGTGTTTCCCCCCCTAGCCAGCCCAGCTACCTTTGCAAACCCTCTCCCGACTGGAGGAAAGTCAACTCACCTTCATGGCAGGAAGGCTACAGACTTTCTGGTTTCATGGGGCTGAGGCAGGTGGGGAGCCCGGAGGGTAAATACAGAGCGATTGTTAGGAAGGAGTTATCATTTCAAAGGGAAGAATTCTATTCCAGAATGATGAGTTGGTCTGAGATCTCCAGGTGCTGATTTTGTGGCCTGTACCATCTAGAAGTGGTTTAGACAGTGGTTCTCAAAGTGTGGTCCACAGATCCTTGGGGGTCCCAGGGGTCTTTGAGGTAATAATTATTTCATAACAATACTGTAACATTATTTGCCTTTTTCACGTTGTGGACATTTGCATTGGTAGCACAAAAGCCACAGTGGGTAAAAATGCTGGCACATTAGTGCCAATCAAGGCAGTGGCATCAAACTGCATTAGTGCTTATGGCATTCATCACATGCACACATGCCAAAAAATAGCTGTTTTCCTTAAAATATCCTTGATGAAGCAGTGGAAATTAGTAAGTTTATTAAATTCTCAACCTTTGAGTACATTTTTTTTTTTTGATATTCTGTGTGACAAAATGAGAACTACTCACAAAGACTACTGTTGCAAATGGAAGTGCATGTGACCCTTGTCTCCTCACTAGCCACTTCTGCTGTTAAGTTACTAGCTGAACTAGCTGCTTTAGTCATGGAACAGCATTTTGCCTTAGAAGAACAACTGAGGAACAAATTGTGGTTACTTATTGGGTATTTGACAGCTATATTTCTTTCTTTTTTAATATTTATTTTATTTTATTTTTGCCCGCACTGCGTGGTATGTGGAATCTTAGTTCCCCAACCAGAGATTGAACCCGGACCCACTGCACTGGAAGCCCAGAGTCTTAACCACTGGACTGCCAGGGAAATCCCAGCAGCTAAATTTCTTGAAAGTGAGTAAAGTGAACGTAATATTTCAAGAAAAGTAATGGATAATATTTGTTAATGGTAAAATTTGAATATTCAAGTAAAAATTACATTAAAAAAAAAGCTTGTGTCTGCCACAGTGAGCTTGACAGTTTCCCAAGACTTGAAGGCTTTTTTGATGAGCTGGGTGGTGATAGTAACAAATGTTACTTTTTTGATATTGAATGATGATATGTGTTAACATTTAGAAGATCTGCATAGCTCAGGAACCTAATATTTTCCAAATGATTAATGCATGATGTTGCCAAATCACATATAACAAGCGATCTGTTAACAGTAGAAGACAGACCAAAGATTTTCATGTAATTGATGGAGTACAAAAAGTTCATTGATATGGTTTCAAATTTCACATGGTAACTGACTTAAAAATCTATATGTTGTCAAATTTTGGCATGGTAGCAAAAGAATATCTACAATTATCTATCTTAAAAAGCTATTAAAATATTTTCCTTTTTCTCATGGCACAGATTTTCTTCATGTATTTCAACTAAGACAACATATTGTCACAGTTCAAGTGTGGAAGATATGAGAACTCAGTAGCCTATAAAACTAGCCATTAAAGAGATATGCAAAAATGCAAAACAATGTCATGCTTATTATTGATTTTGGGGGAAATAGATTTATTTTTAATAAAAATGTTATGTTAACATGATACATGTACTATTTTAATTTTTAAATGAATTAAATAAATATTTTAAACATTTCTCAGTTGCAGTTTCAGATATGGTAAACGTCGATAATTATAACCCATAAAAACAAAAGCTCTTTGGAATCTTCAGTATTTTTTAAAAATGCAGTTTGCTCCTGGAAACAAATGCTTGAGAACTGCTAATATAGAAACTGCCATGTTATCTAGCTGGAGGTTTCTGAGCTGTCAAAAGAGTCAAGAAAGTTTTCCAGGTTGGGAATAGTAACTGTTTCATTATATATCTTTAAGTATATCAATGAAAATTATTTAAATATTTTCCCCTGTAAAATGAGAGCTTCATTAGAGTTCAGATATGCTTACATTGCACATTAAACTCACATTCTTCAATAACTGATATCAAAACAGAGAAATACTGGTGTTTACATTCAATTTTAACTTATTGGAAATAAAAATGTCCATGTATATAGCGTGTTATTTGTAGAGAAATGCTTACAAATAGTCACTGTAACCTTCCCTCTGGTCTTGCAACTTAAAGCAAATCATCCCAACTGCTGATTATTTTTTCTTTTTTAAACATCATAAGCCAATCTTTTTATTTATTTATTTTTTGGCTGAGTTGGGTCTTTGTTTCTGCGCGCGGGCTTTCTCTAGTCGCGGCGAGGGGGACTACTCTTCATTGTGGTGCACGGGCTTCTCACTGCGGTGGCTTCTCTTGTTGCGGAGCACAGGCTCTAGGCGTGCACACTCAGTAGCTGTAGCTCGCAGGCTCTAGAGCGCAGGGAGGCTAGTAGTTGTGGCGCGCGGGCTTAGTTGCTCCGCGGCATGTGGGATCCTCCCGTACCAGGGCTCGAACCCATGTCCCCTGCATTGGCAGGCGGATTCCCAACCACTGTGCCACCAGGGAAGCCCTGATTATTTTCTATTTTTGATGCTGTAGGAAATAGTTAAATCTCAGTCTGCATCTTAATATACATGGAGGATGCATAAACACAGCATATAGTTTTTAATGTATTTTTTACAAATCATATAACAGTTTGCATCATTTATTTAATAGGACAAAATTAAAATGTTCTTATATTATTATGAATGACATTAAATATAATATCTAAGTAAGCATTATGCACAACATTTTGTATCCTGAATAAAAATAAAATACCTTTTGCCTAAAATCACATTTGCATGTATTGCTAAAAACGATAGAGTGATTAAAAATACTCCCAAGAGCATTTGAGAAATTAAGTATTTCTGTGAAAGGATTCCATATTAGTTTATGAGAGCTGCTGTACAAAGTACCACAAACTGCGTGGCTTCAAGCAACAGACGTTTACTCTCTCACGATTCTGGAGTCCGGAAATATGAAATCACAGTTTGAGGGGGCGGGGCATGCTGCCTCTAAGGGCCGGAAGGGAGAATTCTCCCTTGCCCCTCCGTTTCTGGTGGTTCCTGGCATTATGGGCTTGTAGCTGCATCACTCCGCTCTTGGCCTCTGTCTTCCCATGGCCTGCTTCTCGGTTTGTGTCTGTGTCTTCTCCTCTTAAAAGAACACCAGTGACTGCATCTAGGGCCCACCCTAAATCCAGGATGATTTCATCTCCAGAGTTTAAACCATCTGCAAAGGCTGTATTTCCAAATTCACATTCTGAGGTTTCAGGTGGATGTGAATTTTGGAGGATGCTATTTAACTACTATACATTCACAGTCAAAAATGATGGGGGGAATTCCCTGGCTGTCCAGTGGTTAGGACTCTGTGTTTCCACTGAAGGACACACAAGTTCCATCCCTGGTCAAGGAAGTCCCACATGCTGCACGGACCAAAATAAATAAATAAATAAATAAATAAATAAAAACAAAAATGATGGGGAGTGCAGACATACTTTTACAAGGTTGGGCATTGCTGTGGGACAGGACTGCTCTGCCACTGATTAGCTCTTTGACCCTCTCAGGGTATCTACACTTTAAAGCCTCAGATTCCCCATGCGTAAAACTGAGTCCATGATAGCCATTACGCTGGCTTGTGGTAAGAAGTAAAGGAGATTATGTTTAAATATACTGTGTCCTTAGCACAGTGCCTGGCACAGAAAAAGGTCCCTCAGTTACTGTTTGTAGCTGTTTACTGTTGGCGGGGTAGGCAGGTAGTAATAATTGTGATGTGTACTATAAACCTACAGTTGATGGTAATTACACTGGTGATAATTGTAATCAGAGTTAGCGGGTTAGTGTTAATGGTGGTTTCAAGCACCATTAGTACATAATAAAGGATGATTTTACTGTGAGTATGTAGATGAGAGAGAAGGAGACAGGGAGGGACAGAGAGGTGAGAAACCCTTAAATGGGTAGCCAGGGAGCCTGGTTAGAGACAGGTGATGCTATAGACTGAATGTCTGTCTCCTCTCAAAATTCATATGTTGAAACCTAATCCCCAGTGTGATGGTATTTAGGGGTGGGGCCTTTGGGAGGTGATTAGATTTTGAGAGTAAAGCCCTCAGGAAGGGATTGATGCCCTAATAAAAGAGGCCTAAGAGCTCTCTTGCCCCTTCTTCCTTGTGAGAACCCAGTGAGAAGGTGGTGTCTGTGAACCAGGAAGACGGGCTCACCAGACACTGACCCTGTGGGCACCTTGACCTTGGACTTCCCAGGCTCCAGAAGTGTGAGAAATAATTCTGTTGTTTATAATCCAGCCCGTCTGTGGTATTCTGTTATAGCAGCCCAAACAGACCAAGCTAGTCATCAACAGCACTGTTTCATTCAAAGGCATATCAAATATGCCTTAAAGAGCTTCACTGGAAGACAGAACACTCATATACAACATACTGTAGCACATGTCATTATTTCTGTTCTGGACTTGTATTGCGCATTTCCAGGCCCGTGTCTTGATCCCTATTTTGGGTAGTATTTGGAGACTTTGAAGCATAATACAGAAAAACTCTAAAAACTCATTTCACTATAATTCTGTGCAGTCCAGCCCAGCTGAATCTGCCCTCCTGCAGCTGTCAAACTGATTTCATGTCCCAGTTCAGGGCCCCCTTACCGCCTCTGGGCGCCTTAAAACTGTACCCTTGCTCCTCTCTCACCTCCCCTTCTGTGGATGACCTTGGCTAGGTCGTTCCTGAGAACTGCAAGTCCGTTGCACACGAGCTACCTCCCTCGCTCTCTCCTTCATCTCAAAGTGTGTTGACGTCCTTGCCCATCTGTTCTTCTTTCCCTCTGTTTCTGATGAGGAATTGCCTCTCTCCCCTCTAAGGCTAATCCCTCCTCTGGGTATCTACCCTTGGCCCTAGTCATAATTATGGTCCATAATTATGCCTTTATTTTCTTGCATTTGGTCTCTCTCCATGGAATCCTTCCACTCCATCTGTAAACGTGCTCAGAATCCCTCTTTGTACTTAAAAGCACTGTCCCCTCCAGCTACTATTTTGCCTCCTTAACAGTACTATTAAACTTCCTGAAAGTGTGGTGACCTAGCCCCAGTTTCATGTTGTGACCAGCTGTTAATTATTATAAAATTGTTGAAAGAAGAATTCAGAATTCCCAACAGTTAAACTCCTGATGATTTCTTCCTGGTAGAGATAAGACATGCCCCAACTCTGGGCAGCGAGGAGGTCCCGGGCCTCTGAAGCCTGGTCTCCTGGAGTTTGGTGCCACTTGCCGACCACAGCCCTGTGGGCTGTCCTCCATGTGGGGGGAATTTAGCATATTCAGAATATGTCAGCGATGACTATAACAAAGTGCTTTTAAGAAATCAGGAATTTACATAGCTATTCAGTTGGAAAAATTATAAAATCGGTGAATGCCCTGAGGAGAGCATAAATAAAGCCAGTTTTGTCTTTTAACCTCTGAATTTGTTCCTGAGAGTTTTCTGAATAAGGGATAGGAAAATTTCCATCCTCTCCAGTATACTTTCCATTTGCTTAAAACCTGCAGATTCAGTCCTGAGTGAAGCTTAGAACTCTTGTGGGTCCAGAGAAGGTGGCGAGAAGCCGCTCAGTTTATTATAACCTGTTTAATTTGTTCCAGGAATTAGACAGTAAATCAGTACTTACCAAGTACACACCATAGATGGAGGCAGGATAGTTGTACAGAATGGTTTATAATGCGTCTGGGTACTTGTGTTTAAAGTCAGAAAAAGAAAATATACGTGGATCATTCTGGAGCAGGCCAAACATTTTTCTATAGAATCCCTGGAAACCTACGCTGTAAGACTCCTGTAGAGAAAAGGACATATATGCCAGCTCATTGCGCAACATAACATTGCATCCTCCAGCCTATTGCGGGCTGGGAGGCAGCCTCAGCCTTCCCAGCAGCTGAGAGGTGACCCCGCCGCCCCCAGAGGCCTTTCGAGGAACTGAAAGATGACTGTGAAGATGCAGATGGGTTTAGTGAACATGTTGCTATTTTATTCTCTGTTGTGTAGGCAAAGGAAACTATACTCCTATCTGACTTGCTAGACTAACATTTCTCAATAGCAGCTTCGTTTACTGAGAAATTGTTTGTAAAAATTATACTGTGGACAGTTGAATCAGCAGTAGAAGTGTGTGACATGCTATATATAATATTCCCGAGGCAGATAGAAAGAAGTGTAAAATGTGGTTTCTGCCTTTGGAGAAATTTACAGCTAAAATGAGGCTGTATTTACACCCATCCACCTCCCCGGTCTCTTATCAAATTACCAACCTTACTTGGTTCCATAACAATAAGTAGTGTGACATGGCTGCATGTTGAGAAAGTTATGCGGCAAAAACATCTTGTCTTATACCAACCACCCAAAGGTTCAGATTTGTGTGCCATGTGCCATCCAGGAGGAGAGAAGGCAACATTTGCACCATTGTTCTTTATTAATTCTTTCCTATGAGAGAGTCTTTCCCCTCCCTCCCCGCCCCCCCAAGGGAGTTGCATGGCCTATTATTGTACAGTCACCAGTTTTTTTTATCTCAGCCACCACATGTGGAGAATTCATTGGTTCTGCATCTGCAATGGAGCTACATCCTTTAAACTAATATCACAATAGAGAAATAACTTCTAAATGGTTTAGCCTGCATATAACTCTGATTGCCTTTTAATTAGGCGGAAAATCACAAGCTGAAAAGAGCAACAGACTGGAAGCCAGTTAAAAATCAGAATAATCAACTGAGAAAAAAGAAAATGTAATCTCATAACACTTAATTTTTAACCACAGGAGTATAGTTTCTGTATTCCTTAAATAACTTTTTCTGCACCCCTGCCCACCCCCTCAGTTTCTCAGATTGGAACTCTAACATAGATTAGAATTGCCAGGTATCTATGAAATGAAAGACTGTCCCTGTACCCCTCCCATCCCCCATAAGAGCTTAGAGCAAATAAAACTGACAAAGTCACAGTTCAGCCCAAGAATTAGGTTTGTATGGCCCTGATGTAGGACTATCTGAGAGTGGGCTCAAAGGCAGATTGGGGAAGAATTAGGCCAAACCAGAGTATAAACCTTTTAGTAATGTTTCCGTAGACAGAGATAATAATTTGGCATAATACAAACCGCTGGCATTCAATTTTTACAAACTTTAAAAACAGGAAAACTTCAGGAGCATTAGTAGAACCAAAAATATAACTTGCTGTTTATTGGTCCAGAGGTTGACTTTTATGAATTTTGAGAAAGGACCAGATTTGAGGCAATTCCTTTCATGGTTTGTTAAGTCAGCCTAGTCATATCCAAAGAAGGCTGTAAACACATATAAACAGATTGTTATTTTTCTTGGTGGAGTGAAGAAAGGGCTTTTTTCTTTGTAGGAGTATGCCGGATTATTTAGGGGGGAAAATGAAAGGAAAAAATGTGAGGTGGTAGGAGCAGCTCTGTGAAATGAGGCTGGACTGGCATCGCTTGTTTGCCCGTAAGACGTGTTTCTAGCAGTTATCTCCTTAAAGCTGGTCAGAGTTGTAAACATCTGTTCATTTCTATTCGTCTTGAGGGCTGCGGTCTGTAAGGAAAAGGATCTGGGATGTCACAATGCATGCCGGGCGCCAGAGCTCCAAGGAGGCTTCCTAGCATGGAAATTACTCACGTTTCCTATGATCATGAAGCACCATGTGCTCAGCTAATTACTGTTCTCTGCGACTGCTGTCACATCTTGAAACTCTCCATGACCCAACTGTGGAAATCTTGTTTGCCTCCCACCCCCACCCCCACCCCCCCAAAGAATGAAAAGTAGCAAATTGCACGGCTGGGCTTGTTTAATGAATGTGATTTATTTTTGTTGAACCAAAGACACAAGAGGTTTCCGAGGCTGTTAGGTTGATGCTAGATTTGTGAATGATTTCGTGGTCCACATCTTTACATAAGTTTAAGGTGGAGGGTGTCTGCCCGTTTACTAAGATGATAGTCTGTACAAAGGCGTTTTCTTTATTTCCACAGGTTCCTGGAATAAAATGACCTTTAACAGTAGACAAGGTCATCTTGCTGACTTCAGGCAGAGCCTATCAGGTGCGGTGCAGACATCTGAGAATCATTTTAGTAAGAATGTCCTCAAGATGCTGCCTCCTTCCTTTGTGACCCCTTCAGAATTCAGCTGTAGTCTTCCTGAGGTCTTAGTAACCCTAATGCTGTAACCTGAGGCTCTTTCTGGTTTTTCAGATAGAAATAGCAAGTTAGCTTGCACTCTATAGCAAATACAATTTTTGTTGCAATGCTTTTTCATTCATTCATTCATCAGAGCATTAAAAATGAAACAGTTTTGCCGTCTTCATGTTAAGGTAACTTTGATCACTCCCCCCTCAAAAAAAAAAAAAAAGCTTAGTTTGTCAAGACAGATTGAACATTACTTTTACATAGTTTATAACAGGAGTTTGGTTTTCATAGAGGCATTGATTGGCTTGGGTATGGGTTTCTCTGAGTGACTTTGTGAATATATTAGTGAGTAGTAAGATATTATTACTTGGTCTTACAGGGGTGAAAAAGGCCTGAAAACAGCTTGATTTTCTGGAGAAAGAAACTTCCTGGCGTGGCTAGTAGTACTTCCTATCCATTTAGATGCAACTGCCGAATG
Organism: Lipotes vexillifer; assembly: GCF_000442215.2. Classification (NCBI taxonomy): domain Eukaryota; kingdom Metazoa; phylum Chordata; class Mammalia; order Artiodactyla; family Lipotidae; genus Lipotes; species Lipotes vexillifer. Next base: position 317,990 of record NW_006780142.1, read on the forward strand.
ATATTACCCAAAGTAATTAATGGTGACATATTAGTTAACATATTGCCTTTGGCAGCTTTGAGCAAGGGTGAAGATGGCACATGCTAAAACAAATGATTATGCCCTAGAGAAATACACAGAATTGTTTCTTAAAAGTCTTAATAATGCCTGCAATATGATTTTTTTTTTGCAAGAGATAAAACTGGGAGTACCACTGGAGAGATATAGACTAGAAAAACAAAACAAAACAAAAACAAAAGACAGCAAAGTTGATTCAACCATTTCCAGAAGCTTTTCCAGTTAAAAAACAACAACAAGAAAATCGTGGAATCCAACCAGCACAGCCTGCATGTCATATCAGAAACCATAGGAGAGACCCAGGCATCCTCATTCTTCCTTTGCACTCTTTTTTTTCCCTTCTCCTTTGTCCATTCTCGATCTGTCAAGGGATTCTAGGCCCAGGGCATAACTATGACAGATGGGCAGGAAACTGTAATCTGTTGCTGTCTTTCAATTTTGGAGGAATCATGGTGACCACAAAGGGGTTAAAACTGTCAACACAGATCAGAGCTTGGAGATAATTAGTGTAATATCAATCCCAGAGCACTGGTGCAGATGACCACACAATAGCAGATGAATTCAACTAGGTTTTACTGTTTGTAAGAAATCCTTCATCTCTTTCCAGTTCATGCACAACTATGCTTTTTAAATGCCTATGTGTTAAAGTTATGTGCATACAAATCAAGATTAAAGATGATTGTGAATCTTTTTTTATTTTGGAAGGTACATTTTGAATTAGCACTTGCACAGACAAGCTGGATAGATATGTACCCTCTGAGCACGAGCTAGGTAGCCTTTGAAATGTTTTTTTTGTGTGTGTGTGGTACGCGGGCTTCTCACTGTTGTGGCCTCTCCCATTGCGGAGCGCAGGCTCAGCAGCCATGGCTCGCTCACGGGCCCAGCCGCTCCGCAGCATGTGGGATCCTCCCGGACCAGGGCACGAACCCGTGTCCCCTGCATCAGCAGGCGGACTCTCAACCACTGTGCCACCAGGGAAGCCCCCTTTGAAATGTTTTGCAGTATGTTGACTGTTACCTATGACTAAGGCTGCCAGAATGTAGAATTCAGTGATGTGATTTAAGGAAGGCAAACTATTACAAGATATACTTTTATTTATTTATTGCTTTTTAACTTTCCTTTTCTTATAAGAAACATGAAAGGAAAGAGAAGTAGACCTTTTTTTTTAAACAAAACACAGGCTTGAGAAGAATAAAATACATTTTTCTCTTATTAGCTTCAAAGAGAAAATTGATAGATAAAAAGCAGAGACTGAAAGCTAGTTTTCAGAAGTCCATGTGGTAACCAGAAAGGGACAAGTATGACTTAAAAATTGGAGCAGGAATCCATGATGGACTAGGGGAAGAATGGGTAAAGGAGAACTTAAATAACCCCGATATGTTCAAATCCACAGGTCCCAATGGCTGGCATCCTAGAGTTCTTAATGAATTGGCCGAAGTCATCACAGAACCGCTAGATATCATTTTTGAGAACTCGTGGAGGACTGATGAGGTGCCTGAAGACTGGAAAAGGGCATATTTAGAACCTTCTTTCAAAAAGGGAAATGGATGATGACCCTGGAAATACTCATCAGCCTAACTTTTTGCTTGGAAAAATTCTGGAATAATCAACTTAGTACACTGGGTAACGAACTTATAATAGCTAGACAAAAGGCAGTGAAATATCACACATAAAGAAGTACTGAGTTCATTTTTTAAAGACATACCATTGTGAGATACAGTCTTCTACATATTTTGGGATTCTGCCCTCGGTACTATGAATTCTTGCTGCCAATAAGTGAGGTTGGCTAAGGCATTTGGGTACTGACTAATTTAAGTGGTAATACAAGACAAAAAGATTTCTGGCAATAGCTAGAAATTACATCATTTCCAAATTAGCCTTTAACTTGAGAAGAGTCTTTTTTTTTTTTTTTTTTTTTTTTTTTTTGCGGTACGCGGGTCTCTCACTGCTGTGGCCTCTCCCGTTGCGGAGCACAGGCTCCGGATGCGCAGGCCCAGCGGCCGTGGCTCACGGGCCCAGCCGCTCCGCGGCACACGGGATCCTCCCAGACTGGGTCACGAACCCGCGTTCCCTGCATCGGCAGGCGGACCCCCAACCACTGCCCCACCAGGGAAGCCCGAGAATAGTCATTTTAATTTTGTATTTTAACATATTTTTTCACTTTGTATAGGACAGTTTTCATAGGTGAAGTATTTTATATAATTCTCTATAGAATAGTTTGGTGAAGGAATTCTTATTTTAAGCTGCTTTATATAGTTATTTCATATGTAGGTACAGTGATAAAGGTGACAAATTCAGGAACATCTACAAAGGAAGAAACTTTTTTCTAACTTCTCTTTTTAAGTTTCATCTGAATTTGAGTGTTAGGACCTGTAAGAGTGTCTTACTCTGATGTACATGGAGCAAGGGCCAGCTGTGTGGCTGGATGGCCAGTTTTCCTCAGCCCTGGACACTGCCACGGCCCAGATTCCCTCCCCAGATTCTGATTTCAGGCCTTTGGTGGTGGTGGGGGCAGAGAGGTGGGCCGTGGCAGTGGACATTAAGAGCCCTGTATAACCACAGCCAAAAAGGAGAGTAGAAGGAGGTGGGAGGAAGAAATGAAGATGAATCTGGAGTTCTTCTAATTCCTATTGTTTTTGCCTTTGGATGTTGGCAGTTTTCTTTTCTGCTTAGAAAATGCAGTCATGTTGACCAGACCCCAAACTTAGTTAAAAGGAGATCATCAAAAGAGATCTAGACATGCAGCAAGCTCCACGGTCAGACAGATTCTGAGAGCAGCTAGGCAGTACTGTATTCCAGAATCTTCCCTGCACTACTTAGAAGTACAAAAGAGATTGAAGCTTACATCACATTGTAATGCTCAAGAGTAGGAACCCTCGGAGAAAAAGAGGTAGATGTACATTCATCTCTTCCTGGTGCATATGGGAATGGGTAGGCAGTTAAGGTCTCCAAGGGCTATTTTAATCACAATACTGCTTTAAAAATCTAAGGTTGGCATAGTTTAGCTACTTCTAGAGATTAATTTAGATACCGGGTAAAGTCAGTCTCATTCTTAAGTACAAATGCAAGGAAATTAAGCTCTGAAAGCATGGATATGTTGTCTTTTAAACTACATGTTTAAAAAAATACTGCTTGCAGTTTTGTAAGAATTATACGCCAATCAACCTTTCATCATTTTTTTTTCCAAGTGAGTCTTTATAATTTCCAAGTTAGGTTTTTTTTTTTGGTTTTTGTTTTTTTTAAGGAGTGGGGGTCTCTATAGATTATAGATATAATTTATTGTGATAATAAATGGCTTCCTGTCTGAGACCTCATTTCCAGGTGCAGGATCTGTGGCAGATTTATTTCACAGATGTACATTTACATGCATTTGTTGAATTGTTGCTAGAGAGGACCCGATTTCTGAAAAATCTAGTATTTTCACTGTGGGCATTATGATGCAATCTACTGCAACCAAAAAGGGGGCTCTTTGGTCATTGCAAGTTTTATTTTCTATTTATGTAATGTCTAGCTTCAATTATTTTGCCAAATTTAAATCTTCTCTTTGGAATTTGAAATTTGAAAATAACAATCCTCTATCACAATCTAGAATGGTGAAGTGGCCTATGGATTTTAAAGGCTTCTTACCTAAAGCTAGAGGAAGAAAGCTTTAAAATCAGCAGAGAAATATTAAAGGAAGCCCATTCATTCTTTTGCATTAAATGAAGATGAGTTAAGAGAATATAAGACATAAGAGAAAGGAAGTAATCTTACCATGAATTATATCTGGAGATAATTATGCTTAAGAAGAGTAATTTTTTCATAGTGTTTTTTTCTTTTATCTAATATTCATGATATCCTTAATTTTTTAAGGTAAAGAAAATAGCGGAGGGACAAATAAATATATTATCAAAACTAGCGGATTATCTTGACTTGTATTTCCTAGAACATCAAGAGAGGTTAATTACAGACTTTTACTTCCTAATATTGAGGAAATGGGAGGATTATAGCAACACTTTCTTCATTTCATCTTAAAACAAAATTTTTAAGGTGAGGAAAGAAAGATTTTACGCACATATTCTTGGCATAGGGAATGCATGATTTTAAGGGCTCTTTCCTCACAAAGAAATTTACAGCAACATAGAATAGCTGTACTCAAGCAGTTTTTCGATCTAGAGAAATTTACAGCATCTTGGTGTTGTGAAATTAATAACAGAAACAATAAACATTGAGTTTTTATTTTGGAGTTCCTCAGATCTGAGTTCAAATTCTAGAATCACATTGATAGCTTTTTCCTGTCACGAATCTGTTAAGAACATAAGCTAAGAATGTAGCATGAGAAATGATCTTGAACAATTATTAAACTCATCAAAGCTTTTTATCCTTGTCCATAAAATGGGAAGAATACATACCCTCCCTTAGTTCTTAAGAGGCTTAAGAATTCTGCAACATACACCCACACAGTTCTTGGCTCGGTGTTGACACATAGTAGGTGCGCAGTGCCTTGCTCCCTTCCCTTCTTTTTTTCCTCTTATATGAAAGAGATTACCTTAAAACTGACTAGAACACTCAAGAATAAATTGACTCAAGCACAAATTGTCCTTATTGATGCCTTAAACCCACTGAATAAGGCCCTTTGCTTTCTTTTAGGAAGGATAAAGGAGAGCTACAGTGCCTGCCCACAGGAGGAGTTGAGTAAATGTTTATTGATCGAATGAAAAGAATGTGATTTTTAAAAACAATGAGCGAATAGCTAAGGCCAACATTTTTCAAGTCTGGGGAAATTGTCACATAGACACATATAAAGGTATTATTTAAGTTGCCCTTTTTAAAACAGCTTTAGATTTATAAACTTAGTGTGCAAATTAGAGAGGGGCAGATATGCATTTCCTCTGATTTTATGACTGTGATTTACAAATTAAGAGTGCAAATGGGCATTCCCCCATAGCCTTTTCTGGGATAAATCCAGCCAAGACATGAAGCAGATGATGGTGGATGGCAAACTCTTTTCTATGCAAAGAGAAACCAGATGCGCAAGTGACTGGGATGCACCTGCCAGCAAACTGAGATAAGCCTGTCTGGATTGTCCTCTATGAAGAATCTGGGTGTTGTAAACAGGTCCTTTGCATGGGCATTGAACAGTAGCAAAAAGGAAGGTTGAAGAAAATTAGATTCTTCGACAAAATGGTTAATTTTTACATGTAATATTTAATTACGTGTCAAAATATCATGTTCAGACAGGTGGAGGATTTCTGCATTTCAAAGTGTATAAGGAATAAAGAGTAGAAAATGATATCCAGAGACATATGCAAGAAATGAGCAACAGCTACACCTCTAAAGTGGCCAGTTCACCATTCAGACCAAGGGCAGAGTGACAGAATTCTTAGAAGAGACCAGCTGGCACCTTATGCTTAGAATAAAATCATCATAGATGCTGTCTTAAATTAAACCAGATAAGTTGTGCAGAGCAAAGTGAATCAGCTAGGCTTTCTCTTCTAGAATTTTCTAGTTTTATTCTTATTAGCAGTCTCAGTGGTCATCAATTAAGTGTTCCTACATCAGATGTTTTTTACTATCAGATTCTTTGATTAGAAAATCCTCTTCAGTTTTCTATTATTAATCTCTAAGGAGATAAAAATCTAATAACTCTCTACCCCATGATCACTATTTTAGATATTTCCATAAAAGGCAAAAAAAAAAGAGATAGAATGGTAGTTCAGAAAATTGAACAGCATAACGTCTTTTTACTTATAAAAATAGTTATTTTGTTTTAAATTGTTTAAATTCCTGGAAATTAAGTTTTTAAAAAAATTTTGGTTGTTAAAAGATAACTTTTAGAGGAAAATTGGAGGTTAAAGTCTACCTCAAGAACCTGGTGGTATTTTTTTTGACAATTTGACCAAACTTTCTTCCACTGGAACAAAAGGAAAGAAGTCGACTATTAAACATTGTTTGAGATGAGAAATACCTTTTATAGGTGTATTCCGTATCGTGTCCTTTGTCAGATGAACTTTCCCTTGTTATTCCAAAAATGATAGGATATTGATTGGGGCAAATGTTAGAAATTCTGTTGTTCACTGAAGCTGTTGCCCTGCTTGCTAAACTCGACACTATCCTGAGATACTCTATGGGTTGCGAAAGCCATTATTCTTTGGAAAGTTCTGACCATACAGAAACGTGTGCATGAACTTGGAGAATCACCTTGCGTCCATCTAAGTAGTAGAGCAGAGATTCATTCTAAATGAAAGTTGCCATGTGGTTTTGTGCATGTAACTGCAATTGACACCTTTTTCCTTTCAGTTACTGTTTTAAAAAGGGACTGTGTGAGAAGGCCCTTTGGAGAGCCGAATTGGAACAGCATTATGAACCCTGGACTGTGTGCTCGTGCAGCGCTGTAATTTGCAAACATATGTCCTCTGTTCAATAAACGTTACAGCTTTCACCGCGTTTCCGCCTTGACTCTTTTGTGATCGTTTACATTTCGATGAATGGGACAGAGTATGTGCTTTATTTAAATGGACAATATATAAATGTTTATGGTACTGGAGCATTATGGTTAGCATGGGAAATCAGAGTGCGAACCCAGAAGAAAGGAGAAAGCCGGGCTCCCCACACTGCCTGCAAAATTCAAATAAATCCTTAATGATGTTTGCTTGGATGCTTTTGTGTGATGGTTATTATACATGTATGTTGTGGCTTTCTCCCTTCTCCCCCGACCCCGCTTCTGACTAAAAAAAATACTTCTGAGGGTGATAGCATGCGATTCTGTGCCAGTAATTGTGGCCCCCCCGCAGTGGGAGGTGACGTTGTGGTGTATATTAGGTGGTAGGTGGGGTCATATGTGGAGTTTCTCCATATGGGATCCTGCTGTGGCTGCCAGAGTCCCTGAATCTCCACCCAAAGGTTGTTGTGATTCAACTATAGGTAAGCAGCATCTCAGGGGTCATGAGACCTAAAGATTTGAATCCCAGCCTTACAACTTTCTTCCTTCAGGACCTTGAGCAAATGGAATAATTCTTGTAAATGCTTAACACGATAATTAGCACATGATAAGCAGCCCCGAACATTAATTCAAAGAAGTTTTGTAATAGTGTTTTGGGTTCTGTATAAATGGCATCATGTGATATGTTTTGGTGATGATGAATAGCTGTTTTTATTCACGCTGAATACAAAATGAAAGGAAAGTAAATTTAAAGCAAGGAAGATGTGGAGTAAATATTAGGAAGAAATAGTTACATTTTTCATTTTTAGAAATGAAAAGGGACCTGAGGATGTCCTAGATGGATTGAGAAATTGTGTAGTTAAGACACTAAGGAGGCTAGAGTGTGTGGCACACCCGCCGTGACATTGAGCTGGTGATAGACAGTCAAAGGTTATTCCCAGGTCCTCTAATCCCAGCTTTTTGTCTGATGTCAGATCCTAGAAAGTATACCTAAGATATGTGTCATCTTCAAAAAAAAGACCCATCTTTCTATACTGTCCTAAATTTCAACTTAGATTCATGGTTTTCAAGACATAGCCTTAGAATACTTTTGTTCATAAACTAAAGCTCCAACCAGCCCCAGGGTTTTGCAGGGGCCAGCATTATGGTATGAAAACCTAATCTGTCAGCTCTAAAATCGTATGCTTCAAGACTTCGTTGATTTGTCAGCGAAAAAGTCAATAATAGAAGAGTCAGTAATATTGGTGAACAGCACTAAAATGTATTTTTAAAAAAGGGAAGGGCTTCCCTGGTGGCGCAGTGGTTGAGAGTCCGCCTGCCGATGCGGGGGACGCGGGTTCCGCCCCAGTCCGGGAAGATCCCACATGCCGCGGAGCGGCTGGGCCCGCGAGCCATGGCCGCTGAGCCTGCGCATCTGGAGCCTGTGCTCCGCAATGGGAGAGGTCACAGCAGGGAGAGGCCCGCAAAAAAGAAAAATAGAAAATAAATAAATAAAAATAAAATAAAAAAGGGAAAATGCGAGCATGCAGTAGAAATCCCGAGTAAGGAGCATTTGATAAAGAGTAGGATGGTTTATATCATAAATAAAATCACTTGACCTAAGGCAGCCTTTAAAGTCTGTCAACTGAATCTGGAAAATGAATACCTTTTAGTCTCATTCCAGGTCATACGCTGTCCCACTGAGGACTTTTTAATTTAAAAGAGGAATCTTGAACAATTTTAAGTGAAAAACTTACTTCCCTCCCTCCCCTACCCTAGAATTACTCTGAGGACAGAGTGCCTTCATGTAATTATGGACACTTTTTTGGCCCACCTTCTCTACTTTATTATATCCATGTACCGTTAACAGGATGTCTGTGGAATCTCATCCGTCTCTTGGTTGAAAAATGAGCACCAGTCATGAACTGTATATATTCCGTGTGCATTCTTTTATATCCGCTGAGCTCCATCAATTTAACTTCAACTTCATTTTGGAAATTAATCAATCTACAAAATAGCATTTGGAAAAATAGCCATTTTGAGTGAAGAATATACATTTAATTTCTTTCTAAATCCTGACTGATAAATCAGAAGCCCTGAATGCAATCCAGTCTTGGTTTTCTTGGTGAGTAGCTGTCTAACCACTTCTTTTTACCCCTTTGCTTCTCTCACGTCTGTAAAAGTGTCCAGTGAACAGTGTTACCTAAACACACCCTGTGAAAGGTCTGGGAAACAGATGGTATCTGTGAATACCATCATGCCCTTTAGAAGAAAGTCACAGAGCGACATGGTCTGGTTTTTTACTGTGACCTCCCCGAGGCTGTGAGCATGTCTCTTTCGCCCCCAATAGAGTTGTTCCCGGCTTAGTACTTCCGTAGTTCTGGTATATTTTCTGGCACATTGTACGTGTTCAATAATACTGTTGAGGGCTTCCCTGGTGGCGCAGTGGTTGAGAGTCCGCCTGCCGATGCAGGGGACACAGGTTCGTGCCCCGGTCCGGGAAGATCCCACATGCCACGGAGCGGCTGGGCCTGTGAGCCATGGCCGCTGAGCCTGCACGTCCGGAGCCTGTGCTTCGCAACGGGAGAGGCCACAACAGTGAGAGGCCCGCGTACCGCAAAAAAAAATAATAGTATTGTTGAATGGATGAAGAACCAAGTGAACTTTCTCACATGCGTAAGGGAACTGAACACTGAAGTTGTATCAGTTGGTTCTACCAGGGCATTTCCTGGTCTCAGGGAATTTGCAGGAACTCCATGCCCTTTGTGTTTGAAGGAGAGCATGCCTTTCACTCCAAGAAGCGGGAAACCAAATTTCTTTTTATCAGAAGTTCACCTTGGGGTGTAGTTTTGTTGTTATTCAAGTCCTCTGGCTTTCCTGTTTCCTTTTATATAAAACTATAAATGCAAATATTTTATAAAATAAAAATTTACGTACTCATTTAGGGTTTTCTTTTTGCTGAAATGTATTAAATATTATAATTTGTGAAGGCATTTGGAAGTATTAAAATGACACACTATTTGAATTATGATTTTCTTTTGGCTGTATTTTCCTAATCTGAATTGTGAGAGGGATATCACCTATTCCTGCAATTAAAGCTTACAAAATATCAATCTCTTCTTGCGATTAAAGCTAATCAAACTATGATGAATATACTTATCATATGCATGCTAGTGTATGGTGTGCTACTAGACAACATATAAAGATATTTTGATAACCTGTCCTACAAATAGTAACTTCCCTCTTTGTTGCATTTTGGACACACCGCCTTTTAGATATATTTAATATAAATATATGACGTATGGTTTTGTCCTTGGAAATAATTATTTCTTCCCTAAAGATTATGTTTACCTTCTACCATTAGAAAGGCAAAAAAAAGAGTGGAGTATTTAAGAATAGTCATTCCACGAGTGATATAGACAGGTGGGGGGAGAGCGATAGATTGGGAGTCTGGGATTGACATTTACACACTGCTATTTTTAAAATAGATCACCAATAAGGACCTACTGTATAACACAGGACACTCTACTCAGTATTCTGTAATAACCTAAATGGGAATAGAATTTGAAAAAGAATAGAGATATGTATATGCATAACGAAATCACTTTGTTGTACACCTGAAACTAATGCAAATGTTAATCAACTGTGCTCCAATTTAAAATAAAAATTTAAAAAACCCAGTCATTCCAGGGTTGTTCCGACTGGATTTGAATTCCAGAGAGCAACTGAGAATTACAGTCACTTGATCTAGAAGGAAATTTGTGACTCTACAGTGGTCACATGTCTTGTCTTTCTTCTGTTGTGCTGATATGTGTGGGTCACGTGGAAGGAAGGCAAGAACATTAAGGCTTTGGAATCACAAAGACCCGGATGCAAATCCCAGTTCCCCACACTGGGCTCAGTGACTGTAGGCAGGTTACTGAACTCTTTCAGGTCTGTTTTGCCATCTGAAACGTGAGGTTAATAAAACCCCCTCTCAAAGAGGTCTTGTGCAAATTGAACAAACTAACCTGTAGCCGATAGAAGGTCTTGTGTTGAAGGAACACGAGTCCTTACCACAGGTCCGATGGGCAATGTTGGCAGGTAGGAAGTAGAGACGCAGGACACAGAGGAACAATTTGTGACTCATGAACTAAAATTGTATTCCAGATCTGTTAGAAAAAAGCTTACCGCCTCGACTTGATTACAGACAGCAACATTAAAACGTATAGTTGTCAACACTATAAAGATATTTAATATGGTACCCAGGACAGTTCAAAGCAGTTTGCATGTATGTTCTCTTTTAATCTTCCCGACAACCCCATGAGGTAGATGTTATCATTATTTGCCCTCTACAGCTCAGGAAACTGAAGTAAAGATGGGTTTTTGATAATTTCCCTGAGGCCACACAGCCAGCAAGCAGGAAAACCGGAATTTGAATCTCAGCCGTGTAACTTTAAGTCTCTCCCCTTAACCTTTATTTACAGTTTATGGGGCCAAATTATTATGAGACCAAACATAAGGGCCATAAATTAAGAAGTAGGAGAGGGCAGGAGCATGAGAGTAGGGTTTATCTTAAAAGAGGGAGTGCTTGAGGGGTCAGGAGACAAGGTGAGGAAGGTGTGAAATATATTGCAAGTCTTAGGTGCCATAAAGGGTAAGACCACTAATAAGTGCCACTGAGAAAGAAGAAATGTTCAGCTGGTACACGATCCTGCTTTTCCACTAAGATTTTTATTTTCAACTTATTGACAGAGCTGTCTTAGACTTAACTTATACGTAGATGTTTATGACTTATCACTCAGACATACGTAACTATAAAAGTAAAGTTAAGCAAGTATGAGGTAATCCTTCAGCATTTTTCTAGGCAGACTCTTCTGAGTCACTTTTGTACTTGAGTCCATCCTCACAGTGTCATGGTCGGCAGGAAGATGCCTAGTGCAGCCTGTCTGAGAGCGCCTCTGTCATCTCTGGATTTCATCCAAACCCTTCTACGAGTTTAGATGCTGGTACTATCTTGATCTGCAGACGGTTTCCAGACAGCGTCTCGTTCTTTTTTTTCAAATGGTCATTAAGTGGTTTGTAAGCTGAAATGTGGGCTTTCGGCTCTGCAGTTGTGCCACCAGGAATGGCATCTGCGTTTGCATACATGCACCTAGGGGCAACTGCATCGCTGGCCACTGGTCAACATCAGCTGCAGCTCCCCCTCCATTGTTCTCAGCCCTGGTGGTGCTGAAATGTGACAAAGTGTGCATTCAAATCCACAAAATGTACTTGCGTGTTAAGTTATGAGGAAAATTAGACCACCTATCTCATTTTACTTTATGTTCCTCTGCTTTGTTGATAATTATGTATTAGTAATTTTGTCTGTAGCTATCTTAGACTCAATAAGAATTTCTTTTGACTTTTTTGTGGTTGAGCCTGTGCTAGTATTATTCTCCAGTGGCTCTCTGACATGATTTACCCCATTGTCACATAATACATATTGGTAAATTTGGCTTACTGTATTCTGTATTTCATGGGGATCTCTGGCTCATGGAGAGTCTGTAAACAATGATTTAAATATTATTTTATAGAATTTAGCACCTTCCCCCATGGAATGATAATTTTTATTTTAGTCCTTTAATAATGATACCCCATTATAGAGTTAACCATCATAGCACCAATGTACCTGCCCACTGTTGGAAGCAGGAGTTTGTTCTCCCTAATGCTTCAGGGTAAGAAATACTCTATACTGTAGTTAGAATTACAAGTGGCAGCTCATAATTTACATTTTATTTATTTATTTATTTATTTATTTATTTATTTATTTATTTATTTATTTATTTTGCGGTACGCGGACCTCTCACTGTTGTGGCCTCTCCCGTTGCGGAGCACAGGCTCCGAACGCGCAGGCTCAGTGGCCATGGCTCATGGGCCCAGCCGCTCCGCGGCATGTGGGATCCTCCCGCACCGGGGCACGGACCTGTGTCCCCTGCATCGGCAGGCGGACTCTCAACCACTGCGCCACCAGGGAAGCCCCATAATTTACTACTTGATCTTTAAAAATTAGGACCTGTTAAAATATTTGAAGTTTCTAAATGTCTTCAGAAGTTCTTAGGCTTCCATTCCTTGTGCTCAGAGTATTATGGGTGGTGTGGCAGAAAGAGGGTGGGGCCTTGGGACCAGGAAGAAAGGAATACCAAACTCCCTACTGAGTGGCCTTGGTGAAAAAACACCAAGTGCTTTCACTGGTCAGAGCAAGGTATATACAAATTCCATTTAATTCTTACAATAACCCAATAAAGTAATTGCTGCTACTGCTCCATTTTACAGATGAGGAAACTAAAACCCAGAGAGTTTTTAAGTCCCTTAGGAAATTTATTTCACCTCTTTCATTCTCGGTGTCCTTAGATTTATAAAAGTGATTATTTGTGAGTACTTAGCCATATCCTGAAAACACACTGCATATATCAGGTGCTTGAAATGGAAACTAATTTTATTACACTGGTTTTTAATTGCTTTTCTCCTCCTCCATGCATGCCCTAAGGTGTAATAATTTGCCATTTGAAATCACCTTATACATTCTGAGAGGAAAAATAAACATTTTGGAATTTCTGATACCCCCAAATCGTTTTCTGTTACACATATTGATTTTTCATGTTTTGTCTTAAGTGATTGATAACCTTTAATTTTTTTAACCTTTTTATTTTATGTTGGAGTATAGTTGATTAGTAATGTTGTGTTTGTTTCAGGTATACAACAAAGTGATTCAGTTATACATATACATGTATCTATTCTTTTTCAAATTCTTTTCCCATTTAGGTTATTCCAGAATATTGAGCAGAGTTCCCTGTGCTGGTCCTTGCTGGTTATACATTTTAAATATAGCAGTGTGTACATGTCAATCCTTTTTTTTTACTCAGAAAACCCAGTAGGCAGCTTCATACCAAGGTCCAAACATTTCTAAATGTTTGTGAATATTCTCCATGATGCCTAAACTGAAGGAATTTAGTGACCAAATATTTTTTAATTGGACCTTTGGGTGACAAAACCTATAATATCTTCTGTACTTTTAATGAACCAATGATCATCCAGTTAGATACATAACAAACTATAACTTCCAATAGTTCCTATCTTGATAAAATCCCAGTGTTAGCATTAGAAATATTCCCTTTAGAAAATTACTTCAATGCCCCAACAAAATACAAAACAGGGTAGTATTTATATACATATTAAGGCAAAGAAGTCCTTCAAGAATTTGATAGATGTAATTGATTAAGGCATAGTTTTAGGAAACATTAAAATCATTGCCTTAAGTTTTTGAGCCTGTCTCCTTTCCTTCCTTCTTTTTCTCTCTTTCTTTCTTGGAAGTGACAACGAAATGAACCAAATATATCTCTTTCAGCCCACAAGTCCTGTTCATCTGCTTTTATTTTTCTATGCTTTAATCTCCTTCCAAGTACATTCAAAGAATAAGTAAATATATTTTCTGAAAATCTTGGCACATTTCCTAGGTTTTGGAGGGAGGAAAGTGTTGGTAAAAAAAGTGATTTTTGAATGAAAAATTAGATCTCTTTTAGATTTAAAATCTCCAGAGACATCATTGATGTAAACCAAAATAGCTATTTGTAGTAAGGAGACTAGCTAGGTTGTATGTGATTTTGATGAATGAGTTTTAAAAAAAAGCACGTAGCAACTAAATATATATATAAATCTAGTGTTTACTGTTTTTATAAGACAAACCATAGTGTCATCTCAACCAATAATTGGAAAAGAATAAACCAATGAGGCCTGTATTCTAACACTGAGTATACTATTTAAAAAGTCCAGGGCTTCCCTGGTGGCACAGTGGTTGAGAGTCCGCCTGGCGATGCGGGGGACACGGGTTTGTGCCCCAGTCCGGGAAGATCCCATATGCCGCGGAGCAGCTGGGCCCGTGAGCCATGGCCGCTGAGCCTGCGCGTCCGGAGCCTGTGCTCCGCAACGGGAGAGGCCACAACAGTGAGAGGCCCGCATACTGGAGAAAAATACATAAATAAAGTAAAATAAAATAAAAAGTCCAATCTATCAACATAATAGGTCTGTTAAATGCAATGTTAGGAATAAGGCAAAGCATCTGTGTCATACAATGAGGAGAAGTTGGAAGACATTTACAAAGCGTACTTCATGGAGTTACATACAACTGACAGAATAAGGAAGGACAAGAAAGTGCTGTGAATTAAGTTTACTGCCCGTTGGAAGAAGTTTATTGCCCTTCTGCTTTATAAGGTTTTTGAATCTTGCCTTTGGATTTTTTGACTCTAATTAATAGTTGCTTAAGGTTTAATCATTTTGATACTCTGCTGCTTAGTTGTGGTGTTAGTAGAATATTTAGGGTCTACTTATGTATGATTTACCTGGCTTCATAAGCAGCAAACAATGTTCAGCAGCTAAAATGCTATGCCCATTTTCATTCCCACCTCCCAAAAGAAGAGTGACCTTAAGTTAGGAGGGTAATCTGCACTGGGTAATGCACCTCTCTGCTCACCTTGGAGATACTGAGGGAGGTTTTAACTCACATCAGTTATTAAAAAACTGCACGAGAGGGACTTCTCTGGTGGTCCAGTGATTAAGACTCCACATGTCCACTGCTGGGGGCATGGGTTTGATCCCTGGTCGGGGAACTAAGATCCTGTGTGCTGCATGATGCAGCAAAAAAACAAACAAACAAACAAACAAAAACTGAATGAGAGTAAATATTTCTTCATAATAAAGGATGAGTTTATTTTTTCCATGATTCAAAAATAATTCTGAGGCATTATCTAGTCACAGAAAAAAATTAAGCATGATTTTCCCCTTGATGGTAAAGGTTACAGTAGACATAGAGAGTGATAAATATTAATAGGTTGTAGCCCACATCCTGTAGTTAAAAATGCTTTCAAACATTTTGGAGTTAACGTCCATAGGAAAAACGTATGGCAGAGGTTGAAAGTCATTTGTGGGTAATAATCGTTCATATTTTATAGATAGCATCAAGAGTAATATCTTCAAAGTGAAAAAATCAAACCTATCCACACTTATTACAGATGATAAAACACAGTGCAAAGAAAAGAAAACACAAAAGTCAGTGGAAAGTAAAGAGATGTGGGTTTGAATTCCTTTCTGCCACCTAAATCGATGTGGCCTTGGGCAAGTTACCTCACCTATGTCAGGATTATATGAACTATTTGTGTAGTTCTATTCATATAATAAGTGCCCAATAAAGGTTAGTTAGCAGTTGTCATCAGAATTCATTTTCATATTTGACAACTATACTGTTAAGATTGTGTGATGAACCAAGGCCCATTTCCTAAACGATGCTGTTTGAGGAGGAATTATTGAGCAGTATGCCCACAGGTACCACATTGGGCTCTGAGGGGACCACAAGGAGGAATGAACAAGGGATTTACTGTGTATAGGAGGAGGTGGGTGTGCAGAGCATTCAAACTCTTATCAAAACAAAATGGCACTAGTGCCAAGTAAATTCCTAGGACATGATGAGAAGTTAAGAGATGTGTATGATTTAGATGAACAGTCTTAACAGGTGGGTAGGATTTTGATTATTGGGGGGTTGGAAGAGGAGTGAAGAGGGGAGGGATTCCCAGATGGGGGAGCTGCATGAACAGAGGACTAAAGGGGTGAAAGTGTGTGGTGTTTGTGGGGGAAAGGATGTTGGCCAGTGGCTCTGGAGCCTAGGAACCTAGGACAGATAGGTGAATAAGAGGAAGATATGTCTGTCATAGCTTGGAAGCAGGTCTCAGATCCTTAAATATTATACTAAGAGGACATATTTTATTTTGCAGGCTGGGTCTTTTCAAGCTTTTCTTTCTCGAGGTGTACGGCTGGATGGCATTCACACGCACAATGTATTTTCATGCAACAAATATGTATTGATTCCTTACTCATGCCAGGCACCGTTCTAAGTGCTAGGGAAAACTAGACATAATCCTGCCATCATGGAAAGTGTATTTCTAGAGAAATATAGGTGTGGGTCATTTAGTGGCTATTCCTTTCGTCTTTAACTCAAGAAGGCATATTAGAATGCAAATCCATGATAATGTGGTTATGATAGGAAGAGCCTAGTGCGTAAAATTGCTAATTATGCACAAACTGCTGCTTTATATATACTTGTCAGCAGATTACTGGTACCCTCAAAATCCATGCCAGCTCTTCTGAGCGTCTGACAACTGCCGCTCAGGAGGGAAGGGATGTGATCTGAGAAGAAACCAGAGGATGCTAATATTAAGGCCAGTCTTGACTTCCCTGGCAGTCCAGTGGTTAAGACTCCGCGCTTCCACTGCAGGGGGCACGGGTTCAATTCCTGATCAGGGAACTAAGATCCTCCATGCTGCCTGGTGTGAAAAAAAAAACAAAACAAAAGGCTAGTCTTGTGAGCACGTCATTCCATGAATTCACGGGCAAACCTTCCCCGCTGGGCTTCCCCTGAGACTTGCTCTTACTTGTTTTTCGGCACCACCTTTATACCACAGGCTAAAGGTGCAGCTGCTGACAGTGCAGATCCACCACTGGCCTTTTCCTCTCATGCAGTCTTACCTCTCTTTGTTTTATTTACGATGCTCATTTCTGTCATTACATTTTTCTGGATCAGCGGTGTCAGGTAGCACTCTCTGCAATGATGGCAATGTTTCATTCGGCACTGTTCAATACAGTAGCCACTAGCCATACGTGACTGCTGAGTGTTTGGATTATGGCTCGTGCTACTGAGGAATGCAACTTTATTTTATTTTATTTTATTTTATATTTATTTATTTATTTTTGGCTGCGTTGGGTCTTCGTTGCTGCTCACAGGCTTTCTCTAGTTGCGGTGAGCAGGGGCTGCTCTTCGTTGCGGTGCGTGGCCTTCTTGTTGCCATGGTTTCTCTTGCTGCGGAGCGCGGGATCTAGGCACGTGGGCTCAGTAGTTGTGGCACACGGGCTCTAGCGCGCAGGCTCAGTAGTTGTGGCGCAGGGGCTTAAGTTGCTCCGCGTCACGTGGGATCTTCCAGGACCAGGGCTAGAACCCATGTCCCTGCATTGGCAGGCGGATTCTTAACCACTGCGCCGCCAGGGAAGCCCCAGGAATGCAACTTTAAATTAAATTAAATTTAATTAACTTACACTTAAATAGCCTTAGGCGGCTAGCAGTAACATATTAAACGGTGTAGATCTAGACGTTCATAAAAAATGTCCAATGCCATGTTCTGCTTCCTTGACAATCGTATATCTGGCAAATTTTTCTAGTTTTCAAGTACCTGGAATTCTTTTTTGCAGCCAATCTATGATTTTTTTTTTTTTAATTTAAAATTCTCAACTAGATCGAGGAGCAGGAGAGTGACATTGCTGTTTGCTCTTTGTCTATATGTGGTCCTCCGGCCACAGTAGCAGGCAGGAAAGAGATGCCAGCTCGGGGGTACAGCTCTACTGTGGCTTTTTATTTTAATCTACCTCTTGCCAGTCTCTAGCCAAGGAAAAGAACGTTTTTTTTTTTTCTTCTCTTTTCTAAACAAGCTACCTCAGGGTAAGAATTGCAAGAGAGGAGGTAGGTCTGTTTAGACGAAAAGGTACCCTGCAAAGTGATAGGGTTCCTCTTCACTGGCTCCTGGTTTTTAAGGGATGTGGGCTGAAGGAGAGGAAGGGCTCACGTATGACCTGACAGGCAACTCCATGTGTGGTGCCATTCATTCACGAGGAGTGCACGAGAGAAGAAATCCATTAGCAGGGCCAGGGAGGCGATGCGCTCCGGTTTGGACACATTGAGTTCGAGGTCTTTGTGGTGAGATGCGCAGTTGGATGGGGGATGTATATCTGCACCTCTGGAGAGTGATCTGTTCTGGACATAAATGTCTGGGCGTCGTTGGCATATGCTAATTAAAGGCACAGGAAAGATAAGATGGCCCAGACACAGTGTGTACAGTGAGAAAAGGAAAGGACGAGAGACAGCACATAGCCACAGCATCAGTATTTACGTGATGGATGAAGAATAGGAGCTTGGAACGAGCTAGGAGGAAACAACCAAGAGAAGACAGTCACCAAAAGACAAAAGGAGAGACAGTTTCGAGAAAAAGAACATTTGACAGTGTCATGTGCTGTGGAAAGGTCCAGTTAAGGAGGGACTGAAAAGTAGCCATTAGATGAAGCCACATGACATGGAAAGTAGAGACTCCAGTGAGAATGGGTGACACAGCTTTGAGGGATGGGTAGGAGGTGAGAAAACAAGGACAGCAAGTATGTTCCACTACTCAGAAAAAGTTTGGTTTTAATGGGGAGAGAGCTGGAATGGCTGTAGCTGAGGGAAAGTGAGATGGGTGGAGAGGTGTTTGGATTTGGTTTTGTTTAATTCTAAAGATAGGTTAGAGTTGGCTCAAGCTGAGGGGTCCATAGAGAGGGGTTGAAGGTATGATACAGGAAAGGGAGTGAGCAGGTCATTCAGGGAGGGGGCTCATGAGAAGGGCGGATGGTTGGGGTCCAGGGACAGGTGGAGGGGGAGGCATCAACCTTAGGCAGAGAGAGGGGTGACTTTCAGTCTAAGATGGAAAGGACCGGTGTGGCCACGGGTGAGTTAAGAGGCTCAGTAGATGGTGAGAAAGTCCTGTCTGAGCGCTGGCTTTGCCAAAACTAGTTTTATGTCTAAGATTCTCTGTATCCCTAAAGTGACCTTTATATTTACCCTAATAGAAATATGCTCATAAAGAGTCCCCATCCAAATCAGCTGTGCTTCTCAAGTTGGTCTAGGGTTTATGAAAGAGACAGGCTCACTGTCATCTGCAGGACTCAGCAGCAAGCAGTCCTGAGGCTCTAAAATCAAGAGGAGCTTGGACTTCCCTGGTGGCGAAGTGGTTAAGAATCCGCCTGCCAGCGCAGGAGACACGGGTTCAAGCCCTGGTCTGGAAAGGTCCCACATGCCGCAGAGCAACTAAGCCCTTGTGCCATAACTACTGAGCCTGTGCTCTGGAGCCTGCGAGCCACAACTACTGAGCCTGCGAGCCACAACTACTGAAGCCCGTGTGCCTAGAGCCCGTGCTCCACAACAACAGAAGCCACCGCAATGAGAAGCCCGTGCACCGCAACAAAGAGTAGCCCCCACTCGCTGCAACTAGAGAAAGCCCACACGCAGCAACGAAGACCCAACGCAACCAAAAATAAATATCAAAAAATAAATAAATTGAAAAAAATAAAATCAAATCAAAAGGAGCTCTGGGTATCCCCCTTGAGTAAGTTAAAAGCTGGAGGCGAACACAATAATTGTTTTGGGTTTTCCTCTCTGCAGTTTGGATTGCAAATGTGTGGTTTTAATTTTAAAAACCCTACAAAAACGCATCCTTGAGTTTCTAAGGTGCAGAGCCCTAAAAGCTGTGAGCTATGCTTGGGATTGGATGAGCGCTGCAGCCAGAGGCCCAGTGTTAGAAGCACCTGTTTGTGTGAGACAGGGGTCTGTGGTGCCTGCCTGCCTGGCTGCTTTGGTGCACAGCTGAAGCTGTCATTGCCTTCACAGGTGCTAGAAAACGCAGTTGCTCCAGGCGGATGGGGTGGGTTGGGATCTGGGTGGCATCAGCTTCTGAGAAAGTCTTATTATGCAAAATGAAAATATGACTAAACATTAAAATACTTAATGATTTCTTAAAATAGCGTACCCTTTTCATTACATAAGAACTGTATGTAAAATATCCATATCTAGTTTTAAACATAAACATTTCATTACGTAAATGTTTCTCCAGTATGAAACAGAGCAGCTGTTTCTCCAGATGCCACACCAGGGCTCTGGAGGGAATAGTTACTCAGTCCAACACCACAGTTAGTTGGATATTGAAAGAAATACTACAAGATATGTCTGGTCTAATCAGTAAGCCTCAGTGAACCAAAATTTAAACACACAGCGTGGAATTAATGCGAGAATTTGGGTTACATTCTGAACAAGGGAAATGTAATTGCTATGCCTCTGTGCTTATCACGTTGTAATTTTTATTATTTAAAACCTATTAAGGATCCATCACAAGGAACCCTCTTTGTTTTTCCTACAATCAGTTGTCATTGTGGCAGCCAATTGCTTTGAGAGAGAAAGTATAACATTATTATTTATGAGAAAGAGCTGACACATACAATCCATATATTTAGCTGACTCTAATATTCCTGGGCCAGCATATTAAATCATATGCACAGCTACTTGAAAGGTAGATCCAGAAGGTTATAGGTAATTTTTATGCAGGAACCATCAGCCCTATACTGAAGTGCAAAACTACTCATAAAGTAGTCTGTAAACTGTTGCCGTTCTGTGAGGAGTGGTAAAATGAGGAGCAAGAGAAATTTATGGAAGGATTCCATTGCTCTAGAATGAGTTACCTGATAATTATGTAAAACAGTGGATTTTTAAAAACTCTGCAAAAATTGGCAAGTTACCTGGAAAAAGTTTATTAGAAAAAAACTAGTTGATTTTTTTTTTTTTTTTTACAAATGAAAACTATGTCTCTGGACTATTCTCCTGTTTCTAAAATGTATAAAGATAAAATGTTCAATTGTACTGCCAAATTAAAAAAAAAATCCTTAAAACACTCTAACATACTCTGAAGCACATAGGATTTCAGTAAAAATTTATATAGTCTATCCATGTAGGAAAAATACTGGAAGGTCAGATGGCAGTATGTAATATTTTTTTATCTCTGATTGGTATGATTATAGGCATTGTTATGATTTTTCCTTTATTAATGAATATTAGCTCTGAGCATGTATAACTTCCATGATTACTGAAACACAACCCGCCCAAAAAAAAACCCTAAGTGTTTCACACACTTTTATAGAGAGTTCGTGAACACCATCCAGATGTTCTTGACTAGGGACTTCCTTTTGTTTCTCAAAGAACTGTCATTTGTCTTTACATTATATTGGATTTATAATGGAATTCTGTAATCTCTGTAGTTTGATACACTGCTTCCTTAACTCTTTGCTACTCATGTTCCTTATCCTAAGGCACCAAAGACCACAGCACTGGTTTCAAGCAGGGCTCATTAACCTGAGGTTGCCCAGAGCCCAAGTCTTCCACCTGCTTTTCCAGCCCAGCCAGAGCTGATCTGGCCTCACAGCTGCTGCTCTGGCCAGTTCCTGGCCCACACCCCTCTCCTTGTTACTGGATAAGAAGCCCAGGGACCATGCCAGGTGGTGTGGGAACATAGCTTTGGATGACATTTGTTCCCCTGATTCTACACAGTGTCTTATCACTGATGAATTATTATATAAATTACAATTATATACATAGTTTGTTAGTGTAACATACCTTCTTAGAGTAAGTAAATGAGGACACATACTTATTGTTAAGTGTTTCAAGCAACTAATTAGATTAGCTCTGTGAGTGCCTGGCAAAATGTAACTCGTGTGTTATCTTTGGCAGCATCAGTTATAAAACCCTTATTAGAAAATGTGACAGAAAGGAGAAAAAGAGCATGAGAGAAAATTGTTGACTTCACAAAAGTAGCTTGCTGGTAGAAATAGATGTAGCAAAATCAGTTGTTCTTTATATCGTCAAGGATGTATAAATGTATGGTTATATTAAAAGTATTTGTGGGGGGACTTCCCTGGTGGCGCAGTGGTTAAGAATCCGCCTGCCAATGCAGGGGACATGGGTTCAGTCCCTGGTCTGGGAAGATCCCATGTGCCGCGGAGCAACTAAGCCCGTGTTCCGCAGCTGCTGAGCCTGCGCTCTAGAGCCCACGAGCCACAACTGTTGAGCCAGCACACCTTGGAGCCCGTGCTCCACAACAAGAGAAGCCACCGCAATGAGAAGCCTGCACACTGCTACGAAGAGTAGGCCCCGCTCACCACAACTAGAGAAAGCCTGCGCACAGCAATGAAGACCCAACGCCACCAAAAAAAAAAAAAGTATTTGGGCGGGCGGTTCTAAAAATTGCACCCATCCACATTGACTCTATATGCTTTGCCACCAACCTCTGATGCCCCAGCCACTTGAGTGAGCCTTTCTTATTTATGGGAGTTGTGTTGGTACAGACAAAAGGCTGAGAACCATTGATAGTGATATAAGAATCTGGACAATATCATGGCAACTAGATGAGGATCTGTTAATGGGGAGGGATGGAGGCCAGTGGAGGATTTTTAAACATTGACAGTTTCAAATGAAAAGTTACAGAGATAACTCCAAATGCAGCTGTAAATATTATGAGATGGAATGGAGGAAGGAAAGGATGAGGCTGATGGAGTTATAGCATGAACCCTTCTTCCAGTGATTGTTAAGTCAGAAAACATGCCCCCAAAGTCAATAATCAATCTCACCAAAGAGAATAAGATTTTGCTCTTAAGAGCTGTGATGGGCTAACTGCTGCCTCTTATGAACTTTATGTACTAGGCAAGAACTTTAATGAGAAGGCAGCAAAGTGCTCCTGTTAGTAGGTGCATTAAGTCTCTCAGGCCACTAGGAATTCATTTAATAAATTACTACTCTAGCATAAGAGATCTCTCCTTAATAGCCTGAAAAAGTGTTCCAAAGGAGTAGCGATTTACTTCCTTCTTTTCAGGAGGAACAAACCCCATATACAGTATGAAGAACCTGCCATTTCTTTGTCATTTCAAGGATTCTTATTTTGGGTCTTTAATTATGAATTTCGAAAGAAGTTTGATTTTCTTAAGTCATGATGCCATCTCAGTTTGAGAGAGAAAATATATGCGTATCTTCACACCGCAAATGCAGAAAATAGCTAGCGAAAAGTGAAAATTCAGTATTGACATAAATTCTGCAGAAAGGACCACAGAAAAGATGAGTTGTAATTTAAATGAAATTTTCTTGGTGCCTCAGTTCTGAACAATGTGGTCATGACAAAAAGAAATGGGTCACATCAAAGAATGGGGTGGGAAATGAATATTAGCTCAGAGCTGAGATAGCAGTCATCCTTAAGGATGGCCATCACAAGGTGCCATGATTAATTAAGGTATCTGCCAGTCATATGGGCTTGAATCATTGCTTCGAAAAGGGCAGAAAGCCTGGGTATTTACATAGGGATCATACACTCATATTCAGAGTGCTGTCACCGCTTCTCTTGGCAGCCTGTGACTTGTTGGCAAAATGTCTTCAATTATGGGCAAGCTGCCCAGTCTCATATCATCACAAACCAATTTGTTAGGATGTGTGTATTTGGAAAGCTTTGGAAACAGAAATATTTAACTTATTTTAAAAGGGTGGGGGAAAATCCTTGTGTACGTATATTCAGAAACACCCAATCTTATGAAATTTCACTGCTGTATTTAATAAAAATGTTTATGCCTTTCACAAGGGGAACAAACTAGAGAAGAAATATCTGTGTTAATGTTGATGATAATAGCTCTTTGGGTGTTTACAGAGAGATTGCTGAGTGGAGAGACTAGAATATTTCTGCCTGACCTCCACATTTAAACTAATCAACAGTACCATGGTCTTTCTTAAATAAGTCCACATTGCCTAGACTTTTTTGCTTTTAATCATCATTTCTGGGGCTTCCCTGGTGGCACAGTGGTTGGGAGTCCACCTGCCGATGCAGGGGACACGGGTTCGTGCCCCGGTCCGGGAAGTTCCCACGTGCCACGGCGCGGCTGGGCCCGTGAGCTATGGCCGCTGAGCCTGGGCGTCCGGAGCCTGTGCTCCGCAACGGGAGAGGCCACAGCAGTGAGAGGCCCACGTACCGCAAAAAAAAAAAAAAAAATCATCTTTTCCTCCATACTCTGTGAGAATAATGGGGGTTAAAGTATTAGCTATTATAATTTATATTGCAATAATATAGAGATATAAATGATATAAAGATAAACATAAAGATACAGAGTATGGAAAAGCGCCTACGGCAGCAAAAATAAAATAAAGGCCAAAGCAAAGCCGAAATGAAGAAATACATTAGCATTCTTCCATTTTTCTTGCTTCTCGTCTTTCTCTTTCCAATAAGCTGAAAGAAAAAAGGTTATGGGAACTAACAAACAATTATTAATACATAAATTATGTATTCCATTGCTCCTTGTCTATGGTTTTATGTTATTTTAGGCTTTGAAGAAAATAGCTGCTTTTCTGCAATGTTGATTGTAACATGAATGCCAGCAAAACGAATGTTATTTTCCCATTAGATTTAGTTATGGAGTTTAAGAGTCTTTATTTGTTTGTCCACTTGTTTACTTCTTGTCTTCCCTGCTAGATTGTAAGCTTCTAAAGGGTAAGGCTTATGTCTTTTTCATCACTGTATTCCCACTACCTGCAACAACTATTATAATTCTTGCTAAAAATATTTTTTTCAATGACTCTTGAAGACATGCTGTTCTGGAAAAGTATCATCCAGTATAATAAATCTAAAATCTTGTAAAATAAATAAATATAGACGGTTAAGAGATAGTCTACATTCATGTCGTAATGAATATACTAGCAGAGCAACAGGGATGCACCTGCAGGCCATGGAATTTACCGTGTGATTACTTTTTCTATTGCAGCTTTTTCAAGACTTGGTGGGACTTCTCCTCTTCTGAGTTTTCCCTTCTACAGTCTGACATAATTTGCCCCTCCCAGCCTGCCAGAGTAAAGGACTTATTTTGTTCCTTAAGCTCCTAGAAGGTAGCCCCTCTTCTGCATTTCACCTTTGAGTTCCCAGGAACAGAGTTAAACTGTGAGGACTCATTTCCCTGAAGGATATTCTACAACCTGGAAACTTTCCATGTTTGAAGCTCTGCATTTTGCAAAACGAATGAGGATCTGTTTCCACTTTTAAAGTTTAAACTTCTCTCTAGAGACGTCTTACAATGGTAGGTACTTGCCGTTACAGGATTTATAAAACGGAAGCAAAGAAATTAAGGTGAAACAAGCCATCATGTGAGGCAATAGAAGGATGAGCAGCAAAGACCAGGGTGAAGTTGCTTTAAATTTCCCTCATTTATTCTTGAGAGAAGTTATTATATGCTAATTAACAAATCACTGTAGGAGTCTGAAACATCTAATTTGTTTTCAAGTATTTTAGATAAATATATGATATGAATAATATTAACTGGTTTCAGACAATCATTTCAGTTCCCTGAATAAAATTTGTTTTCTTACTCTGTGATGTGATTTTGAAATAGATTTTAGAGGACTACTAAAAAAACATCGTTTGCTTATCAAGATGATTTATACTTTTGTTACTTTTAAGGATCCCGTAACCTAGAAAAAGTGGTATGTGGGTTATTTTCCCCCAGGCATCTTTTTTATTTTTTTATTTTTCGATACGCAGGCCTCTCACTGTTGTGGCCTCTCCCGCTGCGGAGCACAGGCTCCGGACGCGCAGGCTCAGCGGCCATGGCTCACGGGCCCAGCCGCTCCACGGCATGTGGGATCTTCCCGGACCGGGGCACGGACCCGTGTCCCCTGTGTCGGCAGGCGGACTCTCAACCACTGCGCCACCAGGGAAGCCCC